>NC_084665.1:27365000-27671250 GCF_028389875.1 Rhea pennata | reverse complement strand
CTATAGCAACATTGCTCCTTTATTTTAGCAGTTTGCCTATTGCTTCCAAAATGAAGCCACTTTATGGCCCCTAACATTCATTGCAAGTCTAGACCAACTGCACCAAATCTCTAACAAATCTGAAGTGCATTATCAGTAATCTGAACATCCATGGTGTAATGTCAACCATATGACTAAGAAACTCAGCCGTTAATCAGACAAATGCCATGCTGTCCAATACAATAGTCACCATGAACAACTGAAGACATTCGGCAAAATAAAACTTTACTCTAAACCACAGAGAATGCTTCTCTGTCTAATGAGAACCTCATTTTTGTCATGAAGTCACTTATTGTTTTTACAATGTTCAATTCTCTCAAAGAGAGTAAAAGTTGAATGAGAAGAGGAGCTATGATACGTAGAAATGGCATTGGCAATCTGGTATGGTCAATAATCAATATAAACAAAACATCCAAGAATAGAAAAAAATATTTATCTCACTTTGAGGTTTTGTTCCACCACCATCTTCTTCCTTTACACAGTACAGCTTGCTTTCTCAGAACTTTACATAGAACTATGGTGTTGTCTATACATGAGAGTTTGGGGAGAAGTTTCATGTAGGAGATATTAACGTACAGGCACCTTAATGCTGTTCCTTACCAACCCAGATCTTGAGATCATCTGTTAATACTGGATATCCAGTTTTATTTTGGTTTTTTAAATGATTCTAACCCATATGTTTCCAAAAATCATTGACAATGTGAGGTTTAACTGATGTAGCGTGGTCTTTCTAGGTTTTGTAATACGAACATTTCAATGAGATCTATTGCTCCTAAGTCTCTGTCAGCATCACCCCAATAAAGGGTTGGAGAAATGTTACCAGGGAAAAAGTTCAGTAGGCCAAGCTAAGTCTTCAAAGCAATGCAGAGAATAGCTGTCCGTCTTCCAAAAAATTCCCTGTATGCAAAGGAAAAAGGCTGATGCTTCCTGAGAGGGAAGCCTATCTCCCACTGCTCTTCCAATAATGTGCGAAAGAAAGAACGAAAAGGAGAACAGGAGAAGCACAGAATCCATATGCTATAGAGTGCTTGAGGCTCCAAATAGCCATAATCTGTCCCCTGATTCCCCTCTCTCAAATCATATCTGTAACTTCCATCAGCAAAAATCCTGAAATATTTGCAGTAAGCACTTTTGCACATTTGGCTGTTAAAATCAGTAACAAAAAACATCCAAACTGCACCAGATGCTTCCTCAACATGCAGTGGGCGTTCCTGAAAGGGAGCATCAGCTTGCTGTACATTGATTTAGACTTTTTCACTAAGACTGTGCTCCCACAATGCAGAACATATTTTACGGATGGTCTAAATTAAATAGTCTTCAAAAATCACATCAAGTTACATGCAACTGTGCAGAAGAAAATACATGTCTTTATCTTCTTTGTTTTGCAACAAAACTGAAAATAAACTAGTTAAATGTATTTAGAAATGTAACAAGGCATTTTATTCTAAGTAGTTCAAATTTTCCACAACAACAGGCCTTGCAAATCATCATTTAAGATACTTCAAACCAACAGCTACTCAATTATTATCAGCTTGTGGCTGGAAAAGGATCATTTGTATACACATGACACAACTAGCTCAGAGCCAAATACCAAATGGAGAGGGCTATCTTGGTTTATTTTGAAGGTTTGGGCTTCCTCTCCCTCTCCCTAGATGGTGGCTTTTTTTAATTAATAAAACAAAGCTTTCCTGGCAATTCATATGCCAATAATTTTAAGACCTGTAGTCTGGCAGTCTTAAATGGCTATCTAGTGGCTGAAATAAAAGGAAAATAATCCCTGTGCCACTGAAACAACATAAATTTGTGGTCTGTGCTATAGCTTTATTGGCTGGAAACACTCCCAAAGCTAGAAGAACATGAATTACATTTCATTTTGCTAACTAGATTTAATAACCAAGATATGCCCAAAATAATTAGCTAGATATGAAGTCATTTAGGGTAACAATTTCAAACTTTTTGATCCTAGGTTAAACATTAGCCTGCGATGTCACACAAGCCAAACAAACCACAATTGTGAAATATTTCATTGTTTTGATTTTTTTTTTTTTATTTTTTACCATGACACATTGGCTTGTTTGGAAACTGAAACACTAAGCATGATGTTGTGTTTCTCAGACTAAGGAAGCATTCTGACTGACTGATAATCATTTTAATATGGAACTTTAATCTAGGCAAACCACAGGGCTCAACCAGAACAGATGTTCAATGTGTTTTTGAACTGACAGCCCTATCTCCTTTCAGCAAAAATATATACACTTTTATTCCACCCCCAGAATCTCCAAATCTGATGTTTTAGCATACACCAGCCCAGGTTGCAGCTAGAGCAGAGCGGTACTCTTAATAGCAATTACATACAGTTTTTCTCTTCTGGGCTTTCAAAACTCTCAACATAGACATTTGGTTATAAATACGCATCTGATCATGTCTCAGTAACAAAGGAAGATGAAGTGTTTCTGATAGAACTTTGCCCTCTGGTCAAACTTCTCTTTTTACTAGGATCTTTCATTAATTCATCTTTGAAGACTATTTGCACAGGCCTCTAATGAAATGTCAATAGGCAAATTCACTAACATAGAGAACAGTGATCCAACACTCTGAGTATAGTTTTTAGGGAAAAGGAGGACAACTGGAAGCCTTTAATTAAGAGTATATAATCAAATATAATAGATCAAAACTGATAAAATGTAGTGATGAGGCCTTCCAGCTGCTTTCACTGAGGTTTAAACAAGCTTATGTTACCTCATACAGGGCAGAGGAAAGGCATACCATGACCATTCAGCACAGTGCAGCTAAACTGCCATCCCTCTACCCTTCTCAGTCATATGCTTTTACTATGAAGCATCAATTTTCTTTCTTTGCTAATCACAGAAAACAAGCTGACAATGCACATTCAGTCTGGAAATAAATACCATAATTGCACCTTAAACTATTTAATGCAATCACTTTTTTGTCAGCTGGTAGCAGAATGTAACTGGATATTAATTAAGGATGCTATCCTGAAATAGTTCATGAAAAGCACTTTATATTCCCAGTTCCTTCTGACATTAAGTGGACCTAAGGAATTCATCAGTTTGTACTTTCCAAAAGACACCACCAAAAATTTCATAGAAGAAAGCCCAAAATAGGAGTTTTATTTAAAGTGAAGTTAGCAGCACCACTGGAGGTTGCAAGGACTTGTTAAATAGACTGGAAGGAGTCCTTGGGATACAAAGTGTGTTGGGCATAGTACTGATTCTGTGCTATGGCCTCCTTAATACATTCTATCTGCAGACAGTGAGGGGGAGAGGACCATTTGATGTTAATTTATTCTCTTTCTTTCAGAGCCTTCATCATATACCAGTATCACATACCTCTTGGCTCTTGGAATTGTTAGACAAAAAAAAAAACAAAAAAAAAACAAGAGAGAGAGAGAGAGAGACATGAGGTTGAAGGCACAGAAATTCTAGAGCAATCTGTAGACAGGGCACAGCTGGAGAAAATAGATTATGCCTTATTCTGACTACAAGCTTAAAAAAAGAAAAAAGTTCTAAGCATACATGCAAATTCCTCCTCTGATATTGCCACACTGGTTGCTTTCTTAGTCTATCTATAAGTGCAGCCAGAAAAAGCAGTCTTTCTAAAGCAAATCCATACTCTTAACATACTTTTAATCTCACCTGTATTTGTGCTGCACAACCATGACATTTCGTTTTCTCCTTAAGAAGTAAAGCAAATACTTAGCAGCAGCAGAGAGACTAATGGTAATAATCAAACCAAACTGTGATATCCAATTCCTGGAAAGTAAATATATTCCTTTTAAAGCAACAAATAAATGATTTTCTTTACATACCTTTCTCCCAGCAGAAGGGATAACAAAATTCTTGCACTGATATAATGCTAAGATTTCTCTCCTGGGCTCTGTAAACAATACATTATAAGAGGTTATCCATATGTACTGCAAATACAACCTGTTTTTACAACTAGGCTACTGCCAGAACATGAATGATAAGCCAGATTCTTCCATGTACTCCTGACATTTCTCTTTAGAAATCAAATTTCACTAACAATGGAAACTGATACTTTAACCAGAGGTGATTTGAAGCTCAGTGAACAACATCCAACTATCTGTAACATTACACTGCTCTGTGGGTTGACAGCTCATATTTGAGCTCCCAGTGACTGAAAATAAAACAGCCCTCAAAAGCCCCCCTGCCATAAACCATGAAGGAAGAAAAAAATGCACCCATCCATATAGACTGAGGTCCACCAGGTCCCAACAGAGTAATGCTCAGTCAGGATTTGGAGGTTTAATTAGCCATGCACAGCTGTCCACTCATACAGCTAATTAACATCAAAGCTCATACAGTAGCAAAACAATTTAATTCCATTTCTTCAAGTTATTATTCTCACTGAAGTAGACCCAGAAACCATGGATATTAACTCCACTACAGGAATGGTTGCTCCCTGCTGAGTTGTATCATTTGTCTTATGTATATAGTACAGCACAGCATGCAGACAACCAACCAAGCTCCAAACAGGCTAATCCCAGGGAAAAAAAGCAGTTCAGCTGCAGCAATGAGAAGCCCTGAATTTGCTAATAGACATCTATGCTTTGCTAGAGAACTAACTGAGCATTATTGTGCTGCAGGTCTGGCTGTGGTACATCAGGTAGTGCATTTAAAGCTAGTTCTAGGATATCCATGTTAAACTACAGTTTGCAACATCCTGTATCACCTTACAACCTTCTGATGTTATACTGACTCCATCAGTTGAGAATCTCAAGTCTTGCTTCCAAACAAGACAAATGGAATTCAGCCTCTGACTTCTTCAACTCATCTTTTGTATTTTTTAAGCCATAACTAGAGCTAGTTGTGCTCCTTTCAAAGATGAGAAACTTTTCTGTGGAGCCCTTTTTATATCTTTAGGCACCAAGGCAGAAACATGAAACAATACACCTTCCATCGCCACGTAAAGTACAGCTGACAGAGATTGCTACTTCCTATCTGTGTTGTAAACACAGAGGCTACCACCTTAGTTAGCAAAAGTTGTAAAGCTCAGAAATTGCACCCTCACATCCACACACCCTATGAGGTGTCTCAAGTACATGGAGACCTTCACCATTGCCACCTTCAACCTTGCTGATACACATACATGCATTAACTGGTGGAGGGCTGCTCCCTCCTCTCCTGGAATATCAATACCGCAAGACAAATGCTTTCATAAACCTTTGCAATCTCATTAAAATGCAGCTATTTCAGAAGGCTGTCCCAAAGACAAAAATGTACTGTTGAAAGGAAACCACAGTGTTCCAGAGTACAGCCAACAGGAACTACCAGACCTACAGCTATGTCAGCTGTAGATGTTCATCCTTGGCATCTTACCAGGACAGGTTGCTTTTGCCCTGAACAAAGCCCTTTTGAAAGTCCAAATAGGACACAAACCCTTCCTACTTCCTAGCTTCATTGCAGTGCCACTGTGGACATAAGATGCCCGAAAGAGTTAAAGGCAGCATGTGAATGAGGGTAAACAGTCACTAGTATTTGGTTCTTCCAAGAGTTTTTTTTTTTTTTCCTGCCAGGGAAGGCCTCCTAAAACATTTTAGTCGTATCAGACTTGCCATCTGCTTGAATAAATTAGCCTTTAAAATAATTTGTCAATCCATCTACATCAGCAACATTTATTTCATTAATTGGAAGAATTAGCTCTTTGTAGCAAGTCAAAGAATGTGGAGCCAAAATATACCGTACTTTCTCCCAAGTGACCCAGAGACCCTTGGATGAACTCTTAGGGTGCCATTAAAATGAATAGTTATACAGAAAAAATAGCATTTTAATGTTTATTTAACGTAGCTACTTTCCAAAAAAAGGAACTTTCAACATTTTCAAACATCTGGTTGCCTTATTTTTTAGTTACTTTCGCCAGGGGTGTGAGCAGAACATCTTCAATTTAGAAAAGTCAAGTCTATATTGTTATCCACATAGATGCCCTCAGAGTACAAGTACTGGAGAAGGAGGGGGAGATATTTATGTATCTCCTGAAATTATTTTGGGACTGGCACGATAAATTTTAGAGGGCCAGGTTCTATTGTCAGTTACACTAGTGAGATCAGTGAAGTTACCTGGAGCTATAGTTGTGTATCCACTGTACTAATCCTGCCAGAAGCTGCTGCATTTTAAGCCTAAGGGTACTGTACTACAAGGTAAAAGCAAAATTAGTTACAGCAGACAAAAATAGAATTAATTTGATTTTTTTAAGTGGCTAAAATTTTTACCCAGATATTATTGTAATGGAAAGGAAGATACATGGCCACATAACATGGCCACATTCCAAACATAAACACACACATATACATATATATACACATACATGTGTATATGTTTTTTTAATGTGTGTGTGTATATATTTTTTTAATGGTAAAACTTTAACACTGGAAATACTGTCATATATTAGGTACTATATATGCAGGTTATACATTGTATACACCGTACCCCTGAGAATCTTGAAGTTCTCTAAAGTATCAATAAACAAATCTAGCCTCGGCCTATAAGTAAAAGATGAGTAAGATGAAATAGAAGAAAAATAATTCTTAGTAAGAAATAAAAATGATCAAAATCCCTCCCTGTACCCTATCCTACAGAAATGTTTTGCAGCCGTTATGTCTCCCTTAAAAGAAAACAATTTGTAAGTTTCAAAACCTAGGAAAACTAGGTTGTTATCACCATTTAATCTGACCTCCTCCATAAGACATGGCCAAAAAGGTTCAAATCAGTAACAACTGTTGCAAAGCCATAATCATCTCTTTGGGCTATTTATGCCAGGCGAGGCAGCATAGAGCAGTGGACAGAGCACAGGGCTGAGACTCAAGATGCCTGGGCTTCAGTCCCAGGTTCATCATTGCTGTGCAGCCTTTGGTGAAGAAGGACACACTGCTCCTCAGTTTCCTTCTCTGGATAATGCAGGAAGCAATACTGAGCTTTTTGTAAAGCACTTCAAAATCAAGTATTGTGTACAGATAGGTATTTAGATATACTAAAGCAAGTCTTACAGGAAGAGTTCTGGTCGTGTTTTAGAGAGTGAAAGTGATGGAGCAAAAGTAACAACATTATCTAAGTTATTCTCTTAAAACAACAACAGTAAATTCTTATAGTCCATTTCTAAGTTGAAGGTGCACAGCTTCACCCTCTCCTCATTGGATCTTGCTTTTTAGCTAGGTAAAACAGCCTGTCAGAAGACTTTTAGCCACATAGCATACTGGTAGTCTTGGAATTCTCCCTTTAGTTTCCTTGCTCTATTTAGTTGTTCAGCATCTAATTATTAAGCAAGTTTTGATGGATTTCAGAGTATCCCTTGAATTCTTTTCCTATATTTCCCTGTTTTATAGTCCCCTTTTCTAAAGGGCACCAGAAATCAACATGCCTTTCTAATAAATAGCTCATCAATCCTATCTCTGAAAGTAATCACTTCTCCAGTCCTACACAACACTCTCCCGCCTGCTCATCCAATATTATATTCAAGCTTTTAATAGCAGCTTAAGAGCTCATGTTCACTTAGACAGCTACCTTGAACTTTAAGTACTTTCAGGGCTACTGATTTCTAGCATGCACAAATTTTCCACATAGGGCCTCTTCTTCCTAAATACAGGACTTTGTGATTCTATTTTACTGTGGTATTTTCAGTTTATACAAATATATCCTACCAACCAGTCCCACCTGGTCAACAAAGAAGTGTTAACAGCACCAAGTAAGTGTAATGATACCAGAACATTATTCTAGCAATAACTTCATACTTATTTCCAAATAACTGAAGGAAAGGTAGACAACTGACTAGCACTGTGCTAGCAATGAGCTGTGAGTAAAATCTCTTCTCTACCCTTGTGATGACAATAAACTTCTCATAGCTACTTTTTACAAAAAAAAATAATAATAATCCCTGCAATAGAATGAGTGAATTTATCTCCTACTGATTATCTTAGACCAGTGTGTGTGACCAGCACATTTACCTTATCAACAAAATTTGAAATTTAATCTAGTTATCTAACAAGACCAGTTTTAAACAAAAGCATCTATCCTCATTGGCAACAATTATTTTATAACCTAACTATAGGTTCTGCAAAGGTTTTCATAATTTTTGTTCAGAATCAATGTCAGATTAACCCACTAGGATTTAAACAGGATATTCTGTTTATTCTCCTTATACATAGCCTCTCATAGCTTTTATCTATTTCCTGGAATTTCTTTGATGTTTCAGAGCTAACATTTACAAGGAATTCCAGTAAAATAATTAGAATGGAGCAGGTTCACCATACTCAGAAACCCAGAGACCAGATTTGTTTGTGTTTGTAATCTTGTGGCTGTTTTCTGTAAGCTTCTCACATAGAACTTCTCCAGGAGTCAACACCTTGCAGAGAGACGTTTCATAGTCCCCAGTACAAGAGGTGCAGGACCATCTGCTTTCTGACTCAGTTTTAATAGCTCAGCTATCATTTTCAGAAAAGAATTAATGTTCAGAGATTAAATTATCTTCATGGCCTTAAATATTTCACATTATTATAGTGAGATAAAATCAGGTAGAATCATTTTTGTTCTCTGTTGTGAAAATGAATAGTCTCCTTGGCGTAACTACTTAGAGTGCCGCAACAAGTAAGCGATATCCTTCATAGCAACTCAGCATACAATTCAATAAATGACTTTTATGGCTGGTTAAATTGTAATGCTAGGCTGGGGTGTTTAATAACCACAAAAAGCTGTTTATTGCTCATACAGTCCATTATTACCAATACTCTATTTTCTTGGGGGAAAGTATTTAAAATTTTTTTTACGGAAAAAAAAAAACAGAAAAAAAGCACAATTTCAGTTTGAAAGCATGCCGTACCATCTTTCCTAGACTTCCTACATTTTGATTTTCAAATAGCATCTCTTTTCAAAAGCATAATACAAACATATAAACATTGAACCTATTATCTCCACAGAGACCAGTTTTGAGGGCTTTGAAATTCTTCATGCACACAGTCAGTGTGAGCCCAGTCAGTGTGAGCCTATTCCACAGTATGTTCATGCATCAAACAGCATTTTCAAAATGCATAGTCTTTCTAGGAAGGTTAGCAGTGTTTTCACCAGAAAAGACAGGCTGATCCTCCACCAGCCGGAGCTGGGAAGGAGACTCTTCGCATCTCTGCCTTGGGTAGGCTGGGATAGAGTCTGTTTGCTATTTCAAAGGTTTTTGACAACTGAAGTAACCATCTGCAGGCTGGCATAATAAAAGTAGGTGTAGGATGATATGGACGATGACTTCTCTTGTGTATAGATGACATTTTACTGTTGATTCATCCATAAAGCAACACAGCCTTGAGATATACTAACCACCTTAAGGATAAGGCTTTTGTGCAGCTCCTTTCGTGTCTGTGCTGTTCCGACGCCAATCACCATAATAAACCATTTGTAGAACAACTGTGACTCTAGCTGTGTCATTAACATAGAAAAAGTGACTTGACATTCTACTAACAGAACAAGACAACCCAGACATATTGTGTGATATATAACCATACATTACTTCAAATGAATATATAAAGTGGATAAAGTAAGCTATAAAAGGACATAAAAAATTATTCTTTGAAATTTTTACTCAATGTGACTAACATCTGTTGGTGATTTTGTCCATCAGCCCAAGAAGGTACAGAATATAAAAGGGGTAACGAACTGCTAACAAGGCTTTGCTTTGCAAGAATGTTTCTTTGATTTTCTGTCATAATTGTGGTGGCTTCTGACCAGTCACAAAATAACAATCATTAATTGGGCCCTTCTTGTTCTCATTGCAATCAACAGAACCATATCCTCTAACTTATCCCTGTGCACAACTGTCAGCCTAAATGTTGCCACAAGGAGAACCCCCTTAAAGCAGATATCTAAGCCCTGTAATAATCTATCAACAAAAGTAACACAACCCAGGTGTTCCACATAGCAGCTGTTTGTCGCCTTTCCTGATAGCTTAGCAGGTCTGCAAGTGAAGAGAGATCTGAAACCTTGTGCAGACATAATTAATATATGCTATTCCCAAGAAAATGAAGCTTTGCTTGGAGTTTCCCTAAGTGATGGCTGCATTAGGAGAGACAGTACTATCAGCACCTGCATGGGTGCACCATTTGATGGAAACTGGGAAAACTTCATGTAATGCAGACCCAATCCCCAAAGGCCAAATTCAATCAACCTCCTAAAAATACGGCCTTTCTTTCCCAAATCACTGCTCTTCTATGGGTGGTCTATCACCTCGAGGTTATACTAAAAAACTATGAAATAATAGTGTTTGGTTGTGCCAGCTAATGCTACTATTGTCACAACTGAGTTGGGACAGAGTGGTTAACAATCTGAAGAAAGATTGGTCTTTATAGAAATATTTCACTGTCAAAGACATAAGACGCTCCCAGCTATCTTCCAACATTTTATCTCAACACAGTAGAAGGGATACTGTGGCTACTACTTTACATAAACAGGGAACCTCCGTGCATTAGAAGCCCAAAACTAGTTATCATGGTCCTCTAGCCTTCCTACCTTTGCCTCCACCACACGTTTCAGAGCTGTCGACACAGCTCCTTGTGTGGTCTTGAAACTGATGCTGTTCAACAGCAGCCAAAAGAGAGGGGAAAATCTGCTTTTTTTATTTATATAAATCTGGCTAAGATTTTTTATTTATTTAGAATGGAGTTTAAACTGTGCTTGACTCTAAATAAATAAAACACATTATTTTCCCTCCCTACTGGTTGCCACCAAGCTGTGTGAATTTCAAAGACCACACAGACAGCAGTGGCTGTGTGGTGAAACGGGGTCCAAGGCAAAAGGAGGCAACACACCAGAGACTAGGGTCTGTAAGCCATGCAGGTGAAAGAAATATTATGTAAGGCACATTTTAAGGGTACAGATAAGTGTAACTCTGAAAAAGACATCAGTATCTTGGATGTTGTGCTGATTCTTCTGCTTCCCTGTCTGTTAGTGCATTTCCTCCACAGGACAGAACCTTACACAAGTCACTCCAATCAATCACAGCGACAATTCTCTGTGAATAATAGCAGCCCTTTTTGAGAGCAATGGTTGGGATGCAGACAGGAAAAACGGCAGGACAACACATACAGAAGAGCATTTTTCATTTCAGGCTTCAATTACACAGAGAGAAAATGAAGAAAGTACCTTTAAGATTTATTTCAGATGGGCCAGTAAGGAGGACAAATCAGTTTCAGTCAGATCCTTAAAAAAACAAATAATATCCCACAAAGGTGAATGATCTGAGACAAGGGATTGGACTCTTTTTCCTTTCCATTCCACCACAGGCAACAATTCTCTAACATAAATATCTCCTTTTTAGTCTCTAAGTCACAAATTCAATGGACCAAATACAATTCATCTTTGGAGTAACCCCTGGGATGAATTTAGCTCTAGCTTTTGTAGAAGCAAGGTCAGATGAAAAGATGATGAAAAGTAATTGCACAAAAAACTTCTTCATTTCCTGCTTCAGGGGTGAGTCTGATCTCAGCAGACACTGACTCCCACAGCCAATGGCCCACATCTGATAGTCCCTCATTTCTCCACACAGTAGGTAAATGAGTAACTTCAGAGAAGCCCATATTTTGATTATTTGGAACACCACATTCTGTTGATATTTGTCAGAGGAGGCACCAGCTAAAGTTCTCACTGTTTGGAAGAAGGGAGAAAAGCAAAAGGGAAAAATGCTAAGTCTTTCTTCTCCTAGCATCCAGCTAAAAATAAATCTACTTGCCACCACTAAACAACATGCTCACAATGAATGCAATAAATCCAAGAATCTTTGGAAAATTCCCATTTTGGACATTCAGAGAAATAAGGAAAGCTTGTCCCTGAACTGCCATGCCACTGACTTGCATCCTTACTTCTCCTCTCTTCCCTACTCTTCTCCTTTCTAAAAATCAATACAAAGGAAATTTAAAAATCCATGTTTTTCATAGGTCTATTCTCATCATTGACCAAGGACTTCACACTGCTCAGTTTTGCTCTTCATTTATTCTTGTGATTTGTAGGTTGTTAACCAGAGAAGAAGATGGCACAGTCATCTATCCGGAGGACTGTGGCTCAAAGCCAGAGTTGATGCAAAGGGCTTAATCTTGATCTCATTGATCCAACCTGGGAACCAGCATTTGTCTCCAAAATTGTACTTATATTCGTCAGTACTGACTTGGAAAGCCTCATCTTACAACAAGATCCAATACACTATTTCTCATGAAGTATCTACACAACCTGATGGCAAAGGGCTAGACCTGTCAGTCTGGGCTAAAACGCAATGGACAATTTTGTAAGGCGGATCTGTGCATGCTCATGATTAAAACAAGCAATTTTAAAGTTTCAGTGCAATCCTCATCAGCAGCATCTGCTGATCTGGAATGAAGGTGAAATTGCAAATGTCCCTCCCCTGGGATGAACACCAAACTCCAGCAGAAGGACTGAGGCATCACCTGATAGTAGTTTTCTCTTCTTTTTGTTGGAGAAGGAAGAGGGATCAGCAAACTCTTACAGGCAAAGGAGATAAAAAGCTTAACAGGAAGACTGACAAGGCAGAAACTGGTCAAAGAAGAGTAGAACACTTATTGGGAGGTCAAACCAACTGAAAAGTGTAAGTTTTTTCTCCAAATAAGGCAGATATCCAGAGTCTACAGTTTATGAGGCACTTGGCCAAAGTCAAAGTGAGACATACAAAACCCTACCACAAGACAGATAGAAGGAAAGAAAAATATCCATATCTCAGCATAACAGCACACTTGGCTCAGAATTTACTGTTGAAGGAAAGGTCAGCAGACAGCCCTTAGTCAGTGATGACTGCTGAGTATGAAGAGACATAAGCAAAGGTCAGCTAAAGAAGTAGAGATGATTAGAATGGCAGCAAACCTCCCCCAGGTGGGAGTGCTGCTGGACAAAGCACATTATCTCCCTGTGCTCCCATGCATGCTTAAAGTTAGAAGCCATTATGAGAGGGGGCAAGACCAACAAACCTATCTAGACTCATCACCTCTTTCCAAATTTGGTTGGTTCAGATAATGATGCACTACAAACAGATTCCCACAAATAAGGCCTTGGCATTTTAGGAATGCCTTCTACTGACACACATGGAGAATAAGTTATTGCACACTGGCTGCAAGCTGTGTGGAAATAATCAAAATTCCACATAGGACTGGGATCCCTGCCCTTCACTTAGCACACCTGGCACATTTCCACCAAATGTGTTTAACATAAAGGCTTCCTATTATTTTATTCTCTTATTTTCCTCCTTCACCATCTCACATTCTAGGTGTAATATTTACTCTAAAGCTACCCCCAGCCAGCACTACTACCTTGCCTCCCTCTCTCACATCTTGCATCTTCAATAAAATTAGCATAAGCATGGTCAAATATAAGGACAAAACAAAAGTGACTGGTGCTCAAAATGGCTGAAGAGAACAATTATAACCCTATTTATTCATTGTTAATTAATTTCCTAGTAGCCCTAGCCTGAAAATACCTTTGCCTGGCATATCATAGGTCTTTGCAGAATAAAGACTGTGAGTTCTTACTCGCAAGGACAAGGACGCGGATACCATTAAACTCAAAACATGAATCAAGAACTAAAGATCTACCATTGCAGTTGCATTGCAGAAACTGTAAGTAAACTTAGCTTCTCTGCTATTGACCTTCATTAAGCCTTTTACTCACATAGCTGGAGCCTTAACTGTGATGCATCTGTTACAGAATTTTGAATTCAATAGATGCTTTTATACATTTTACAGATGTTGACCCAAAGAAAATTGGAACCAAACTGAATAATCAGTGTGCTAGCTCCCCAATCTCTTCTCTGTTTTCTTACTAGATATTACAGTAGTACCCTTGCAAACTACTCAGACATGTCTTTGAAGAAATTTTCCATATACTAGTTTCTAATGGACCAGGTTGAGAATGTGGGCTTTTCCTTTGCTTTTTTTCCCCTTTTTTCAATCTTTATTTTGATCTTGGGGTGACAAGAGAGAGAAGACTTAAATTTAAAATGTTTTAGTGATCCTATGAGAAACCTCTTTATAGTTGTGTGTGGTCATACAGTTTTGTCAACTGTCTGACATTTTAATTTCCTGTTGCACTCTTCTGGTGGGATTCTGATTTCCTTTCACTCTTTCTCTTCTCTTCATTATAAAAAATTGTCAGGCATCTCCAGTTCTACCATCTGTTTCCTATTCGCTTTTATGAATATTTAATAGAATAATTAATTTACCAAGCAGAGCTGGTGTAGCCCTCCTGTCAATAGGTAACTCCTACCATCTCTTTACAGTCTTCCTACATCTTATCTTATTTGCACCAGACAAGTAACTATTCATGGTCTAACTCACCAATGGAACTGGCCCACGTTTACATCGTTTAATGCTTTCACACTAGAAACAGCCATTCAGGGTATTCTGTGTCCTTATGAAATCCTGTGTTAATACAGTCCAACTGGCCAGCTACTTTTCAAGATAATGTCCTTCAGTGTTTACACAACACCTAAAGCAAAGGAAATACCTGCAAACAGTGTGATAAAACAGCAAGACTGGGCAATACATATTCTGTACTCAGTGGCTAAATATACAGTGTGCTGCTAGCAGGGACATGTTGGCAACTGGCCTAAGTGTCAAAATCCCTTTTATATTTTTTGCTTATGCTTCTCACATCGACAGACATTAATGATGGTCAGAATTAAGACGGACCCTAATGTCTTGTAGTAGCTTCAGCTCTCAGCCCAGGGGTGAGTGCAAAGTTTATTCCTTCTGTTTGTCCTCCCCCTCACAAAACATCTCTATCGTCTTCGTAGCATCAGCCCAGTAAGAGTACAGAGACAAGCAAGCCAGGGGCCAGGTGATGAGCTGGCACAGCTGGACTTTGCCTTTCACCTGCAGAGCAGACTTCCATATCCAAACCTGAGAAGAAACTGCCAGGCCGAGGCAAGCTTTGCACATGTAGCTCTCCATCAGGAAGGTGGCAGGGAGCAAGGTGTGCTGAAGGGAGCCAGAGAGGCAGCTCTGGACCTAGCTCGCTTTTTGTCATTCAGTCTGGCCAGACAGGATCATGTAGTTCCTGCCCAGGATTGTACTGTTCTGTCCCCATATGCCAGCCAGCAGCGTGCTGCTTCCCCCCCTTCAGCGAATGGCAGCACCAACATCAGACCGCACTGGGAGCTCCCCCTCACCTCGCAGGCCACTGCAGTGCTTACCAAACCTCACTCAGACCACTTCTCCTTTCCTTAGATTTTTAGTCTTATCTCTGAATTCATCTCCTGGATGTTTTCCCAGACGAACACATCTGTAAGCTTTCCTTGGGGCTGAAAAAAGGACTTTTCAACCCATTTTTCCGTATCACCACACGCTGCCCAGGAGATGTCTCTGAGGTGACTATATAGTGAGGTTATACATTCTCAGTCCTCACTGGGAAAAGGATTGCGAAAGAACATTCCAAATATTCTAAGTTATGGAAAAAGTGATCAAATATTTCACTCCCCACTAAAATGTCATCATTTTATGCATTTCATAAAGACTTCTCTCATTATGTTAGATAGGCCTGGAGAGACTCCAGTCTCTGTGGGTTGCACACATTCTCCTGTTCTGTTCAGAAACTAAAAGTCTAAGTCTGTTTTATAAGAAAGCTAAGTCCTTTGGTGCCCTGCTACTGATCCAGAGCTTAAAGAAAATATACCTGATTTCTCCAATAAATTGACTTGGTCTTTTTAAGAATATTTTTCATAAATGGTCTGCACAGCATTCTCTCCATATGCTTTGATAAAAATAACAATTACACATGAAAAAAGTCCAAAACAGTAAGCACATCTGCAATCATCTGAGAAAACAGTGACAGCTCATGAGCAATGCAGCTCATCAATGACACTGAATAAGCAGGGCAGCAAGTTCCATTCTCTCCCCAATTGAATCAGTTCATTAGCATCCCAACTTTTAATTTATCTAAGACTTTTCTTTTTAATCTTGCCACAACGCTGCAGCGATACAACAGCATTATATGAATTACTGCAGCATCAGCAAGGATGCTCAGAAAATGTAGTTTAACCTCCTTGAGCTAGAGTAACACAGACCCTATGAACACAAGCAAGCAATTCTGATTCTGTCCAGAAGAGAGATGAAGCATATTCTTAACTCTTACTCTCTTTAATATTACCTTGTGCCTAAAGGCTCAAAGAGCCAAAGACACCAGGGACTCTATAAGCCTACAAAATGATAGTTCTAAACTTATAATCTCCAGTTCTAAGATTGCAACACAAGGATGTGCAAACCAGTGGTTTGGCAGAGATGAAGGCTGAGAAAAAAAAAAGTCTTTATTGAGATATGCACCACTTTTCAGTCTAGGTTGCTTTAATCTGAACAACGGTATCACTGGATTTTACGTAATAAAATCTATCCCCTGATAATTTTCTGCAAGGTTTCTCCTTTTCTGTTCGATTTTCATAAAATATCTTTCTACAAAAACAGAGATAGAAAACATAATACCAGTACATGACTACTTAGAAGTATGTTTTTGCCACTTTTTCTTTGTTTCTTGTCACCTCATCTATTTACAGTGAAAAGAAAAATTAAAACTAATGCTGTGAGATCCATCAGGTAAATCTTTCAGTGGCAGCATCCAGATGAAAGATACAGGTACCCCCAAATTGTTTAAGGAACAGTTACAAGGCATGTTCCAAATTATCTGAAGGAGCATGCTAAGAAATAACATCCATTGCTTGTGCTTGTCAGTGGGAAAAAAAAAAAAAAAAAGACACTGCGACACTGCACTGCCCTTGAAAAGAAATGTGTTGGGACAACACACATTAGGGAGACACAAAAGATCCCCATCCAAGCCCAACAGGTGTAAGTAGTAGCTTTGACTGCAGACATTGGTACCTTGCCCTAGTGAACCTATGATGATAATATACAGTATCAGACGTTGCATCTGATCCCAGAGACTCAACTCATATGAGCAAATCTCATTGCTTTTGCAGATCCTATTCCTGTGCAGTCCTCACAGAAGAAAAGGTACAAATGAGAGCAGCTATTGACTCCCTTTAGAACTGCCTTTGGGAGGGAGAACTCGTGAATTATTCACAATTTTCAGTTTATCCCTAATCCCTTAATTCTGTCGTACTGAGGGTAGAGACTTTTGCTTAATGGCAGTGCCAGAAATAACAAGCTAGAATTGCATGTTTATGAAATGGGGTCTTAGTTAGTTATTAGGATCAACTGGCCTTGAATTAATGTTGGCTGAAATTCAAGAGCACTGAGTGGACTAAATAAGCATCATAGCTTAAAACATGTTAATGGCTGTTTGTTGTATATATCTAACATACTAGAAACATGCAAGCTCTATAGACTGTAGTTTTCTTATAAAGATATAGATATTTTATATTCAGTAGAAAACTGTGGTTAATACAGTATTGCATTCTTTAAAATTACAGCTCTGCTCCCACTGGTGATTGATTGATGAAGACAAAGTTCCATTTAACATGATACATTTGACTCCCAAATTTAAATTGGGCTGGGGTTGGTAGACACATCGCATTGTTATCATCTGTGTTTTTATCTCAGAAGATGATTGACTATTTTACAGGTGATAAGCCAAAATTGGACAGAAAGAGGGTTTTTGTAGAAGTGATGTTGAAATACAAGCGGAAGGGAGTTCAAGACAGTGTAAATGAGTAGTTGATACTGTAGACAACATTATTAGCAATGTAGACAAACAGACTTTCTCAAAGTCCCACGCTGAAGGCCACTGAATATGTAAACATTACTCTATATTTTGAACTGATGAAAAATCGCACACAAGACACTTGCTGCAGATGACTTATAAATACTCCCTGAAGCACAGGGAGGACAACAATTCACATAATTTGGATACACATTACACAGTAGTTCTTACAGTACTAGATTCTTTTTTTAATTGTGTAAAGGCCCATCATGTTTAAGCATGCACAAGAACACAACTCAATTTCTGGAGATGTAACAATGTGAGGGTATTTCACAGTGAGGATCCTGTGTCAGGGATCAGTAAGCACAATAAAAAAAATAAATATATCCACATTAGCATTTTGTTTCAAACCAGGAGCAAGCTTTTGAACAGAATCTCTTCATTTCCCACTTACTATGTTTTGGTTTGCACCTCAAATAGCCCTGAGCTTCTCAGACTGGATTCACTTTAGATGAAACTAAATGGGAAGATCCACTCCAACAGCATACCTACTGCACTTCACACAGTTATGGCATGGAGTTCACAGGACCAGATCAGAAACAGTTCAAGGTAAATCCCCTAAAATGTGTTTAGTGTGCATATCAGGTCCTCAGCACCGATTGTTCTGTCTCGTGAATCCACTGTTATTGTGCTGCAGTTCCTGCTAACATGAATACAGCCAGTGTGAGCTGAATAAAACTGAGCCATGTAATCACAAAATTAAATTTTTAGAATGCCTGAAAAAAGAAATTCCACACGAGCAGAACGTGTGGAAGCAGAGGGAGAGGAAAGGGAATGCCGCCTTTCAAGCAACTCTTCTCTTCTAAGGCCAGTCTTGAAATCCCGACACCTGAGCAAAGCACTATCTAGGTGATTGCATCCCTATTGAAGAACAGCACTTTGCCAAATCAGACCCAAAGAGAAAAAGTCACTTTAAAAGACAGGCCCAAAGCAAAAGTTTTCATGTGAAAATAAAACAAAACACAGCTTTGACTGAATACTATGGTAAAAATAACAACATACGGCAATAATAAAATAAAAATTTCAGGATCTTACTTTTCATCAAAACATTAGAAAACTTTGACCAAAATGATAAATTTTGTCTGTCCACAAAGACTCTCTCATTAAAAATAAATAAATAAATAAAAAATAAGAGAAAAAGAAATTCCTCTCTCTGATACATAACAAGGCAATGGTGAATCCAGTCCACACACAGTCCACACCTTCCACAAGTGGAGATGCATACACAATTAAAATGATCCATACAGCAGTCTCTCAAGGACACAGCTCTGTCCTACATATCTTGACTGTTTTTAGCAGAAGCACAGAAAAATCCAACCTAAGTCCTCTGACCATAAGCTTCAGGGAAAGAAATGTCTCCTTCCCCCCCCTCCGGTAAGAAGCAAAGCATGGCACCAAGGACAGTTTAATTTGCAAAGGCTATCCCATAGCATTCTAGTAGTAACATGTTTTAAAATGATCATAAATAGACATCACTTCGTCCTTGGGGGAGTGCTCTCCCACTCTTCCCAATCCTACGGTGGAGGAATCTATTGTGATGAGGAAGTTTACCATCAAAGATGCAGCAAAGCTAAGAAGCCACTGAAACTCAGTAGCAGAGTTGAGTAACCATTGTCATGTTTCAGTGCCCCCAGGAAGGACACAGCAGGAGTCAGGGTTTGCAGGAAGTCTTTTAGACTACTAGTACTGACTAACCCCAAATGACAGTGTGTTTTGAGGATGGCTGAGGCACAGCACTCAAGCAAGACTGCAGGTCAGTGGAGGGAAGGCAGCCTGACCCCTGCCAATGTTAAAGTAGCACATCCCAGGGAAGGCTACCGCACTTCCCCAGCTGCGTATGTGCTCTGCTGCTGTGCTCTGGGAGACACTTCCTAGGAGGATGACATCTGTCTGATGGGGACTTCCCATTATATCTAGCTAATGAGGACTTTTCCTGCCTCTGCTGCCTACTGGTCTACCTACAAGTATTCCTGAAACTGCTATATGGGTGACCTCTGCAAAGATTAGCTCCACACAGTGCACTGTATGTTTTAACAATAAACTTGGAGAGATTTGAAGGCTTGTGTACCAGAATACTTTTACAAGGTATTTCTTGGACAGATCAAAACTCTGATAGTAAAGATTTTCAAATGTAGTCTGTGATTTGGAGCCCCCAATTTGAGGCCTTAGGTTGAGAGCCCAGAAAATAAGCTCCTTCTGAGGTATCTCAACATTTCAGGTCTGCTGATTGATGCATTAGTTCTTCACAGAAGTACAAGTTTTCTCACAAAAGAGAAAAAAAGAAAAAAAACTTTTGGTAAAATTAGATACATTTATTCCTATACGACAGGAAACACTGATAGGAAAATAAACCAGAAGTCATGTGATGGTCCCTTCGTGAATGCAAGTAATTATATTATAATTTGAAGGCCATATTATCCCATGTTTTTCAGCTCAATGTATTATGCTGCTCCAACAGATTGACCACGTCTTTTGAACTAAAAATAAAAAAATTGTTCTTTCCTTTTTTCCTCTGCCTGTTTCAGAACTATCACAAGAAAGGATAGTAGTTGATAAAGGTATCAAGAAGGCTGGGAACACAGTAGAAGTACAAGTCAATTTATAAATATAAAAGAAAAGTATTCATGAAAACATAACAGCATTTAAACAAAAGCATGTTTAGTACAGCAAGGGATATGACACTTCTGTTGCTGAATAAACTGAAAAGGTAAGTTGTCATGCTGCCAAAGAAAATAAACAAATCTACATGATTCAAGTGCCTCAACAATTAAAAGTAATCATGACAACAAAACGCAAGCTCATGCAGAAGACTGCACAAACTAAAGCAGTAATTTTAAAGAAAGACAAGCATGGCTCCCCTGAAAGCCATTTAGAGATCTAAGGCCTTTTGGAGTCTGAGTGGGTAAGATATCCATTTTGCAACATCTGCACAAAATAGCAGACTTCTTGTGGTTACAAGGCCTCAGAAAAGATTCATCATACCTCGCATCATTTTGCAATCCCACATAATGTTGATTTCTTCATAATCTCACTTGATTCCTTCATCTTTCTGGTAACTATAAATCACAGCAGTTTAAAAGAACTATGATTCTATATGATTCTGTTACAGAAGACAAACAACCTGGGGTATTTTGCTTGAGGGTTATGAAGTCATCAGTTCACTTCTGGATTGATTTTAATATGTCTCTATGGAATACTTTCATCCTTTTCTCCTTCAGAAGAACTCTGTTCACTCATTAGTTCCCTAACTACTTACAGCAAGCCCCAAAATTCTTCCAAAATTTAACAGACCACAAAGCCTTCTCTTACCGGAAAGCACAACACACAAGATGATGCAGTCCACCACACCACCTCAATTCAGGCACTCAGCACCTGAGTGGGATCTGTCATCCTTGCTGAGGTACCTCGTCTCCCTGTATAGTTTGCGAGATTTAAGCACCTCAGAATGAGGTGCAAAAACCAACATACATCTAACATATGCACCTTGCTGTGAACCTCCGAACTTCAGTATCACCTCTCAGGTCCTATCTCCCAGCTGCTGGAGCATACTTCAGCCCATAAAATTCAGCCTTGAACCAGCTCCTCTGGGCATATCTATGCTCCTTCCCTCATTCTGCTGAGCAAGGCTACTCTGTTTTTATTATTTAACATGAGCTAGTAAGTCCAGGAGAACCCAGAGCACGGACTTGCATGCTTCCCAAAGAGTCCAGGTTATGCTCAGCAAGGCCACTGTTGGTGGCCTAAATGTTTAATCATTTCAGCTGAATTAGACTTAGCTCCATGCTAAATCAATCTGATGCATTTGCTCCCCAGGGCTCTAAGAAATCAGCATTATCCTGATTTTCCCAATAAC
Organism: Rhea pennata; assembly: GCF_028389875.1. Lineage (NCBI taxonomy): Eukaryota > Metazoa > Chordata > Aves > Rheiformes > Rheidae > Rhea > Rhea pennata. The sequence goes on along the minus strand of NC_084665.1, from coordinate 27,649,638 downwards.
CATGGTATACCAGCCCTTTGCTATAGAGAGCTGTGTATAGTATCACAGTAGTCATAAACTGATGTAATGTGACTACTACACAAGATCACTCTAGGATAGAGCCTAAACCTGAGCATATTGACATGTGAAATCTTTACACTTCTTTTTGAGTTTAGTTTTAACTTTGTATTTCCAGGTTTTGTAATTCTTACTTAGAGGATATTAACCTATGTCTTTGCCATTTCCTAATGGTTTCTTAAAATCATCTAGTTATTACTGGTTTTATTTGAAAATACAGTTGCATTTGCTGATTTTATGTATAAGTGTCAACTTCAGCCTAATAAAAAATGCAAACTGAATTGCCACATATCCAAAGCCTATTCTGTGTTACCATAGAAACAGACCTGCTTACATTACCTTTTCAGACCTATGTGAACATCAAAATCAGGCAATATAGAAGGTACACAGTACACAAAATAGGCAATATAGAAGGTACCAGTACACAAAATAGGCCAGAGGTTTGGATTTTGTTTTCTAAGCATTTTTTATGCCAGACCAAAATGCTTCATATGCTACTAACTCAAGCAGCAATACTCATTGTGGCTGAAATTCTGACCCTTGCTCCTAGCAAAACTGTCATAGTCCTTGCTATAAGCCCCAGAGCTAGCCACAGCTATCCATTAGCAAGCAATTAGGGGCCAAGGGGGTTGGTCCAGGCTCCATTTTCTTGCTTTCCATGCTCCAGATAAGTGTCACTGTATTATTTCTGCTACTGCTGCCTGCCATCTCCTTGTTTCACACATGGCAGAGAATATTCTATGCTCTCAACTCTCTCATGCCTCCAGCCAGGCAACAACTTATAATAAAAAGTTGAGGCCAAAAATTAGAATCATAACTCTAAGTTCAAACACTCCTCTGAAGTGCTTGTATCCGCAGCACCATATGGATCCAGCAAAGGATCTCCGAGAGAGAGAGGGAGAAAAACACACACAGAGAGAAACAAGAGCTTCTAACTGAGAAGCACGTGGATTCATGCTAGCAGCAGCAAAGAAAGCCGCTGGCACCGATTTACCGCTAGAGCTGTTAAACAATAACTGACTTTTTCCAATGAATGGTTTCACATACAATAATCAGGTTAAAATTAGTAACTTGAATATAAAACTTTTCTTAAAGGAAAGATACTGCAGTCCCATAGAGATAGGGGAAGGGAGAAGGTTCAGAAAAGGAAGACAAGAAAAAGCATCCTGGAGGTGGGAAGCATGTTTCCTATTGGGGCAGAGCTGCAGGACACCACACAGCACACACCGAGCTCCCTCTCTCACATCAGGAACTGCCAAGTGCTACTGTGGTGACAGCACGGATAAAATGGAAGCCAGACCAGAGAACATAAGGTGTGGGGTTGTGTGTGTGTGTGTGTGCGCGCGCGCGTGCACGTGCACACGTGTGAGTGTGTGACACAGAGAAAGAGGGAGGGACAGAGACAGGGAGAGGGAGGAGCGCGATAGACACTAAAGTCTCAAATACATAATGTTTTTGAGCGCATTTTCCTATGCTATTTGTAGTTTATAATTACAGATTAGAATTAACAATTTCATCTACACATTCACTTTCTCGTATCTAACCACTGTGCTGCTAGTATTTATCAGTCAGGTGTGTTTTAATACAGTATCATCGAGAGTTTACAGTTCAAGAAACAGGTGGAAAAGTAAGAGACAGCATTTGCAAAAGAAGGTTCTGATTTTGGGGTGACCAGTTTGTTTATCATAAACTGGAGGCTGTTTTTTTAAAGCTTTGGTTTCAGTGACTGCAGCCAAATACAAGAGAGAAAACTGGAGCTTGAACACAAATGTCTGGCTCCTATCCTTTTCTTAGACCACCATGCTGGTTTACCACCACTGCTAACAGCACTTCCACTGAGAATTGTCAGCTCTTGACAAAATATGAAGATATGTTGATGAGCTTTCAGTTGAAAACACTGAAGTATTCACTCCATTTAATAAAGAAAAGCATCTAAATCTTTTAAGTCAAAAGTTCTACTGGGAAATAAGCAATAGACACTTCTGTGTTCCAAATGTCAGGACATCCATTCTTTTCCTATAAATTGTATGCAGAGTTCAAATAAGAGAGGGAAAATTCCCAGCACAATTCTGCACATCATGCTGCACAGAATTCTCAAAAAGGGCAATACTGAGTAACCATATTATCCATATAGTTTTCTAGTCCTTTCATACACCCAAAGAGAAAACAAGGACCACCCCAGGACAGGAAGCAATTTTAGTTACTATAGTGGAAACTATGGTACGAACTATGGGAAATACTTGTAAAGGAAAAAATCAGCTTCCTACACATTCGACAATATCACTTACTAGGAAACAATAGTAGGTGTTCAGAATTGCACCACCCTTTCTATTAACTTTATGCAGACTGAAATGTTTCTTCCAGTCTGCAAAATCCAGTACAGCTTTGAGGTTTACTAGAGGTGAAGAAAGTGAGCACTGGTGGCTATTAAAACACAGAGGTCAATATACAATCCCTGCCCCAGGAAGTCCCTACACTGCAGATTACCAGCTATCTGGAGAGTTTAAGAATGAAAGGAGCACTCTAATAACGCTCTATTTTTGTATTCCTCTCTGGACATCCACTACACATCATACATCATGGCATCCTGGGAAAGAAAGCAGGATGTCTGAGGTGTTCTTTTTTTTTTCTCCAGCAGTTCTTGAATTTTGTCCCATATATTTTACTTTGTTGGTGTATTCCGTCCTTCTTCCGCAAGTAAAAAAAGGTTCAGTCAGTAAACAACAAGAATTTCACAGCTATTATTTTAAAAAGCATATAGGAAATTAGGCTCTAAAATCCTTATTTAAGAACCTAATAATTTCTAATCAGAATAAGGTCTAGTAAGATTTCCTAATGTGCTGAAAGACAAGCCAGCAAGTGCTAAGGCAGCCAGATTGACCTCAGCTGATCTCAAGCACAGACTTTCACATGACGCTTCTTTCTCCTCTTTGTTTCACAAGATAGGATTCAATCTAATAAAGTCACGGGATTAGCAACCTCAAACTCATTTCCACGGCAACTCATGGCATAACAAAACACAGGATTTTTATCACCATTCTCACATTTCATCAGGCTAGAAGGAACTAGGCTGCAAATTGACAGAATTGTACGAGTCATAAATAAATAAAAGCAACAAGGGAATGTGTAAGTGCAAAAGCATGCTACATTGCTACATGAGTAAATGGATCCAAACCATGTTGTGTAGATCCAGGTCTATATCTGGATCTTAGCTCCCCCACTGTTTGGTAATATTCATAGTGCTTTAACCTGTGGTATTCAGATTCAGAAAGGGATGAGCCTAAATTTCCCAGAGATCACTTATTCCCATTATAACCAGAGACTCACTGGTGTGCTCCTGCTCAGCACAGAATCAGGCCTAAGCCATAACAAGGTCCGTATCAACTGCCCCAGAGTTCAACTGAATCTTTTATTTCTCTTAATTGCACCACTACTTTCTTTATCTGAAGCCCCAGCTGAGAGATCCCCTTTTCATAGCATGCGAGTGATCATTTATTCTTATGTTTTCACTCATTTGAATGTTTTAATTTCCACTGATAATTCCATTTTATTGCCCAATTTCTCTCTCTTTCTGAGATAAAGCAGCATCAGCACTAGAATCTTACTGCTGATGGTGACTTGCTTTTAGTGAGAATTCTTGGTAAAATATTTTTTGAGTAAGATATCTTAAGGTCTACATATGTTTTGCAATCATTCAATTTTGTACACATGCATCCTATACCCTGGCTTCAAAAGAAAGTTTTAACCGTGCTTTGGAAAAAAAAAAATATTATCAATATTAGGACAAAAGTAGGGGAAAGATACATACTTAGATAAGCTGAAAAGGATTCAGTGAATGTTTGAATGAGTTTTATAGCTGTATCTCAAGTTAAGGCAGAGAGTCCAATCTCTGGGAAAGGCCCCAGAGCAGTCTTTGATCATAAAAATTCACTATGCTATATCCTTCAAACAAGCATAATTCCCCTGCTTCAGATCTCCTTGGACCCTGTGTACAGCAGCTAATCTTCTTTGATTTGTTACATAAACACAGTTGCACATACCAGGTTAAGCATATCTTAGGAGGCATTCCTGCATCCTGCTGGTATGGATGTTTCTTCTAATGCATTATATCTGGAGGATTTTTTTTTCCTCTCTCTCTTTCATTCAGAACTCCATTGCATTGGTTTTTTTTTTCAGGAGAAAAAAAAACTTTCCAATAGGATATTCCTACAAGCTGAGTGAGTACTTAAAGAATGTTTCCACACACTCTATTAGAGGCAGTATTAAGACAGGCTGAGTGCAATGTGAAGGTGTGCAATTTAAGTATGCCAAATGGGAAATCTTAGGTCACAAGAACTGATGAAAATCACTCTTTAAGCTACAGCCTTCATAGCTTCGTATCTATGAACTTCGTGCCTGTATGGTCCCACACACAAAGGAAAATACAATGCTAGCCAAAATTTCAAAAATCTGGAAATCCCGCAAAATTACTGAATCCCACATAGTTCCTGTTTGAAAGCATAAATTAACTCCAATTTGTTTAAGAGTCCTGTCAAAAATCTGTGAACGTGCCCAGTTTCAATTTTGCTACAGACATTTCATATAACTGAAGAACCTATTAGTAGTCCTTACGTTTTGAGAAGTTCTCAACATGCAGCCACTCCGAGAAGCTGATGAGAGCAACATAATACTGCCAAATGCTGAGCTATACTGAAAATCCAAGAGTCCAAATGAAAGCTGACGGTTTCCAAATTCCTTTAAAAATAAAATGAGCTCTTCAGAACATCTCCTGAAGTGACAAGCAACATAAAAGGTGTGATTGCTGCTATGATAACAGTCATAACGATTTTATAAACATTAAAATTATAAAAAATATAATTTGAGAAGTAAGCTGTAAGATTTATCTTTTGTAACTTCAGGCACCACCAAAGAATGAATATTATGGTGTGATCACTAACCCTTTCTCCAGGGACTGCAGGAAATACTGAAGGCTTCTCATTTTGGTACTGAAGTAAGTGTTCAAAGGCAGGTGACAGGAGTACAGGGCAAAATGTTTCCAACAGATACTTCAGCAATTAAGTGAACTGCCTCTTTATGCCTACTACCAAACTGTTAATCTGCAGATACACCAAAGAAAATTTAGCATGCATTTTTCTAGCAATCACTTTTCTTGCATCTGGTAGGACCCTAGAATACAGACCCTCTGTTTTCCTTACATTTGTTTTTGCTAGTGAACTAAGACCACTGCCAACCTTGATTCAGTCTCAAAAGGACAGAATATGAGAGCAGGAGGTCTGAGTAGCATTTTTGTTCTTTTCAATGTAAAGAACCCTTAGGAAAGGTAACATGGCTTTAATACAAGAGTATGAATTTGAACCAGAGATAAACCCCATCATGGTGGATGATGGGGGACATGTGGACAGTTTGTCAAAGTAGATGGAAATCTTGACTCCATTCCTAGCTCTGCCTTGGGTTTGTTGTGTTAACTTTTACTAGTAAAATCTTGAAACCAAAAAAATCAGCTAGTACCTTGCCTTTGACATCAGGAAGGCTACGATGCCATCTTCAGTGTTTCAGATTCTTTTCTACAGAACAGAGATTATAAACTTCTTCAGTTTCCCAGAGGTCACTATAGATAAACATTAAAAACTAAGAAGCTGTGGTTTAATTTCACAAAATGAAAAAGTTACTGTATTTACTTCTAAAAATTTAACTGAATGAAAGGAACACATACTTTATATAGTGCTAACAAGCTTTTTATTGTTTTGCTTACTATAGCTCAGTAATTTTGCTTCTAGGGGTTTTTTTTGGGGGGGGAGGTTGTTTGGTTTTTTTTTTTTTTTTTTTTTTTTTGTTTATCTTCTACATTCACCTGCCAAGAAAGACAGATGTCACTAAAGGCCATGTCAGATTGCAAACAGTAGTTCATTTTCTAGATAAATCCTCTTACAAAGACAGCAACTAACACACGGGATGTGTAGCAGCCAAAACTGCAATGGTGCACACAATGTTTAATTGTGCATATGTGCTATAGCTTTTTCTTTGTTTAATGCAGCACACAGAAATTCTCAGAAGGCTGAAAAGGGTCATATCCATGGCTGAATGAGAAAAGAAAGTTAAAATTATCATTATAGGCCTTCCTCCCTTTGACTTAGCTGGGTGAACCTTAAAAGATTTAGAGTTCAGGTTCAGTTCAGATAAACATCCAAAAGTTCACAGGTTTACCCAAACAATCTGAATCTCTAGAGCCCCAAAATAAGCTGGAAATCTCCAGAACTGCCTTTCTTGAGGGATTTCCTGCACTTCCACTTTTGGATAAAAATCAGAAGTGAAACAAAAAGGAAAAAAAACACACAACATGAATTAAACATTGCAGAACCACAGCACAATTCATTTTAAGTTACACTCCAAAAGTCAGTCTACCCATATTGATATCTTATGAAGTGTTTTGATTATCTCTTTAATAACAACTTTTATGTCTGAATCTGAACACATTGAATTTTTCATAAGGCTTTTCTCATTCACTGTTACTCCTTTTAACATCGCAGTTTTGCGACTGGAACCCAGAGCAGGTGGTAGAAGAACACTCTGCTCTTGCACACACTGACAGTGTTTCTACATGACACATTTAGGTCTTGCAGAGAGTATCTCCTCATCTAAAATATTTATTAAAAAAGAGACTAAGAGGTGAAGCGAAGAGACTGGTAGAAAAGCAAAGTAGTTTACAAAGCGCTGATATTCATAATGGATAGCGCTCTCACTGGCACAGGAGTCACTGGATTCCCTCTTTTGACACTGATAGGGAAAAGATACAGCAGCTGCACTATCGGTAGGAACACAACTTCCTGATCAGCCTTTGCTCACTTCCCCAATGGAGATTGTCATCTACCAAATTACCTGTGGACATTCATTTTCTCTGCTGTAAAAATGTGTTTTCAATCACATTTGACAAATGTGAGGACAGATCTTCTATACTAAATGAAAAACATTTTACCTTGTGGTAGTTTCCCTCTTCTCCTCCACATGGCAGGCCAGCTAGAAGTCTGGATACCTATGTTACGAGCACAACTCTCCTGGCATTCTGCGAGGAGCCCACCTCATCAGGAAGCTCTCCAGAAAGACTCCCCCCATTCGCTCGGTGGTGTACCAGGCTGATCAGAAGCATTCTCTCTGTCACTTCTTATGCTACCAAATGGGAAAAAAATACATTTCATAACCTAAGCACTGACATACTTCATCAAGGTCTGTGTAGTCCAGTCTAATAACAAAGATAAGAAAAGGGGTATGTTCACTGTAACTCTCTCCCTGCTTTATCTATCCAGGTACTAGCTTAGAGACATCCTGAACTACAGTTTGCATCTGCACCATCATGTTTACCAGTTACTTAGGAACCAACACTCCTTGAATTTGCCTAATCCTTTTCTGAACCTGCCTATGCTTTTGGCCAGGACAAGATCCTGTGGAATTCCACAGCTTAATCACACTTCTGTTTGCTTGTTTAAAATCTGCTAGTTGAGAATCTGAGTGTTCGTAGTTCTTGTTCTGTGACAAGTAGTGAGAAATAGTTCTTACACATCTTCCCCATTCCTTTTTATTCACCCTCATTGCTTTTAGAGATATTGATCACCTTTCCCCCTCAGTCTTTTAAGTCTATTAAGCTTTTTGTCACATAGAAGTCATCCCATAGCAGCCTTATGATCCACCTCTGTAATTTTTCTTGAAATCTTTATTATTTTTGGATGATGGGCTTTCCAGAGTTGCAAGGTGTGAATGCCAGGTGTGAATGCCGTATGATATGATGCTCTATATTTGATTTATATTCCCTTCCTAATAACTCCTGCCATTCTAGCTGACTCTGCCATTTTCAGAGCTAGCCATAATGATGTTCAAAGTTCTGAGCCCCCAGATAGGAACAGCTATTTTCCACTAGTCATGGCATATGTATAACTTAGGCTGGTTTCTTCTCAGACATTGCTTTTCATTTACTGAGATTAGAAAATAACGTGACAGAAGAGATTCAGTCACTCAGCATCATAATATCTTCTGTAATTCCCTATGGTTGATTTGACCATAGATTATTCTAAATAATTTCGTATGATTAGTAAATCTTGTTGTTTTACTACCCAACTTACATACCATGAAAATTCTGAATAAAACGGAACAACTCGCTAGCAGCTTCTCTTTCCGTGATTACCATCCTTTCTGTTACATTGTTGCAAAGTTCTAGCTAAGGGAGGAAGATTTCTACATGTTTTTCACTCATTTTTCAGAGGCTTGCCACACCACCCTCACAAAAGCCTGAACACATCTTAATTGGCATGGGTTATGAATTTGTAAAACATGTTTCTCTTTCTTACTTCCTTGCTGGGTAAATGCTCTTCAAGAAAAGGCTTGATACAGAAAGCTCAGCTTCCCCTCTTCCTTTTCCCTTCCCTAGTGTTTCTGCAGCTCTTGGCTGGTATTTTATTGGGTTTTTTGTTGTTGTTCCTTTTCAAATCAGTTCTGCGCTGATTTGGGGCTCATCTTGTATCACCATTGGCTTAAACACTTAAAATTATCCAAAATCCCCAGCAATGCTATGGGTCTCTAGCCCGGCTCATCCTTCTATACTGAAAGTCCAGAGTGTTACCCTTTCACACCCTCCAGAAAAACCTACCAAACTGGCAGCTGAAACTTGTGCTTGCTGCAGTTCTCCTGATGAACTTGTCTCATGGGGTCTGTTCAGACATTGATGAAAGAAAGACTTAAGTATGAAATCCTCTGCGGCTCCAAAGGCAGCTCTCTGTTGCCACTCCTGGTGCACTGTTGATGTACAGCTAGGCACACGCAGCGCATCTTCTTAGGAGATGGTGCATCAGATCTGTTGAATTAAACTAAGAACTAAGGGCCACATTCAGTCACAGCATCAGCTTCCTCCAAACCAGATGTCGTAAGGTATCACAAAAATTGCATTCACGTGAGCTTAAACACAGGCTGCAGGTGCCCACTGCCCAAGCCACTACCATCTCTGTCAAGATAGGAAGACTTCTTAGGCAGCAAACTGACAGTCCTGTTGCTCTGGGTCACTGCGCTCTTACAGCCTCCCACATTCTGTGCGCCACATGTGAAGTCCAACTCTCCTGCCACGTATCAGTTACTGAGCTCACTAAACAATCTGCCAGAAAATCCTCTCTAGGTTTATCCAAAGCTCCCCAAGGCAGCGCACTTATTTCTGAGGCACCCAGTAACCATGCAGCGCATGCACAGTTAGTCTCATTTTTCCCAGTAGCCCAGCACAAGATGCCCTCCGTGCCAAAATCCCAGATCAGCACTGTAGACCTGGCTAAGAATTCAAGACGTTCAGCAATCTGGCACGAGGCGTCCGAATTGATAAGGTTACTAGATTTTTAGTAAACATGAGTAAATTCATCCATACTCAGAAGCCCCTGGACAACATTTTAGAAGGCAGGTGGGGGGAGGGGGAACGAAAAGAAAAAAAAAAGAAAAAGAAAAAAGGCCTAGGCCAGGATAGCCAAATTGCAGCCCTACATCTTCTATCTGTGAGCTCTGCCTCTAGAACTATCTACAGTGCCATAAAATGATTTTAGAGAAGGTCCATAAGGCTCCAAAGAAGCAATAATGATTTATTTCAGTAAAACCTGAAGCCAGCAGCCTACCTGTAACGTTATTTGTCAAGCAATGGTAACAGACTAGCACAGCTTTTATATCTTGGGCATTGACTCAATGTCAAAATATTTAATGAAACAAATAAGAGAATTTAAAAAGTAGCTGATCCAAGAACTGGCAATGACTGTACTCAATGATCCAAACCCTCTCTTGCCTCCAGTTCTCTCCCCACTCTTCACCCTAGGTCTCCCCTCCCTCTCTGCCTTTCTCACTTACTTGGAAGATGTTATTGTTTTACATGGCACTTTCCCAAGCTGCTAGACCAGGACAGTAAAATTATTCACTGACTTTACTGTACTCTTCTACCAGTCACTCATTTTTAAGCTTTCAGCCTTAAGCTTCCCTCCACCCCCACCTCCCCCCTTCCCCAATGAAATTCCCTTTTCACTTCTCTCCCTCCCTCTTTGCTAGGCAGAATCTGGAAAAAAGAAATCAAGGCCAAACTCAACAAAACTACTGCTGCGTAATAGCAGTCCTTTTTCACACACAGATGGTCAGTCAGAAGAATGAGCGCTTTATAAGATAGACATCATGCTGGTCTTTGCAATCCTGTTCTCCTGGACCTCAGCAGGAGTTTTTCATCACCAAAGTGGATAATAACTCTGTCAGACACCTCATACACACAGGTATTAATAAGAAAATACTGTAGTGACTGATTTTACAAGAAACTGGGAATCTTAATGTGATAGTTAAAAATGCACACGATGATTATACACAACCCATAGCTATGTCAACAGGGATTTATAGCAGGTTGCTAATAAGCAGAGAACGTGCTTACATATACATCTATGGTTTTGCACTTTATTGACAACATTTCCGTGGTCAAAGTCCATGTACCACTGCATAGTCATAAATATTCACACGTTGTGTGCCTGTAAACTCCTAAGTGGCCATAGACATCTCCAAGTTTTTGTATGGAAATACTGTTTGCATAGGCAATTGCAGTTGACAGAACTGTTGTTTAATAGGCAAAAAAGTGCTAGCACAATTATGCATGACTGTTTCTGAAATTTGGCTGAATCTATAAACGGACTTAAACAGGTTATGTTTTAAAGAATGTTCCTATACTCAAAACCGTACTTTGATGACAAAGAGGGTAGATTTCTGTCCTTATTATCTAGAGCTCAATCCACCAGTTTTTCTTGTGATAGATTTAGAATGTCAAGATCACATATGAAGACACACACAGCTTCAGCATTTTCTAACCCAGAATGAAAAGATATTTTCAAAAATTCTATATTTTCCTACATCTCTAACAAAAGAATCCATGCAAAAGAAAACCACAACAGTAAGTTTGGACTAGGAGCTCTGTTTTGATAGTCATCGTACCCTTTTTCCACAATTTGAAATTCTTAGCACTTTTGCAGCAAAGTATTTTAAAATTCAAATAAAATGAAATTATGTGTAAACTCCCACACTCTCACTTCAATAGTCATCCTCTTCGTTAGTCAAATGAGAAGGGGCAGTATGTAACAATTTTGCTCATTAAAGTTCTTGCAGAAATGTATTTGAGAGCTATTTTCACATTAAAGTTAAAAAAAATGCACTTTGTACTTGATCTGATTCAATGGATGTCTTAAAACCAAAAATGATTCCATCTTAGAACTAGCCTTAAAAATAACTGATTACAGTTAGAAATGAATTTGCTGACTTCCTTTTGGTACTAGCAGATCATAGCACACTAAATACTAAACAGTTATCGTGTATGTGGAAGCAGAAACCTCTGTTGAGGTCACGTTCTTTCCAATGATTAAGCAGTACCTAGTCTTCAGCCTTCACAGATTCTTCACTCTTCTTTGGGCATAGTGGTAAGAAATATCTTTTTTCCTTCTCTGCCTATCCCGTTCCTCAAGTAAAGAAACCTTCTCCTCTCCCTCCCTTCCTCAATCTATGTTTTCAGAACCAATTCTTTGTACTATGAAGCTTCTGAAAAATAATCAACGGCATCACACTGATGATTTTAACTCTCTTGAGAGCAAAATTAATTATTTTGTTCAGGAGTTGCCAAAGAACAATATATTACAGATCATTAAAGAGAAGTATAGACAAACCGAGAGTGAGATTACCAAGAATTGGGCTATGGCATGCCCATCTCAGCTTGGTGCTTTCAAGCCTTTAGCTTCATTCTCCAAACAATATCAAGTTGGACTTCTTAGCATTGATCTCATCCATCATAAATTAATTTTAGGAGCACTTTCCCATGGATTCAGTCAGACTGACTTGGGTTTTCCACGCTTCTCTTCTGCACCAATCTTATGCCATAAAAATTAACAATAAGTATACAAAAGGAGAGCTCAGACATATGGAGCACAGAATAAGACGTCAGGGAGAGAAAAAGCATTTAGTTACTGGGGAAAGAAAAAGATGTTTTAAACTGCAAGTCTCTGAAAGTGACAAAAGTTATTTTAAAAAAAATCTATAGATTATAGTACAGTACGAAGATACTGCATATTAACTTTGAATGCACACTATCACATACATTCATGTTTTCAATCAGCCTTTTGAAAACTTTTAGACATTTTTTTTAAAACTATTACTCATGACAAACACTCAGACTCCAGCACATCAGCAAATCTCTTGTTATAGGGCAAGGAAAAGAAAAAGCTTACCCTATACACAGGTTTTTCGGTAACTACCTCTCAGTGACTTGTGAAGCTGTCTTTGGCATGTACAATTGTTGCCTCTGAGAAACAGCATATAGGACTGGACTCAGGGTGAGATTAGCAGGCCAATTCCAATGGTAAGCAAATTTATCTTTTTAATCAAGGAATCACTTTAATTAGGGTGGGGGGGGGAATAAACGTAGCGTTGGACAAAAAAAAATACATGGGGAAAAGGAAAACTAAGTTTCAATGTATATTCTTACCCTTTGTCTCTAGATACCTGAGTCTGACATAGTAATTTTCCATTCCTAGGAGTGCCAACTGCAACCACTACCACAGAAGCAGCTTAAATTGCATGTTTAATTTTTCAATGGCTAACAGTAGGGGATAAGCTAGAACACAGATAGCGTAATGAATCCTTAATTTGCCACTCACATTTATCAAGTCAGCCTTGAAGAATTCTTATAAACGCACACCAAGCTGAGCATTTAACATTAACATGGTTTCTTTCAGAATTTCCCGTTTTCTGAGTTAGGATTCAAAATGTTCCGATCCTAGCATGAAAATGAGAGGGTATAAACCAGCCCTGCATTTCTGTAGCAACTTTATGCAAGTCAAAAAATACACGTAGGTAAAGATCTAACATGCGCTGAAGCCCTAGCTCTGTAAAAAACAACAGAAATTCATTGCCCTCAGCAGAGACAGAATTTGTTCCTTGAAATCTATGACTTTTAAGGCTGTATTTCTGAAATAGGAGAACAGAGAATGTATTTCAGTTGGATTTTTAATCCAAGAAAACTTCTCAGACTGTAACAGCATTACTATTTTTCTACTTCCCCCTTCACTCCTTCCCTGTTCTGTTCCCTCCACTGTTCTCACTGCCAGCAGCTCCCTACCTTGCTCTCCAACACACAATGCTTTTTCTCCACGTGGGCCTCAATCACATAAATTGCTCTGAATGGCAGGATCCCCAAGCCCTCGTGAAGCTCCCTCTTAAGTTAATGAGACTTGGCACAAGATCATCTTATAGAGAATGATTTGCAAGAGCAGCACCTTACTTACAGTTGTAGACAACACAAAAATTGCTTCTCCACTGACAGCTTTTATCGTCAGCTCTAATTTTTACCCATCAGGAATATTTTTTGCTTTATACCTGAGCTGACAGTTATTAATACTACTGCGAGTACCTACCACCTGATTTTATATGACTTAGAAAGAGGAAAGAGAGAGTAAAGATAACAGTTACATTGAAAGTTTTGAGCGCCCATAAATCTTTCTACATCAAACCTTTCCCAATCTCCCTAGAGGGGCTCTCCAAACACTGAAGCCATGCCTATTTGGCAAGAACTACAGACAGGGATTTCTTTTTTAGCCTCCTTCATCTCTGCAGAGGCAAAAATGCTGGATAGAAAACTTTGGTCCAGAAGTGCCTTTTTTTTTTTTTTTTTCCATGCAGCAGTCAGAGGCACAATGATGGTTTTAAGAGAGTTCTCTAATGACTCTATTGCTACTTTTTATGACTGTTCTTTGGAGTAATAAAGTGATAGAAGCAGAAATATCGTAGCTCTGACTTTCTGCAGTGAAGAAGAAAGTATAGTAAGTCCGTAAAGTTATTTCCATTCAAAGCCCAGTGGCCAATGTGTTTCCAGCTCCAGCAAAATACAAAGTAAAAATACTTCCTGGTCTGTGCTATCTCCTAATTCACACCAGGTGTGCAGAAACAAGAACCTGTCAGGTGGGCTCACTCCAGGCAGAGTGATTTGTTTAAAGGTCCTACCTTGATTTTACTGTTTTATGGTAAGTCCAGAGACTATTTGTGAGAGTGACTGCAACAGAAGTTGTATCAGCGCTCCCCAGACATCTCAGGATCTCATGATATCTGCAGAGGCATATAAGTGGTGCACACCTCTACAGCATGGTTTTCCCACCCATGTAGACAACATGGACATTTGGAGTTAAGCAACTCAGCTCTCTCCAGAATCACCTCCAGATCACAAACCAGATCCCAGGTGGGATATATTGCCCTGTCTCTCTTGACTGACTGTGAAGTGGGTCAAGGCTCCTAATTTAGACACTTCAGTTTGGTGACCCAAGCACAACAGGATGGCTCTGCACTGCTGTGCAAGTAGCTTTACAAACGTCAGGGGCCTTGTGGCCCAAGATAAAGCGAACACGCTTTCACCACAAATCTGTATAGAAATGTAGAATGAGACTGGGAGACCCATACAAAAGTTGTGAGATAAAAATTCAAGTTCCACTGAAGGAAGCTGATGGGAGTTTCAAAAGGATTGAGATCTCACTCCCTTTTTATGTCAAAATGGCCAGGTTTATTACTATGAGCTACCTTTACATATTCAGTAGGAAACTTACTAACTTTACAACAGTGTACCAAAAATCAGTATATAAACTTATCATGGCTGAATATATGTACCTCATTAACCAAAACCAAATGTTTTCCCCTCTACAGTTCAGTACTTGCTACAGTTGTGTTTGTTAGGCTGGAGCAAATTCTGTGACACGGTTCTGTGTTACGCTGTACTATAACGAGGCATGTAAAAAATGCAAACTGCAGGGTAAAATGATTTCATTTCCAAAATAAGTAAGTGCTTTTGGTCAATACTAATGTACAAAAGGCAGGTATTCTGAATTAAGGAATCTGCAGGGAATTGGTTCCTCACAGAGCTTCAATTAGCTTTCAAATTCTCTCTCTCACAGTGTGTACAAATATTCCTAACCAAACTCCACTGAAAAATGGATTCTCAATATTTCTATTTACCTAATAGTTAACACAATGATAGCAACACACATACAAATTTAAAATAAAAACATGTGGGAAATTTTTCCCCAAATAAAAATTTGAAACAGATGTGTTCTTTTAATAGTATTTTTTCACCCAATTCTTCTGTTTGCATTTTTGATGTATTTTTTCCAAACGTATAGTAAGATATAATTGTGATAAATTACTCTCCCTTTTATCTGACAAGCGTGGTTTTTAATCAACATATTCTGTGCTTATTTCTTGCCAGCAAATCTTGTATCAATAGGAGTTGTGCACAAAGGGAGCTGATTACAGTTCAAGTACAGGCAGGGACACTGTTTTCATAAGAACTGTATTTAAAATTCATAAGGTAAGTTGCTTTTTTCCTATTCTTCCTATTGGATGAAACCATTAAAACATTCAATCCTGTCCGTGCCAGTCCTATATTCTCACATTTTCACTAAACTTACGGTCACCACCGTCCTATTTCCCACCTAATGCCCGGAGGGCTGTATTAGCGCCAACAGCTTTTCAATCCCAATACCAGAAAGCATTGGAAAACATACTTGCTTTCTTTCTCAAAACTTGATCTATACCTTTGGCAGAAAGGCATCGTTTGTAACAACACGCTGGCTTATTATCGCTGCGTTCAGATTTTCCAGGACCTCGAATCGCGCCAACCTTCGTTCTGATCACGAAGGGTCTCGCCCCGTTATCACTGCACCAGGCGTTGCTAACTACACAAGAGCCTTTTGGCTCAGCACAACCCAATTTAAAAAAAAAAGAAAAAAAGAAAAAAGAAAGAAAAATCCATCTGTATAGCTTCCTAGTCACACGCTCTAAATATAGGTTCTTTAGAAATCCACACGTTTAAGAACGCCTTCAGTACATGAAGCCAAGGACTGGTGAGTCAGGGAGCGCTGCCGACGTGGCTGCGCGGGCGGCCCCGCCGGGCAGGGGCCGCCCGCCCGCTGCCGGCTGCCCTGGGCCGGCCACAGCCGGTCCCGGCCGCCCCCCGCACCGCCGCCAGGGGACGGAGGACGCAACGCGGCGAGCCGAGCAAGGCGGGCGCGTCGCCCGTCGCCCGCGCCGGCAGAGCGCGACCGGTGCGGTGCGGCGCGGCGGCCCGAGACCGTTGCGCGGCGCGCGGCGCGCCTAACGGCCCTGAGAGCGCGAGGGGAGCGGGCAGCCGAGGCGGCCGCCGGGGGGGGGCGGAGGAGGGCGCTCGCCCAAACGCTTGTTCAGCTGTTTGCCTCCCCCCATACCTAAATGAGTAAATTGTTGCCGATTAACATAATTAGGTAAAATTCCGTGACTGGAGACTGTTTTGTCCGCAACAAACTTAACGTTTAGGAAATCTTCACCAGCCGCTTTTCTATGTGTGCATTCAGCCTCTTCTATTACGCAGTATAACCTTTAATTTCTGATCGCAGGGCATCTTAACCACAGAGCCCTGCCACATCACCCTGAGTAATGCTACAGTTCTGCCTCACCTTCGCTTTCCCTTCGCATTCAACACGCGGCCCAGGATTTTTCTTTTTTTTAATAACCCTTATTTAACTCTTCAAAAAAAAAAAAAAAAAAAAGACAAAATTGGGAGCCAACTTGTTATCTTCAGCGGTATTCTTGATAGCTTCACAAGGAAATACTGGAAAATACAACACGCTGTGAAACAAGAAAATTACCTTGATAGGAGCTGGGGAAATCTGCAATTTTCAACACCCAGGAAGTGTCAATGCAATTCATATGGTTCAGACTTCATAGCTAAAACATTACTGAAAAGCATGTCTGAAGTGGGATGTCTAAAAAAAGGACTGATCTCTTCACATACGGGAGGTTCTTTAGGGTAGGTGGCAAAACGTGTATTTCTGACACAATCACCCATGGCTGTGTAAGGTGTCTTCTCGTTCAAAGCACATGGACACAAATGCTTTCTTTAAAAGCCATTAGCAGTTTAAATATAAGCAAAACTGGGGTTTTTTTTTCCTTCATCTTATTCTGAAAAATGGCTAGACTGTATTGGTGGGATTTTTGTGCAAGCAAATACATTCTGCTTCCTGCAGACACCTGACACAGGAAACAGAAACACAGCAGTTAAAATCTGGCAAAGCTAAAGTGACTGGAAAGGGGGGGTTAAATAGGAGATTTTATGCAAATGGTGGGAGGAGTCAGGCAAATTCAGCAACAGGGGAGAGGATTAGGTCCATAAATTTGGAGACCAAGGAGTAAATTAGAATATTTGGGGAGCTTGGAAAAGTGCAGCTTCACAACGGTCAGAAGCGGAAGGGAAAAAATAGGTCTGTTTATGTACCTGGTACATCTCATTGAAGGATCAGAATAGAAAGCGAAGTGTCATAGAGCTGCACTGGTCTTATACCAGTCAAAAACCCTCTGAAGATTAGGACCAGGAGATGGCACTATAAAAATTGTAATCAGACTGAGGGCCTAAACTGAGTGAATTACATATTGGCCTTCAAGCAGCAAATCAAAACAGCAGAGAAATCCAAATAGCAATTGAACACTGACCACTGGAAAATTATAGCAGCAGCCATTGACAGAGATTTTTCTTTTTTTTTTTTTTTTTTCTTAAGTAAAGTCAAGGAAAGCTAGTAAAACTCGGCAACAGCTAACATACCACCCTAGCTACAGGTTTAATAATATCTCATAAACTTTAAGAATTTGAAATTCATTGCTATGGAGATGTTTTTGCATTTGGTTTGTAACACACCCATTTTCACACTCAGAGACATCAGAAAAGCAGATGAAAGTTTGTTTTTCTTTTGATAAAGAAGTTAATCAGTTTTTGGCTGCTTGCCACAAATTTGACCCCATTCCCCAACTTCCCCCAGCCCAAATACTATAAATTAATCTTACTGTGGTTGAGAAAAAATCTGAAAAACTTCCAACATGCAAGTCCTTTGGCTGAACCTCTCAGGGGCATATCCCATGGTGACAATCTTTGGCCTTCACTATCTTAGCTGGCCTTTTCCCCAAAACTGAGATTGTAACATGGGCTTCTCCCTTAGACTCCAGTTCAATTTTCTCTTAGCCTTCTTATAACCATCAGCCATCACTCTTTCTCATTTAAGATGGCCAGAAACACCCACTGTGACTCTCTTCTTCTGAACTAGCTTTTGGTCTCCTTTAAATAAGCATATTTGCAGAGTAACTTTACTGAGCTGAAATCATTCCAGTTTTCCACTATGAAACCTAAGAGTAGAGTTTGGGGCCTACAAAGTTAGTCCTGCAGATTAGCAGTTAAATCCAGGAACTATGTAGGGGGAAAAAGTTTTAGTTGATTTTAATTGTATGGCAAATTAGAAAAATATTTTGCTAATTTGTCTGCATAGCCGTGAATGTACAAACTGAACAAGTAATACAAGGGGACTCCTAGACACTTTCAATGCAAATATATGTGCAGTGCACATAGGGTAAGCCAGGCCACATTTTCACCTAATCATAGAACATCACAATCTTCCTTTGGAAATTCTACCTACTTTTTCTGATGGTGATTCTCCTACAATAATCTCCTACAATGCTGAATCCCAAGCTTCCTCAGCAGTACCAGGACATCACAGCACAGTATCAGAAACATGGCAGAACAACACTGAAGACTTGGGTACAGAAGACTTGGAAAACCAAGCAGATTTCTATCACATCTTCAGTCCTTACCACCTCATGATGTTCAAATACAAGCATGTTCTTGCTGATTATCTTGGAATGCCTTCTTTCCCTGTACTTTCAAATTTTTTAAAAAATCTCTGTTATGCTGGTAAGATTTGGATGTATATGCAGGAAGAAGGAAGATAAATTGCACTAACTATTTAGGGAGAAAAGTCATTCCATTTTCATTAAGTGGGGTCATCCTTACGTGTTAGGAGACAAGATGCCAAAGGCAGGGTTCAAGTTTCCAGTCCAGGACTCTGTGATGGCAAACTATGAGATGCCGTCAAGGTTTATCTGTAACCAGATATCACTTATATAAGTGGCTGCCTGAAATGATTTTTCTGACCAGACTGAAAATGGGGGAAAGTTTCAAAGTTTTTAGTAAGTCTGAATTTTGTGAAACAAAAAGCTGGTTGTTACATCATTCTATGAAAAAATATTTATGTTGGCTCTGGCTTTAAGGTTACATTTCTCAGTTCATGCAAGTGGCAGGAAACACACAGAATCTAATCAAGAGATAGTCCAAAAGGCTTGTTAAATGAAATATTAAATAAAGACTTGTTGCAAAAACAAAAAGATGCAACTCAGGAAATGAGCTTGGTCATCTCACAACTCTCAGTTGTTCTACAGCCAAGCATTGGCTAAACGTTAGATTATCATTATAGATAAGAAGAAAAAAGGTCGTATTCAGGATTTACCCTAAAAATAAATATCAGGAGCAACTAAGTGCCTTCTGAGCCTCATCTTTATTTTCAAATTTGACTTAAAATACTAATTTAGATCTTAATGAAAGCCAGGGAATGTAGGCTTTCAAGATACTTAAGCACTTTTGAAGTATTTACCTAAAAACTAAAATACAGAGTTTGTTGATTTAGTTAGGCATAAGCCAGGAAAACTTGTAAGAAGATACATTTGCAAAATGCAAATAAATTTAAATTACACAAGAAAAATCTTTTCACGTGGAATAGTCCTTCTTTGAGGAGGAAAATCTATTTTCCAATGTGCAAGGTCAACTTTACTAGAAAATAAATAACATGAAAGAGGCAAAAGAGGACAGGGGAAATTGCTCTGTCTCAGAAGAAAAACAACAAACAGCAGTCTCAAACTTCCCATGAACTCCTGAACTGCAGAGTTAACCAAGGTAATCTATTGCTACTCTCCATATTTCTGGTCCAGCACTTCTTTAATTTTTTCAGGCCTTGTTACTTTATCTTTTATCCATTTGTAAGGGTAAACTATGTATTACCACAGCAAATATGATCACTGATTATCCAGCGGGGTTCTTAAACTGGTACCCGTCCATCTCAGATTGAGCATTTCCTGGGGTTATACAATTGCAGTGTCTTATATTAAGATGGGTTGCCTCTGTTTTCATTATTTGACAGTGTGATTGCATTTACATTTGGTGGAAAGCCTGTGCAAAGAAATGGCTTTTCAATTTGGCTCCAGTATGTACTCTTAGCTCCTAACATGGTGAAATTAATAGCTATTTTTATTTCATCTGGCAGGGAGTTCTGCAGTCAATGTAGGATTGCATCTCCTGTGACCACAGGGTTTCTCAGATTTCCGAACAGTTTAATTGCTCTAAGCTACGTGAGGTTGCATTTTCAGAGAGAGGAGGAGGTATCTCATACAGCCAGAGCTCTAAGAATCAGTCAGCATTCTTGAAAGGTATTCTTTGTTCATTGTCTATTAAGAGAAAAAGAATAAAAAGGTTTCAGAGGATAAAGAATCATAACTAATAAAGAGCTTACGCCTAAAAACTACAATCAGTCTGATAAAATTAAATTAATGAAGCAAAGAAAGTTTAAGGCAAAAATTAAAATTCAGACAGCAAAAACTTGAATATGAAGTAATGATTTGTTTAAGTAATTGTATCTTCATTGCTGACATAAAAACTGTTATCCTTTTATCTCTAAAAAGAGAGAGAAAGGGGAAAGAGGAAAGGCAAAAGGGGCAAAGGAAAAGGGGCAAAGGGACAAGGACAAAGGGAAAAGACAAACAATTGAGTGTAACCTGGACAATCAATGAAAATAAATACTTGGTTTGTTTTTACTTTCCTCTCTTCCTGAACGAATTAATGAAACTGCTGAACTTTGGCCTCTTCTTCAGGCTAGAGCAGCAATGAGACTGGCTGACTTAATATCCCCCACAGCCCACAGCAATGCTGATGGAACATTTTAATGTGAGAACACTGTGTGCTCGTTTGGCATTGCATCCCCTAGAGGGAATATGGTAGACAGTGTATAGATTAAATTTAACTAGACTTGGACATTAAGAAACACATTCTTTGTGCCTTGATAGTAAAGGTCAAGAGAGGTCATCCTAAGCTTGGTTTCCTTTGTAGGTTTATAATGCCTTTCTCATTCCTTTTTTCTTCTTATAATTTGCTTGTTGCATAGAAGACAACTTTTTTTCTTTCTTAGCAATGCTGGTTACAAAATATAGGAAGCTTTATTAGGACAGGATCATAATTTAATCAGGATCCTCTGAAGCACTTCTGAAGTCCTTCTAGCAAGCCTGATAATTGATTTCAAGCCTCTGATGAAAAGAGTTGGGCCCTCTGACACAATTTTTCTCAGCCTTCAAAATCATCAAGAGAAAAAATCCTGCCATGGGAAAATCAAAACTTCAGGTGTAAAAAGAGTTTTCTTGGATTTTCTTTTTGCCCATGAAATACCACTGTTCAGAAGTATCCTCAGCATTGCAGCCCATAATAATAGTAGACAAGGATAATGATTCTGCAGTGGCTGCTTTGCAGACAATAAAAAGGCTTGCTTTTAAAGTCTGGTTCCAACAGCAGTTTCAGATCATTTTCCTGCCTGGTGAGCCCTTCAGGGTTTTGATTGTATTGACGCTGTAGATTAAATGAAACAAAAATTCGAACAGAAGCCACAAAACTCAGCAACTCAGCCTTTTTGATCTACCTAAGTGGTTTTAAGCTTGCTCATCATCATGGGATCCAAGTATCGTTTTTCACATTTCAGTGTTTCCAAAAGGGTCAAGCCGTGGTAAGACCGTAACACTTGAGTAGTTGTTACAAGAAAAGGTTGCTTCTTTAGAGAAGAAACAAGCTCTGTTCTCCAGAAACAACTTGAACAGGACAAATAAAGGAGGAAAGGGATAGAGAGAAAGGACCTTTTCTCCTTGGCAAGAGGATTAGTAGAGTTGGCAGCATATGGAAGCAGAGCTGTATCTATCAAGTAAAGCATTGGCACAGAATATGTTCCTCTCACCTTCAAGAGCAAAGAGGTCACAATTGCTTCAAAGGTCTTCCCTTGGGATAATGTGGATACAAACTGCCCCCTACTTCATGGATTGAATAGCCATCTGAAAGTACAATAATCTGAGACAAACTGAGATTAGTTTCTTACATTGACATCTGCTTGGAGAATAACATGGAAAATCTAGTGCAAGGGTCATTTGGCTTGCTTTGTTAGTGATAACGTTGCCAACATCAAGTACCAAAACAATGTGTAATTTGTAAAGATTTGGCATATTACATCCTGATTAATAAATTCAAAGGCTTGAACATGACAGCATATTGTAATGTAGTAACATAATATTGCAAATTTGCAGAGCCAGATTCAACCCTGGCATAAGTAGACCCAACATGGATTTCAATATACATACTTACTTTATAATGAATGAATACATCTGAATACATACTGGGCTGAATATATTCCAACCCAACTATGTATGAAATGAAGAAAAATCATGCTGCTCCTTTCTTGTTATTTTTATGGCGTCATGTAATAAATACATGTTTTTCATACATATTTGCGTCTGTATTTTGGCAATAAGTGAAATATTAATTTAAATGCAAGGCAAGATAACTGGTCTTTGATGGCCTGGCAGGCACGACATGTAGTCAGCCTATTAAGTTAGCAACGCACACTCAAGACAATCATTCAAAAAAGCATAGCAACTGTGGGATGAAGGGAAAGTAGTCAAACAGAAGATAAAATCTGTTACAGTAACCCAAAACACCCAAATAATCATGAAGAATACAAACTGGTCAAGGTAACAATGGCGAGAGGAACAGGGTAGCCAAGCATGCATCCAGAACTGACTGGTAATCATCAGCAGTTATGGCACTCGGGGGAGGCAACTTGGTGCTGATTTCTTGATTTCCCATGATTCCCAGCAAATTGTTAGACTAATCACCTACCAGTGTGCTTTAAGAATGTCTATCTATCTATCTACCCTGTGTTGTCACTTGGGGAGTCAAAGGGAAAAATTAGGTTAAAAATGCTGATTCTAGAAGTCCCACAAGCAAGAATTTAACATTTGTCTTCCCAGAAAGAGGGAAGTTTTAAGTTATCAGAGATCAGTGATGGGGCTATCCTCGGGACAGGCTAGGCACCGTTTTCCTCTTCTATCTCTTACAAAATACCTAATGAGACTGCAGTAAGAGCAGAAGCTGACCTGGAAGGACTGTGGGTGGCACAAGGTAGGACAATTCCTTATGTTTCCACAAGTTATAAATGGAGAAGCGTAAAAGAAATGAACCTAAACTAAAGTTCCTGTTCTTGCTCCACACATGGGCTGATTTCTGCTTGAAGAGTAAAAGTTTCTTCTAATAACAGAGTTCGTCTGCCAGTGGCAAAGGTGGGAGAAGTAATCCAGTGCTATTTTGTTCTGCAAGACTCAAACTTGTCTCTTTGTTCACATAGAAAGAGCTAGTGGAGGCAAAGGAGGAAGCTGGGCCTTGCGGAAAGAAGGCTCACTAATCCTGGTGGGAGAAGAGAGTATTTCATGTCACTCAGCAGCATCTCCACCAAGCAGTTACAGGAGAAGCGCTGAAAGGCTCTGAAAGAAATCGCATCCAGTTGTCTCCCAGCGGAAAGATGTTAGCTTTGACATAAAGTTTACAGGGTGGGCGAGATGAAAGTGGGGGGAAGGGATCCTTTGGCTCCACGTAAGATTTAGCCTTCCTCTGCCCCATAAGGAAAAGGAATAGGAATGCATTAACAGTCCCAGTTGCTTTCAGCTACACTGTCCTTTCTGACCCCTTCACCAAGCAGTTCTGTATAGCTCTCATTCCCTGCCTTTCAAAATTTAAACTCACTAACCCTGCTGCCAAAATGAAAGACAAAAAATAATGCTGGGGTTGAAAGCAGTTTAAACATAAGGAAGAGCTTCGGGGCAGACTGGATATTCCTACCACATGACAGAAAGTGCACAGCACACACAGATGATAAGCATATCTTGCAATCTGTTCCACAGAAATGTCCTGCTGCTTTTTTTTTTTTCATAAGAAAATTTTTAGTTGGTCTCTTTCAAACATTGGTTTATTTGAATGTGATTTTCCGCAGTTCAAGCAGTAAGTAAGTTTAGGCAAAGAGGAGATAGGTGGAACAGCTATGGAAGTCATCCAAGTCTTCAACAGAGTTAATTAGGGATGCACTTAAATTGGACAGTGAATGTCTGTATTTAAGCAGAGTTACCTTCTCTAATGTAGAAGTCAATAAGCATACAAAATGAACGTAATTTATATTCCACTGACAACAGAATGTGAAATGAAGTAGAAAGAGGCTCATCATGTCATACACACAAGAGAGACTTTGTAATGCTTAACCTGAAAAAACGCCACCTAACAGCAACAGCTGCTTACTGAGTGCATATGATTCCCCATCCCTGCACTAGGCCAGGGCACTCTGAGACAGGCTGGGTATTTAGCTGGGACTGAGGAGCTAAGTCACACTCCCAGAAGTCGCCCTTGGAGTCATGTTTTTAAAACATGTAGGTGTCTAGGGTTAAGATGGGCATCTGGATCTTTACACAAGGTATTCCTAACTGTCTAGGAGGTTTACACAGCATTTTTATTGCAGCACACAGGCTACTTCCTGCCATTCCCTCCTGAACTGTGACAGCAGCCACATGTCCCTCTTAGAGAGCAGCATCCTTCTCTTCTAGACCCTGACCACCGCTTTAAAGAAGTAACGGCCCTTGCCTTGAAAAGCTCATGAACACCTGGTTATTTCTGATGCTGAGTGACAACATGGAGAGCAGCCCCTCGCCCATTCGGGTGGACTAATATTCACAAAAATCCAGCTGCTCCTCACTTCAATTCCATTTCAACATCACATTCTCCCCCTCCCCCTTTGGTGGATTAAGGTTGAAAGGCTTTACAGGATACATGCCTGTTACTGAAATGTAAACAATAAATAATAATAGGAAAGAGAAAGAAAGACTGATTTATTGAAGCCTATTCACTTCTATAAAGTAAATAACGGAACTTTCAGTTTAAGTAGACATTTTTACTGCCAAATAAATCTTCTTGCACAGATATGAGGGGGGCAGTGACTTACATGTAGTACATAGAAAAGCAAAGTTAGTCAGAGAAATTCAGATAGTGCAAGTGAATAGATCAGGCAAGACTTTTGATGGAGCACAGCTGTTTTACACCAAGCTAGGATTGCTTATATGATCACCTGTCACTGATCGATAATGACGTACATATAATATAGCAGAAATAAACAATTGGTTTTGAGGAAACAAAACATATCCATGGGCCTATTCAGCAGCTTTTGCATCAGGCAAAACTCCCAAGAAATGGATGTTTGTTTTGCCAGAGTAAGCAAAGCCAAGCCAGCCAAGACTTTTGGAATCACTAAAGGTAGGCAGTACATCTATTCTTTTTTTGCTTCTAAATGCCCTGTTTTTCAAAACTTTTGAGTATCCAGCAGTTCTCTTGGACTACAATGAGAAGCGGCTTTTTTAAACACAAGGCTATTGATTCACCTTTGTAGATTCTCATGGATATAGGACTAAGGGCTGATACATACATCCAGAATCAGAGTGCAAGTGTGTTCAATAT
The DNA here is from genome assembly GCF_028389875.1 of Rhea pennata. Classification (NCBI taxonomy): domain Eukaryota; kingdom Metazoa; phylum Chordata; class Aves; order Rheiformes; family Rheidae; genus Rhea; species Rhea pennata. The sequence continues at coordinate 27,624,086 of NC_084665.1, read as the reverse complement.
TAGTCACTATTTGCCCTGTTATAGAAGATGCCCAAAGTACTAATGGCCAAATTATTGTTACCCTACAGACAACCCCACTGTAACTGAGGAGGCACAGATATATCTGACAGAACATCACTAGAAGGATATTTTAGCTTGCTTTATTATTTGAATCAGGTTGTATTTTCAGATCCGTCCAGCTTCTAGGAATGGTCACATCATCAGTATGTTCCACAACACTGATGAGGAGAAGCCAGTGTGCCTTCAGCAAAACCGCAGAGTGCATTCAAGAGCCTACAGCCAGTATCAGAAGAAGCCTTACTCCCATCTTATATCTGTAATCTAGAAATGCAGATACACAGTTACCAGATAAGGATATTTGCCTGTACTCAAGAGTTTCACAACCACAGAGTAAAACTTCAGTGCTTGTTACGTGACATGAAGACAGTGACCTGAGTTTGTCCCATCACTAATAAGGAATGTTCAGCCCAAAACCGGAAGTCCTCTCGTTAGTATTCTTTGTTCATTTTTGCATCGCAGTTTCTACATAGTGCTGTGATAGCAATTGTATCATTTCTTTGATCTTCATTGATCCTTTCAGCAACCTAGAGAAAGGGGATTTGAAATCTACCTTCCTGAACTGCCACCAGCTCCACCTTGTCCAGCTGTCCTGCTTCAGTGAACTAAATCTTGGTTCTTTTTGATCTTGTTTCCCAAAAGGTCAAAGTACAGTTAACACTCTCTGAAGTAACATGAACGGCTAGGGGTATATGTAAAACACAAGACCTTGGAATCGATTTGGAAATTTTTATATATGTGAAATAATTTAATTCACGCACCAGTGACTTGTCTCAAAGGATAGCCACACAAACTGCCGTGCATGATTCCTAACTGGTGAGATATGACTGCACTTATTAGATTTCCATCTGAACTGATAGACAGTCTTAGCAATTTTATGAAATGTGATCTATCCCTCAGGCTCAGAGTGAACTTTAATGGGTCACAAGTTTAAAGATCCACAACTTGAATTTGTGGAAAGGAAGAGATTTGGAAAGCTAAAAAACTTTTGTGAACAAACAAAACAAGAGAATAAGACAACTATGATGGAAAGTAAGGGAGAGGAAAGAAATACATCTGGCAGTCGTTTATACCTGTTTTAATTATTATGTTAATCTTACCTCCAGTCTTACTTTCCATTAGTTTAAACACTTCCCTCTGAGGCTTCTATTTGTTTCCTTAAAAATGAGTGAAGAAACTAATTAAGATTAGTCATTATTTGTGCACAAATACAACGGATCTTTCAAAACATGTAGTAGCTTTTCTAGTTCTTGGTTGATCTCTTTCAAGACCTCTCCCTATTTTGTGACTGCACACAAGAAACCCAGGTTTCTGTAGCCAAATCAAGCGGATTGTTAACTGCTTTCTAGGCTTCGAGCAGCTTTGAAGTCAGAGAGTGAGCTTGCTGAAATTAAAATGCAATAGGACATTAGTTCACTGAGTTCATGTATCAGTGAAAATCTGTTTTAAGGTTTGAAACTGAAGTTAAAAGCACAATAAAGATACAAATTCCTGCTAATCTGAAACTTTCTCTTTCTCGCCTTGTCATAAAAGCCCTTTGTGCCTGTAGCCGCAGTCCCTTATCTATCCTCCGGACTCTGCCAAAAGGAAGCTGACACCTCATCAGAAGATATCTAGGGAGAATGGTACTACTTGAATCCTGCCTCTATCTTCAGAATGATATTTTAGTCTTCAAGGGATGGCAAAGGGTATCCAGAAACAGATAGATCAACAGAAAATGTAATTGAACAGCTCATAAACATCTCTGTCTCATAACCAGCTAGATGGTTTTCTGTTTCATGTTCTTAGTTTCAAGGATTCAGCTGCAACTCTGTCTTAGTCTAATACTGGGGAATTCCATTTCCCAAGCTGTTACCTTGGAATTAGAACTGGTGTAAGTAACTATGGTATATAAAGACAGGCTTCCCCTTCACTGCCAATAGCATTCTGTTTCTTGTGCAGCGGTTACATAACTTCACTGTGTTGTATGTTACCTTTTCTACCTAGCAGAAACTAAGCACTGTAGTGTTTCTGAGCCACCAGAGTAGTGAAAGTCAGTCACAACTGAGTGGAAGAAAATTGACCCTATTCGCTATGCATGGCAGAAATCTGTAGTACCAGTAAGATTTTGCAGCGTAAGACTTAGCAAGCAGCAGTTACGATGTAGTAAAAGATATCTTTTTGCAATAAAAATATACATATAGCCTTTTCTTTCCTGTTTCCTTATTCTTTAGATATATTCCTATTTTCCAGGTGTTTACGTAGTAGTTTCTGTAGAATAAATCTTGGACTTTGAAGATTTTTGCTCAGTCATTGGCTTTGACAAGTTGCTATATCGGAATATAACTTTTCTCTGATGCCCCAATATTATGGCTCCTGATCCAAGATAAATAGTTCAGCAGGATAATAGTTAATGATGAATAAAGAGTAATGAAAAATGAATGGCAGATAATAATGTTCTTTGCTGAAGAACATCTTTTATTGTGCATGCCACAGTCATTAAAAAATAACATTCTCTTAAATACTTTGGAAAAATGAGACTCAGAGTTAGCAAACCATTTAAGCATGTGCGTACCTTTAAGTCTGTGGAAAGTCTTATGAACATAACTGAAGCAGTCATATGACTGGAGTTAAGCATGCCTAGAAATACTTCACTGGTTTCAGAGCCAAAACTTGTTTGCATTATGGTTTTGGTATAGCAAAGGATAAAGAACAAAGGGAACAGCTATTCAAAATTTGGACAAATAGCTGTAAATACATTTTGGTGTTACTAAGCTGATACTGGCTCTGCTCAGAATGCACAGACTGCACATATAGTCCTAGTAATCACAGCTGAAAAACACAGGCCATGGACGTTTATTGATTTAGACAGGATCACTCCTCACTGGAGAGAGAGCCTCTAGTTTTACAGACCTTTTAATTCCCTGTACACCATTCCTTTCCCTTTTACAAATCTCCTGCTGTGAAATTCTAATGCACTCTTGAGACACGAGAAATCATGGCTCTAACTTTGTAAATTATCCATCAGCCAAAAGAGGAAGCAACATCCAAGACCTAAGGAGTTGAGTTGTGATATTCTCATCTATGTTGTGCTTTTGTTCAGAGCATAAAGCAACAGAGTCGCTACGTGTCCTTGGAAACCGCAATGTTATTGCAATATGGATAATAACAACATATTGTTGTTCTATTGTTGTTATTTTGCCACATCCCCCCAGAAAAGCATAGGTAGATAATATCTGATGAATCTACTGGCCAAAAACGTCATTCCTTATTTTAAGCAAATTCAACATCCCATGCAAATGGAAGTAATTTCTGCAGTACAAAAAGTCCTTTCAGAAAATGCTGAACTGATTAGTATTATAGAAAAGTGGAACTAATTACTATAGTGATATAACAAAAAAACAAAGCTAGAAATTAAAGCCATCCCCAATTCTTGCAACAAAATGATGGCGTATTTCCCATATACACAGTCATTATGCACACTCATTAAAAGGTACAAACAAGATAATCATATAGCTCCTATCTAACCTGTAAATACATGCCTCTGCAGATCTTTAAGGACCAGAAGTGTACGCAAAAGCCTATACAAAATCTTCATGCCTAGGTTTTGTTGCTGTTTAGGAACTCACCAAAAGGGCTAACTTACTCCCTGAAAATGAGGTTTGCTAGCACAAACATCATCTACTAGTCATGCCCCACGTGAGCCTGAGGCACAGACCTTATGCTGGCCCATCACACCGTGGTAAATTTCCCCTTTGGAAATAGAGGCCGGAGGCTAGTCCAAACACCACGTGCCCCTGTTTTTTGAACGAACACTGTCAAGGCTGCAGGGCCAACTCATTAACCTATTCCCCAGCAGTCCCATCTGGATGGTCTTATCTGTAGGAATTCAGTCCTTCATTTATTTTTTCAACCACCATTTGTGACAGAGTTTCTTAAAAAGCAGGCTCATGACTTATTATTAGCACATGGGCAGGTCAGCACACAGGTTTATTTGCTGTTAACCAACAGCCTAACATGCTGTGTTTAAAATTTCCAAAGGGACTATGAATAGGTTGTAAAAGTAAGTAGGAGGTTGAATTCCTGAAGGTAAAAGCTTATGATGGGACCACTGTCAAAGCAAGTCATATTTGGCTCTGAGAGCCCACTAAAATTGCTAACCAAAGACATGTAGTTCATATACCTATGAATTTCTAACTCCCTTTTTAAAGATGCTTTGATGACTAGCCTGTAACAGTGCAGCCATACCACAGAGCTGGGAGCCCTGCTTAGGGAACGGGATATAAGCAAGCATTCAGCTTTTAAAACCTATGATCCATCCAAAGAAATCCTCACATGGAGGGTAAAAGCTGGGGTCAGGAGCGAGAAGAAGGGGAAGGGAGAAAAGGAGAATACACCCACGAAAGCATAAGCAGCAAAATTCCTGCAGGCTATTAGGAAGAAAATAAATACTTCAGTTGCTCATGGAGGGAACAAGCCCCAAGCCCCAAGGACATGGCCTGTAGGATCTTGATGGGAATGCTTGGAAGGGAAGCTCCCCATTTTCTACCTGGAATATCTATCAGATCCTAGGCCACAGACAACTTCAGCAACGGAAATACTCACTGCAATAACTGCATCCCTTATTATCTGCATACACTGCATGCACACAGCCTGCTGGACAGCTGAACATTGCAACGCAGGAAATTATTTCTAGTGGAATAAAAATTACAGAATCACCTCCAGAAATTATTATCCATTTGCTTGCTTTCATCTTGTGCAGAGCACTGAAAAGTCTGGAAAGAGATAAATGTCTGTTATACACGGATTTACACATTTCATCCAGACAATTGACTTAAATTTCAAGCATGAGGCCAGAATCGATCATTTATCAACTTAATCTTCATGATGTATTTAGTGTCTAATGTCTGCAGAGCACTGGGTGGGGGGAGAACACCTGTTAAGAATCAAGCAACAAAAGACATATGTAGTAGATTGAAGTTATTAATATTGGCCCCTGCAAGCATCCTGCAAATGCTTGGCATCCACTGAGTACCAGTGTGAGTAAAGCTACAAATGTGCACCTTAGAGGTCTGATCATTGTCTATCTATTTTAAGCCCAGACCACCGTCCTAGTTCATTCAAAAGGATTAAATGCTCAGCAGGGTCTAACATTTCTATCCTCATGAAACAAAGGAGCAAATGAAGGTAGCTTGATTACAGCATTGACTTAAATTGTTAGGATATCCAGCAGCTTCATTTCAGCACTAGCGCCTTAATGTTCAGTCATCACCAAGAAACTTTCGTTTTGATTGCCACTTCCCGTAATGCTCCTGCCAAAGGCAAGTATTACAAAAAGAAAAAAAAAATCACAGATTAGACCTTTCTCTACTCTCAAATATGAGGCTGCTTTTTAAACCATGAGCTTTTCCAGCCAGTTAGACTTAGAATTTTATTTTCTTTCTTGAATGAATGAATGAAAGCATAGTTTCTCAAGTAATACATTGATTTCAGCAGCACTAGGTAAAACTATGAAGCCTCTGATCAAAACTGAAGATTTATTAAGTAAACATCTTTAAATTAGTCATTTCCTAGTTGAAGTTCTGCATCTTAAATTTCAAAGTTAATCAACTGTCACTGCTTTTTTTCAGTGCTAAACTGAAGTAAAATTAATAGAGAAAATACTTAAAATTCTTTATGGGGTTTAGAAGACAAAACGTGCTGGCTTTCTATAAAAGCTATGCTCCTAAATCTCTTGGGCATATTTTCAAAATGTTGTCCATTTTGTAAAAAGACTGTTGTAATTTTTAACGTTTGCTTTGCCTTTCCAGCTATTGTTTGATAACCTTTCCTACATATTTCATCTAATTTCATTTTGACCGAGTCTTTTATCTAAATCAATTTAACTGTCAAAGTGAGCAAGCTGCCAGTTCCTAAAAGCGAAAGGTCCTGTTTCTGCTATCATCACTCTAGAAGAGTGGACCTGTACGCCACCTTCTTAGCTCTCTGTATCATCACACATCAATAGCTGTCTCCCAATAGGTGCTGAATTGCACCTGGACTGCAAGCTGAGAAAAAAAATGACCCTTTGGATCTCTAATTAAATCCCCATCTTCCCTCCCTCTAGCTCCATCCTCTGATTTGAGGGTGCAAAATCAATGAGAGGAGGAAAGAGAAACTAGGAGGAAAATATTTTTCAATCACTACTCAGGATCAAATACAGAAATAGAGGATGATTGTTGGATTATTTCCCAACCAACATGCCAAGAGAAATGATTTTTCATTCTGATTTGTGCAGCCTCTTGACACAGCAGAATCCTGGTCATCCTGGTCAAAGATGGAGATGTTTCAGCATTTTTGTAATTCAGGAATTCTGTAAAGAGACGTGGAGGCCATTGGAGTTATTCTTATCACTGGATGAAAACTTGGGGTGCTGCAATTCCATGGTCACAGATTCAGAGTAATACAATTATTTTCGTTCCAGCCTTCAAAGATTGTGTTTGTATACTGAACAATTGTAAAATAAAGTGTTTAAATTAGCCAAAGGAATGAGATGCTCAAATTCCAAATCACTGCTGTGTGGACTGTCTAAACTGAACTTAAAAGTGTGATTTTACTTTCAGCTCAGGCAGACCAAGTACAGCCCCCTACCACAGGTGAAAGACAGAAACTGCAGATGGCCAAACCTGTAAATTTGGATTTGTATATTTTTTAACTCTCTGAGGTTTGTTTGAATTAGTACTGATTAAAAAAGGGGGGAGGGAGAATGATGTCAGAGGGAAAATTCACATGTCTGGGTAGCAGGAAAACTAAATACTGTTTTGACTATGTGTAGTCAAGAACAGGCTTTATTTCAAAATGGGCAAAAATATATAAGATCTTTATTAATTATTAGTAATCTGAAAAATAGCAAGTAATCTGAGCTACACTACGCAAGGCACTAGAAAACTGCCTGACTCCTGGTTTCCTTTCGGAGCCGCCGCCTTCACTAAGTGGCGAGCAGCAGAGGCCACAGGTCAGACGAAAAGGATAAGCGTCAATGGGAGGCCCTGTGGTGTGACACAAGTGCATAGTGGTATATTGTCCACAGCCCATGAAGAACTTGTCAACAGCTCAGTGAGAATCCCGCACAGGAGCATCTCCGGTTTCATTGCATCCCGCTCCCCCGAGACAGTGGCAGATACCCAGGGAAGGAACAGCTATATAAGCAAGATGGCTCTCTAGGAGCCCTGTTGCCTTCTAAGTATTTATTTTTGCTTATCAGCACAGAAGTTATCAGTGGAAAATGCTTCCAGTACTTAACTGAAAAATTAAATACAAGCAAGAACTGCCAAAAACAGGTAGACTAACAATGAGTTATACCTTAAAGTGCTAGATGTGAAGATAAAATACCAATAGTTATTTGTTAAATTGGTTCAAGCTATGTTAAACCTCTGCAAAATCCTCTTGTGACATCCGAGTCCAGTCTTTCGTTCTCTCATGAAATCTGAACTTATCTAAGCACCAAACCAGGCTTTGATGAACCAGAATTTCCTGCAAGAGAAATAAGTAAGATGTATTGTCCCTTTCAGAAAAAATTAATTATCAAGTTATCCTCTGAAATGTAACCCCTCCAAGAGGCAAGCTTTCATTTAATTGGTTCTGATCACAGAAGTTACCAAGGACAGAACAAAAAGCATCTACTGTTAAACGAGATTGGTCAGGTTTTCAGTCCTAGTATGGAGTTAATGAAGCTGAACAGAAAAGAATTTGGCTCACAGTTAAGAATTCCTGTATTTCTAGAATAACCAGTTGAAACCATACAATATACAGACACACTGTCTTTTTTCTGGTTTTATACAGCTCCTAGAACAATTGGGTAAGAGCCCATGAGAAGTCTTTTAGGCCTAACATCATACAAGTAATAAATCATGATCTGTATTTTATTTTGAAGAGAAGAGAAATCAGGACATAAACTGAAGAATTTTGAGTTGTGTGTATGACAGGGTTCATCAGAAAAAAAATCATAAAAAATTGAACAGCATCTGCTCGCCTGATGAGGCACTTCATAAAAATGTTTGTGGATGGTCCTGCAGCCCAGTTTTATTTTATGGTTCATACTGAAACAACAGCACTAATCTGAGCATGAAAGTATGAATGAACATGAAAGAAAGTAACATTTTGTTCTCTTAAAGAAGTTGGAGTTTGTCTTCCTACAGAACTAGTAAGAAACTCATTTGGGGCTGCAAAGCGTGTTCTAGTGAACGTCTTCATCTTCTGGTTCTTAATGAATTCAAACAAGCAGTATTTTCTATCTTATTTTCAGTCTCTCCTTGATCATTTAAATGCAACAGAACATAAAAATAATGAAGATTGCCTTATGGATTCCCAGCTCTTTAGATACTATTGCCTAACTCACCCTGGGGCATTCAAGAACTGAGAGGAGGAGATTTTCTCCCATGAGAAGAATTAAGGGATCTCTCTTGGTGGACAAATAAGGCAATGCAGAAGAGAGGAGCAGCTAGACAATTCCATGCTTATCTGAATGAAGTCCAAATCAGGGCTGTCCCAAGGATATTGGCAGAGTAATTTTAATGCAGCAGAGGAATTTTGGCCATCAGAGAGGCTGTCAGATGGCTGTATCATTTTTAACTGTTTCTGATGGCACTTCTGTCAGCTTCTGACCATCACTTACATTATGCTAGTTATTCCAAATCAACTGTGTTGAAATAAATGGAGTTACAGCAGCATGAGCTGCAGTACAAAAAGTAACCTGACCCTTGTAAATATGGTCAAATATTACCACTGTAAATATACCATCTGTAGAAGGAAATATCACCTATTTATCTCCACTGTTCCAAAGGCCAGAAGGACTAACACTACTTCACTGAGCAGAGCACCAAGTTTTTAGAGAAAAGACTGGCAGGGAACCAAGCAAAAACTCCTAGGCATGAAAAGATAGGTTCAACTGTTCTGAATAAAGTTCTCCCCAATATATAATTAAAATGAGTGCATTATGATTGTTAATATCAACAGCCATGTACAGCTTTGCAATCCCCTAAAGTATCTTAAAAACATCGGCAAATATCAGTCAGTCAGCCAAGCCTGACAGGATCCCGCATCCTGAAGAGAAGTGCAAAGAGACTAGAGCCAGCATTATCAACAGCCAACTTGAAACCAGGAGTGTCCTACTCGAATCAAGCAAGTCCTGCTATTCAGCCGAATTAGGCATCTGCAGCTCCTGCTGATTCTAGGAGGAAGTATGGGTCTTTCAGATCTGGGAAAATTAGGGTTTCAGACTCACCCCCAAAGCTGTCTTTGAAGCACAGCTCCTTTGCTCCAAGCAAGATACTTGAAAGCATGTTAGAGCTCAGCCAGCAACGTCAGACAGAAGTCCCAGCTCCTGATCTGACAGGTCACAAGTTCTCAGTCTTTGGAGCCTGCTATACGCATGTTTACAGCTCAGCACTACAAGCACTCAAGAACATCATGATACTTCTTTCCTGTAGTTAAAGGCATTCTTATTCTTTATTCTAAGCTTACCTGAAAACAGTTTGACTACAGAGCAGGTACTTCCTCTGAGAGCTGCTGCACTCAGAGAACATGGAGGTCATAGCCAGCGTGTCTGCTGAGAAGCACAGGCTTCAGCCATGCTGCTGCTAGGGGAGAGCAACTTAATCTGGGCATACACGAGATGCATTGTGCTGTCTGCACAAAGCCATGCTTTGACCAGCTGCCTTTAGAAACATGGAGGAAGCCCCTTTTAAATACATTATTTGAACCTTTAGCAATAGGAAGCTTTTCATCTTTTGGTCTGAAACTTTCCCAGTAGAATCCAAGGGCCTGGGAAATTGTATCTAAACTCATCTTCGGAGGCTCCATTTTTTGTTTTTCTCCTGTGGTTGCATTTTCCATTAATACCAACATACATGGACATGGAAGCTGAATACCTTAATGGTCCTTTAATCCTTAATACTAAAACTCCTAATAAGAAGGGTATCTAACGTGCTAGACACAGCTTTCAAAATCACTTTAAAAGCTAACTTTGGTCCTGTTCCTGCCCCCTTTGAAGCCAAAGAAGGCTTCAGTTTCTGCAGGCAGAATCAGGCTGTTTTTCTATCCCTGCAAAGATAGGAGAGGTGTCACCTCTCCTCTAATGAAACATTTTAAATTTCCTAAATTCTCCTTAAACAGGATTTGATACAGTTGGTTTTTGGTCTTGTCTCAGTTTCAAGCAATAGGTCAAGTTTACTTTTTCCACTTCATTTTCCTGTGTGGGATTATTCTTTCAGAGGAAAACACTTACTTTTAAAAAGCCAAACAGCCACCGTTCATCATTGTGGCCTGTGAATCTAGTTCATCACTGTGAATCTAGCGTTTGCATTGCTCCAAGTGCTTAAGGAGTTCTTCATCCTACAGCATCAGACCTTATTGTGCGCAATCTGCTTCAAACATAGCACACATGGGGTGATTTCCTCTGGTTACACTGCACCTAGCTAAGTTACACACCAGCAGGCTATCATTTGGCACAGGTTATGACTCTGAACACATCTGAAAATCAGTCCTTGTGTTACTCAGAGTTTTAATAGAAGGAAACCAGAAACATTTTTCACAAGTCCCACAAAGTATTCTATAGTGTTTTTACAAATAATACAAATACTCATTTGCAAACCTCAAGAGCTGTTAAGGGATCAGAATGGGGAAACAATAAACTCCTCAGATTTGTTGGTTGAAAATGGAAAAGAACATTGTTTTCAACAAAAATATACTCATCAATCTAGCATCTGAATATAGATATTTGGTTGGCTTGAGAGAAAACCAAAATGACTTACAAGGTTCACCTGCTAAACGTCTGTTTCTCTGTCCAGCTAGGGCTATCCAGCATAGAGCCAATCCTGCATCATTAAAGGCAACTTGACTTCACTGGATGATCAATGCTGTAAAAAAGATGCAGAAGGAAAGAGAATGACTAAGTAGAAAGAGAACAGAACTGATGTGGGTTTTATTCAAGATCTGCCGAGAGAATAACCCTGAACAATCATAGTATAGAAAACCAGAATAGAGCATTGAGCTTTAAGGATGAAAATCTTGTTAAAAGGGACAGGTATCTGTGTAAAACCAAAAAGATAAACTACATCTTTAACTTCAATGGCACCACTGCTGTATGGCTTTGAATAAATTATGTGAAAAGGATTTAGAGGCTCAAGTCCTAAACTTATTCCTCCTCTGATAAGAAAACATGCAAACAATGATCTGGAGACAAAATTTAAATCCCTAGGACTGGATCATATTCAGAATAAATACAAAGAGGTTCTTTAAAAGCTAATCTCTCAGAAGTCTCAGCATGACAACACGATACTCTCTCAAGGTGCAGATTTCTCTACCTTGCTTCTTAAGCATGCTTTACTATGCAGACTGTAACAATGCAGAGCATTTTTTAATTCAGTTAAAAGGTTAAACATCATCTAAAATCATAAAAGAAGCAAGATACTGGCGCATGAAATCAGAAGTTGTGGGAATCAGATTTTCAGACTGATCCAGAGATACCACTCCTTGCTGTTTCTTAGATATATTTAGTTAATGAAAATCTAGCATAACTTTTTTTTTTGTTTTGTTTTGTTTTGTTATCAGCAACTGTCAGCCATTTCTGAATAAACACGTTCAGATGTCCAAAGCAACCCACCTAATTAACGGAAGTAAACTTTATCATTAACAACAATTAACTGCCTTCTGGATAGGTAGTTTGCCTGCAGCCCAACATCTTTAAAATGCTCCCTTCCATATGCTGTAACCAGACAAATGATAAAGGCAGTGTCAGGCAGGCAGTCTCACCTCTGCATGGACCACAGCCAGTCTGGGAGCTTCTGAGCACAGCTAGCATAAAAGCAGGTGAGTTGGTCTCCTCAGGTCTGAGCCTGATACAAGGCCGTGGCAGGAGGGCAGGAGGGCACACGGCAGCCGGGAGGTAAGGACCCTTCTGACTGACAGCTCCTTCCCCATGGTGGACCCTACTCCTTCAAATCCCTGAAGGAAAGTAATCCCAAATTATTAATCAGTAAGCAAGCTTTATGTAAGCCTTTCTTGCATTCTAGAGGCTTCAAGTCGAGTATATGATCAATATTATTCCAGGTGGTCATTTAAATCCAGTTACAAAAATGCAAACAAAATTTAATTTAGCAAATTAACAATTCTGGTATTTACAGATTAGAAAGATACATCTTAAACATGCTCAAGTTTCCTTCCATTGGACCTTTTGAAAACTTAAGGATATATAAAATACCTGCAGATTGATATCTTGTCCTGTCCAGTCCTTGCAGCCTTTTTTTTCCCCCTCCTTCTCCCCACATGTAAATTGTTCTTCAGGAGATAACCACTAAATATTGAGAGAGTATTCGTAGTACTAGAATCTGGGTTGCTAGGTAAATGCATATATCTAGCAAATGCTCAATTCTTCATTGTGTTCTGCTATATAAATAAGAGGCAACAAGGAAGAAATTCAGAATACTTTTTTTTTAATGACAGATCATTTTCTCCCTTCAGTGCTCTTACTTGTGGAAAAAACTCTCTGTCCTGAGTTGCACTGATAACTGCCCTTCATCTCACCTTCAAAGTCAATGGTATTTTTTGCTCTTGTCTTATTTAACTAGGATTTTTATTGGCATTAACTTTCCCAAGGCATTTCTCAAATAATCAGCAAACACATAACTGAAAAAAGACAAATATTGCTTTATTTTTTCAAAAACAAGAGTGCATACACATCATGCAAAAAATATATTAAGTAATCCAGTGTAATCTGGATAATTATCTTAAATGCCTACTCCAAAACCCTGAATGTGTCAGCCTACAAATCCACTTCCTATGATTTTCTATCTGCAAGATCTGCAAGTAATTTAGTCTTGTTTTCACAAAGTGCAAAGACATTCCATTTGTTTACACTAGAGACAAATTTTACTCAATTGACGCAATTCCATTGATTAAATAATGGCTTTCTTCCTCATTTTAGGCAATTTCAGCCTTATATCATGACATAAAAGAGGCAAGTGATTGTCATCTGTGTGCATACTATGTGACGGGCAGATTATCAGGTATGAGCCTTACTGCCTAATGACAGGACCTTTTCGATGACTGATTTAGGTCTGAATGCTCATAACCTGTTCTGAAAACTAGGCAGATGATTAAATAAGTCAACAAAGGGTCAACTGTAGGCCAACTACAGGTGATTTAACTGGAGAGACCTCTAGTAGGTCAAGTGAAAAAAAAAAGTAGATATAATTTGTCCAATTCATGCAGTAAAAACACCAGTGAAGAACAGCTTCTGTTTATCTGCTATCTTTATAATTTACACTCTTTCTTTAACAAAATTATCAGATATATAGGGTCTGCTTTACAGCTTTTTTAAAGGGAAAAAGCATACAAAAGTCTACACATTCCTCTTCAGTGTGGAGTTTTGCCTTAGAACATAACACAGGATTGGCTATCCTGTTTGGAAGATAAGAAAATAAAATCCTTGGCGTTCCTGGTAGATAGAGTACAATTAGAGTAGCTTTCCAACGGTAGAGGCAGTTGCCCTGTATTTGCTTGCACAGTGCCAGTATTGTTCCAGCGCCTGTCCACAGTCTCTCAAAAATCCTAGCATATACTGTGGTCCTTTTTCTTCTGGCCTTAAACGTGTGCAAGCTCCACACGCGAGCCCAGGGCTGGCTCCGTTCAACATACGGTCTCTGGGGAGAGCAGTGAAAGCCACCACCTTAGCACGGGAGAGGAGTGGGAAGGGGTGCAAGGACACACGAACATCACCCGCTTGAACATCATCATCTCCTTAAGGACCTACCAGAAAAGGCTTTTTGAATCTTATTTCGGTGAAGCACCAGTGCCATCTAGCGGAGAGCTCTTCTAAAGTAAAGTTTCCAACAGGGTAAAACTGGTATCTTCAAAATTTACTTGAGGGAAGTTACAGAGCAAGGCTCAGACGCAGAACGGTACCTTTGAAAGAAATGTCCCAGCCAACCTGCACTATGCTGTTCCAAAAGGAAAAGCACAAACTCCCATTTCTCAATTTCATTTTCAGGAATAGTTTCAAAAATAGCCTACACAGACTGCTCACACTGAATATTTCAGCCCCAGAAGCTAAAGTTTGGCAGAGATACATGCAAAAGTGGCAGGGATCTTATAACAAAAAACATTAGACAATTGTAGCTCTAAGAAAGACTTGCCTGCATTTGCCTGCATATAGTGTATCAGCAGCTAATCCTTTCCTAAATAACACTTCACAACTGATATTTCATTCCTTAAACTGTAGCGTGAATTTGTTAGGTTTCAGGAGTAATTCCAAACTCTAAAAACATCTAAAAGCTATACAAAAAACCAGTAATTTATTTTCTAAATTATATTCTATGTAAACACTTCATAGGCCCTCCTGAAATTTGCTTGAAAAACACAAAGTTTGTCTAAGCCAGTATCCAGACCTTGGCGCTTTACACTGCTGCGTGTGCTTCACACCACACAGCAACATCTGCTAGCAGTTAATTTGGAAAATGGGAGACTGTCACCACAAAATGTAGACCTTTTAAAATAAACACAAGAAAAATATTACCAAGCAAAAATAAAACTGCATAATAAATATAAGTGGGTGGTAGCTGCACACTGGTATAGTGGATTTTATAACAGATCAAACAAACCACTGTACTGAAACTGAGCACCACAGTGGCACTTCCAATGAACTGCCGTTGTCAGACTCAGATCTGGACACCCCTCACCCCTTCCTATTATTTTTTCCCGTAAAAAAAAAGTCCTAATTATCTATTTAATTTCATAGGTTGGTAGTATTATAAACCTTATACCCAAATATACCTCAAAACCCAAATTTCCAAAGTGCCCTGTCAGCAAGAAATGCTTGGTCTTGCTTCTTTATGAGCTCTAGCTACAAACAAGCAGTGAAATTCAGTCCCAGCATTAGATGAAATATGGCTTGAAAGCAAAGTCAGAAATCAGTCACTGTTCTTCAGGGGCAGCATTGTTTTTCTGATGGGCAAAACCACTTGTGCTAAACAGTGGAGAATAGAGAAAGCAAAGGTTTTGTTTATGTCTTTATATTCCTCAGTATGAATGAAAAAAAGGATAATTCTGCAATTTTGAACAACAAATAAAAAATAGAAGTGAATAATTAATTTTAAAATGTAGGCTAAAAAATCCAATGTTCCAGGTGATATCAACTGGGAAAGGTCATATTGTGAGCCTTTGCAACCAGGGCTTAACAGAGACTATTGTCAGGATTACTTTGAAAGAAATACCTGATTCTTCCATACCATAAAATGCCAGAATGTTTTTGTGTCAGGCATTTTTGAGAACAAATGAATGGATCTAAATTTCTTACTAGATGATGTAATTTCACATCTATACTCCTTTTTGCCTCATTCAATTCATTTGGCAGGGGATTGTCAAGATCGGGAGTATGGAGACAGTTTAGGAATGAGAAAAGCTCTGTAAATAGGACAACTCTACTGGCTGTGGGCAAAAATATGAGCATCAGACAAGGGAAGACTATAGATTACATTCTTTTAAGAGAAACCTGAAATCTGAAGACAATTCCACAAGAGGAAAATCAAAGATCTGAATTGTCCTCTACTGCCACTGTGAAAACTGCCTGAATTTGGAACATGCTTCTCGCAGACTCTGGGAGAAAATCCAGGAATCAAAAGCTCCACATTCCTCTGCTGTCTGCATTTAACTGGGAAGCCCACTGGCAAAGTGAACTGTTCGGCTACCTACCACTGTCACCCAGACAATGAGGTCTCCTGTATCACTTTTTCCACACAATTTGGTACTCTTACATCTTAGTCATGAGACTACTGCTATTACCACCATATTGCCTTAGGTGAGCTATCCTTGCACTTGGCTCTAAAAATTCAAACCTGCTGATGGGCAAGTATACCATGAATTTTTAGGGACAAGTGTTTCAATTTGCGTTTTCCAAAAGTCCCTGGGAATCACAAGTTCTCAACTTGAGCTCTCAAGAGTGGTTTTGTGCACAGAATGACCAGGGTTAGCCAGCAAGTCTGGCAAAGTTCCCACTGAAGTCAGTACAAAACTTGCATTGTTTTCAATGGGGCAGGGTTAAAACTCCCATTAAAGATCGATGCTGCTGGGGAAGATTTTCAAAAAGTAGAGCAGGAGTTGCCTACTTACCATTCATGGGTTTTAAAATCTTTATTCTCCTCCCGGCTCTGTTTTCTTTGCTGAAAACATTGGAAGTGCAAAGTGAACGCAGGGAAAGCCATTTTCATGGCTCCAGCACCTGAATGCTGTTCTCAGCCATTGAAGTTTACTCTTGCCTTTAAGCAGTATTTTTAGGTGACTCTAGGCAGCTGAGGTACTCCCAGTCCTCCAGAGTGAGACCCTCGATCAGATTTTCAGGAGCACTAATCTCTCACAAAGGCCATCTAAAATTATTAGACTTTCAGCCTTGCTGTTGCAGTCTTATTCCTCTCTAACATCAGTTTGCACCATGTCCTTAACTCACAGACCAAAGTAAAAATGAATGCATTGACATGGAAATCTTAGATACCTTTGCAATCAGCACAACAGAAAAGACCACTAAAAAATATATAGGTCTATATACAAAGCACAGTTTGGAAACATGTTTGATCCACAGTGCCTAGGAACAAATGTGGAATAATAAAATGTGAATAACTGTTCATTCACTGAGTGCTATCCATCCCGTTCCTTAGCTAGGCTGAGTTAGTCTCATAGGTGCAAGATTAACAGGAGTGAAGAGGACTTCTTCTATGGTGAAAGCAGGCATTTCTGAGATTCCTGAGGGGAGAGTGCCCTGCCTAGTGAGTTTTCTGACCCATTGGGCCTGCCAGGAGCAGCAGGAAATGGTATCCTGTACAGCAAAAAAATTACTTACAGGCAATTGAATGTACATCAACTGATAGTACTTGGGTCAGATGTCAAAGGAGAACTGGTGCCAGAACTGTGATATACGGCTGGCATGAAAAGGCTTGGGGCATCACCATGACCTTCCATCTGAAGATATCAAAGACATAGTCAGACACGAACAGATAACATCCACTCACACTTTGAGAAACAGGAATTCCATTGCTTTCAAATATTTTTATCCCCAAGGTAGTCCTAATGAATTAACCCTTGTAGAGCTCGTAAGTGTGCAAGTATAACAAATATTTGGTTATTCTCCTACTATAAATAGGAAAGCAGAGAAATAAGATTTTGGCATGCATTTTCCTGCGTTCAGTGAATAATTTTGCTGTCTGCCCTGACAGGGTATACTAGTCTAGGGTTCCTCTTTGTTCCCTGCGGGTAAATCTAACAGGAAAAATCTTCCTTTGCTATCGAGGTGAAAGCTGCCAGTGCCATCCCCTCTACCTCAGTGCTGTCCCTAAATATCCCAGACAATCCCCATTAACGAAGCCTCAGTTAACCGTGTTAGAGCTGTACTGCTCCTCTGCTCCGGCTTTTCTGTTGCCTGCAATGTAACTACTTGTCCATCTTCATCTGCTTGCTGTCAGTTTAGGTGAGGTCAGAGTACAACATCCCCTCAGACCCCTCAGCACTTGAAATGTTTATATACAGGAATAATTCTCTGCTGTCGAACAAAACTGGATTAGAAGTCACTTGACCAAGACTCTCGCGTTTATTACACAGCAGTGGTTTTAAGCCAGATCTGTGGTATAGAATCTGTGCTGTGCATTGGCTGTGATTATGCCCATAATCCATAGGAGTCATAGGCTGGGAACAGCACATAACTTGACTCTTTCAATGGAAGTTCTTACTACCCTTTTATAATAGGAATAATAATTCCTATTATAAATAGGAATTTAATAGGAATAAATAGGATAATAATAGGAATAATAATTTTATTATTCCCAAATAAATTTAATGAGACAGTCAGATATTAATTCTCTAAGTGGCTAGACTCTTTCTGATTGGGAGTGGACATCTCACATCTGTACTGAGAACTGGAAGTCTTCTCACTATGGTAAAAGTGAATCCCTGATGATTTGCCTGATTTTACAGGCTTTTACAGCTTCAGATCACTATATTGCAATCCAGATCCCTGAATTGCATTGTTTCTCCAGAGATTGCTCTTCTATATATTTTCATAGTTACAATTATCTTTCGCATTTCTATGCAGTTATTCAAAGCCTCTAGTTCTCCTAAGAAGTATTTAAAATGCCTATATTTACATAGCCTGCTTTGAAACTAGGAGGTAACTATGAAGGCTCACAAAAGTCACTGTAGCTTTTGCTTGTATATTTGATTTGCTATTCAGATTCCAGAACTAGTTTTACATCTGTTGCTGGGTGTCTGTCATCAGTTCTCTCCAGAAGCCCAGCAGGGGACCCCAAACAATACCATCCTTCCAATGGGAAAGGTTTCTTTCTTTCCAAGTTTTAGTGGCAAAGTCTCAAACAACAGAGTGAAATATTGTGTGTCACAGTCCAAACTGAAAAAAAGGCAAACAAAAAACAGCTTTTCCACACACCCATCTTTGCCATGAGCCCAAACTCTCCCTAAGTTATGGCAAGCACCCTGGAAAACATAGAAATTTTTCCAAATTAAAAGACCACATGTCCAGACCACAGTTCCTTTCTAGAGAAAATAATAGCAAGTTCCCCTGCATTTTTAGTTTACTCTAGTGGAAACAAGAAATTCTTACCTACCTTTTTTCCTGGGATCCTATGAGAAGGAAGACCAAGGAGCAGCTTCAGGAAGGACTGTGTGGTACCAGGTCCTAGATGTCTCTGGTACCACCAACCTACAAGCAGCTGCCTTGAGGTCAGTAGTCTGTTGGTGCTTGACAATCTGTAAGGAGAAAACAAAATCCAAGCTGTACTTAATTTCAGAGACTCCTCTCTTGGCTCAGGGCATATGCCACTGCACTGTACCTTTGATGTCCCATACAGCATGGTGCCATTGGCTCAGCTGTTGGCGCTTGACATCCACACGGACCAGAAGACACAAGAGTCACAGGCAAATGGCTCATCAGGCCAACAAGTAAGAGCCAACTGCTACCTGCTCAGTCTTTGTTGCAGCTCTAGGAGAAAGATAGAGGTAACCTCCAAAAAAACCACTCTCCTTTCCCAGAGATCTCGACCAACTGGAAGCCCTTTCCAGAAGCTCTTTCAATCAGCTGCTCATTACAGTACATTTTTCCTTTTGCACCATTTCTTAATCATGCCCAAAATTTGTCTAGGAATTAACAAAACAGGCCTCAGTCTCTTGAAATACAGTGATTTCTTTGCAGCAATTGGAGGCCATCTCAGCAGAGCTTCTTTTGGAGGGAAACTGAGGAACATCATGTTCATCTGTGCATTCCTAATCCCTTCAGACGAAACACTACTTCCAACAGTTTCTCTGGTTAACTTCAAATTGTGCTTTGGTTAGATCTTGCAAGAAAGTAGCCACAGAAGATTTTATCTCAACCTTTGCATGTAATGACCTTGTTGCTCCATTTCATCAGTGGTTTTAAGATCACATTACTAGGGATAATATTAGAAATTATGGGGTTATTTTAGACTTTCAGATACATTTTACGTTGACTAATATATTCTGTCTTCAGGCAGAAGACTGCCATTTTCATGAATGCCTGATGTAATACGTGAGACAGAGCGTTTCCAAGATTCTAATGATATTAAGCTTTCACCTAATCATTATTGTTTGAGGCCTTATGGAAACACACCCTGATCTGCAGTTGAATCTTCCTAATATTTGACTCCAGACACGTGATAGTACAGATACTATACCAGTACCTGGTACAGTACTGGTATAGTATCTGGCTAGCAGATTCATGAGGGGAAAGCTAATGAACTAGTACTATTCATGCACTGCTGTGCATATAAAGTTATATCTGGCTGCCATGTGTGCCCAGAAGCAGTTCTTTCTCTGAATATGCTGAAAAGCTTTGTCACCACAAGTCAGGCACACCCTTGATATTTTTCATAAGGCTCCAAAGGAAATTAATGTTGGTTCTTCGAGGTTATAGCTTTTATATGATAAAAAACGCTACACCAGCTGTATCATATGGAAAACAGAAACAGATCAGAACGAAGACAGGTAACATAATCCACATGAAACTGATAACTGAAGAATAGGTCCGACGTTCAGCATGTGACAGAATGATAGATGAGGCCAGGGTTTGCCTCTTGAAAACATCCAACATCAGTGAGAGAAATTAAAGCAATAGAAAAATGTGCAAGGCTGATGATGATGGAAGGTGAGCTGTAAAACACAATAATTGCTAATATAGGTCCTTAACAAGAGTAGAGAAGCTCTCATGGATCAAAACTGAGTGAAAAGAAGCAGATGCAATTGTTGGTACTTGAGATACACAACTACCTCCCACCACCAGTGCAGACATGGAAGATGTTTCTGAGAAGCTTGTTAACTAGACCATGCCATCCACTCTTCCCTCTATGACCAGCGGTTACTTTCCTAACACAGATCAAGAACTCAAGATCCTGTCAGGCAAGACAGATAAAAGACATATTGTCATTTCTGGTTTGCAGAAGCACAAGTGACAGGCAACAAATCCCCCTGAAAGGGATTTGCCCAATGCCTTTCATGGTGTCTTTCCCAGAGTCAAGAATGAAGTCCAGATTTTCTGAGGCAAAAAACAGTATTTCATCTATAAAATTGCACCATTCTCCATTGGCAATTATGCCTAGAACATATACAAAAATGAACACTTACAGTGTATATATCTACTGATAATAGCACTTTACCATGGAAACCTTTGTATTCTCCTTCCTAGCCTGTTTCTAGATTTCCTAAAAAGCTCTCAATTTGGACTGCTTCCTGCACTACTCCCAAAAGAGAAGGAGTGGTAGGACAGACAGAAAGAAGGAAAGAAAGGTTAAAGTCTGGAGCATAGCTGGTGTCAACATGACCATTTCTTTCTTACAGAAAAAAAAGCAGGATCGGCTCTGAGGTTCAGTATTTTAAACCATATGGAACCATCCTGTTTGTCAGAGCTGCACACAGCTCACAGCAAAGCCACAGTTTTGAAGAGTAGTTGCATACATGTTGAACTCTAGCCATGTGTTTAAATTCTATGATTAATGCGACACACAAGACTCTAATAAAATTCCACAGTTAAAAGTGTTTTGCTGAGTCATCCTAAAATCTTTCCGTGTCTGTAGTAAATTCCCCAGTTATTTTACGCTGGGACATACGTGACAAATCTGCAGGTGTTGGAGTATCGGAGATTTTCTTGTATACCACCGAGTTTGGTCCTCACCTTGTAGTGGGTATTCAAGAATAGCAACATGCCTTCCACCCTCGTCAGGGTCACCAATTTTGTGTGCTGGATTGAGAGGCACTCAGTTAATATGATGATTGGGTGCTTAATTTGTAGATGTGTATCAAATGTGTAGATGAGACACAGAGATAAAAAGCTTGAAGGTCACTCCCACAGTGTTACAACAATATAAAACTGGAATAATGTTGTGATGAGTCAAACCCAAGACGCACCTCTCCACAAACACAAGGACTTGGTTCTTGACACACTACATGTAAGACTAGTAAAAACATCCAAGAGAACTTTCCAGCTAGTATTTTGAGTGAATCACCTCTTTACCTTTTAAAACTTATGTACAGTGCTATTTTGGGGGAACAAGACAAGACTGGCTACACAGAAGGAGACAGACAGCACGTGTTTTATAGGAACAGAGTGTGTGAGTGTGTATGGGGTGGAGGGGATGTTTATAGTGAGATCCAATCTTTGCCCAAAATTCAGCAACAGATTTTTCAGTAATTATCTGTAGCAGTAGCCTTTGCAAATGCACCTCTTCACTGACATGTTACAAATACTCTAGTACAGCTGAACAAAATTTGTCATCGTCTCTACAGACATTCTCTTAAGAACCCATCATTTCCTGTGTATTCCAATTTGCTATTTTTATGATCTCTGGGTTTGTCTTGTCAGAAGAATTCTTCTTTTAACCTGGTTTCATATCAAAGCAGGTTCTATCTTCATTAACACACAGTTCATCACAGAGAGAATGAAGATTTACGACATCTCATCTTCCTGAAACAGGAAATATGCTACCAACGCAGCTCAGCATGTCTGCAACAAGTAACTGACACAGATTTCCATTACAGAGATCCCATACTTTGCCAAATTTAGAAATCTGAAGAGTCTAATTTCTTACACAGCTAAACTACTTTGCCAATTAAAAAAAAAAAAAAAAAAAAAAAAAAAAAAAAAAAAGCCCAGATCAGGGGCTTCAGCATTTCAAATGGGAACTACGTTACAGTTCCCAGCTATTACAGAGACAAGTACGGTAGGTAGTAGAAGCACCTGGCTATTACTTCCATTTTTGATGGTTCTCTGCCACCTGGTGCCTTGCAGCTTGAATCTTCTCCTATACGAACAGCACAAGAAACTCAGCTTGGTCATGGAGAGAGCAGGACAAGCAGCATTTCCCTTCACAAGCTACAGACCTGCTGTGCAATCATTTCTTTAATGCCAAAATGGAAACTGGTTACTTTTTCTTCTCTGCCCTCTTCTCTGCTGAGCATACCCACACATTCGGGAGACAGAATGGGAACAGCAAAAACAGTCGCAAAGTAGATTAGCACAGTATTGCCATCTTCCCTCTGGTTTTCCCAATTGGCCGAGTATCTGTGTCCTCCCATCTCAGCCTGTCATGCAGATGAGGGAATGTGTCTCCAGAAAGGGCTCTCACATCAGATGGTTGGGAAGCCCCAGGAACCTGCTGGCCACTGTCACACCAAAACTGGCATTTTCTGTGGAAATAAGTCTGCTGAGTAATTCAAAGATAATTCAAAAAGATCAAAACTTTATTTCCACATTTTTGCAATGGGATATTTAGACTTTTCATTCCTAAATTACTTTTTATTTTGGAAAGTTTTCTTAAGACTGCCTCTCACCCAAAATGAAAAAAAAAAAAACTTTTTTTGCTGAGTCAAATGAAGGATATTTTGAACTTGCTGACAACCTCAGAAACAGACTCTTGATTCAGAGTAGTGACAAAGCAATTCAGACTACACAACTGAAACTAAAAACAACTGATCAGATTTATACCAGGCCTGATGCATGCTTTCCTGGCTCATAAATGCATTACATGTGACATCTAGGAATAAAGCATTCAGCCCTGAAAAGGAACAGGAAATACAGAGAAATAAACCTTGCATGGGAATCATCAGTGCTGTTCCTCCCTGCGTAGCAGTCTGAAAATGCTGCTTCAGCTTTGGCTGTTTTCTCAACTTTGGCTGCACTACGACCTCAGATGGCCCACACTGCTGCGACTCTTCCCCCTGTATTTTTGATACAGAATACCAAACAAGCAGTGTCACTTTCAGACACTGCTAAATCCAATCTGACCTAGATAGAAAAGCCCTTACATCCCATTCCTAATCCCTTTGGTTCCATTCAAGCAAGCAGCACACAGACTTTAAGAGAAGTAGATAAACGAATCGAGTTTCCCAGGATGCTAAAAGCTCATACTTCAGGAGACCAATCCAAGTAATACCAATTTCCATATTACCTGAGGGTACATTTCCCTGTATTGCCCAAATGCTTTCAGACCATTCTGTGATTATAAATAGATTTTATATTTTTTCAATGTCTATCACTCTAGTACCAGGTTGGAGCAACCATATATTAATTAGTTCTCCCTATAAGAGAGCTAATAACAAGGTACATCTTGCATGAATCTTGCCTCAAGTTTAAAAAAGAAAAAACTTACCATTTCAAAATATTTTGCTTCAATCTGCTGGACATTCCATTTAGCATTTTTCTGCTAAAACCATGATTATCAGCCGCAGCCACTTCATCAGTTTAGAAACAGTTGATTTTCCCACAGTCTTTCCAGCAGTCAGACAACAAACTTGCACCAAGATGGTTCAATTTCTTTGGAGTCAGCACCTACTGAGCAATGTGGTTTGGGTTTCTTTTAAGCATTCATTCAAGAATGTTTTTCATAATAATGCCAGATGGCCTTGCAATCAAAACCTTTGCATTCAGCCCTTTACCTCCAAACTCTGTGCTGATAGTGCGTAGATTTGAATTTGAATGCACAATATGGAAGGCATTTCAGATTAGTTGCAAAAAAAAAAAATAGATTGCCTCTATAGTGACAGATTTTCCAACTGCATTAACTGTTCTCTGGCTTTCTCATATCTATCCAAATACTATGTGAAGAAAAGAGAGAAAAGAAGAGAAAAAGTTCTTGACTACCATCACAAAAGAAATTGTTTCTTAATTACAAACAGGACACCCTTAAGACAAGAACTGAAGAGAAGGGCAATCTATGTGACCTTTCCACATCATTTTGCTTTGAAATATGGGGTAGGCAGAACCAATTGATGTGAACAGATTTAGTAAGATAAACACCAAAGGCAACTTTTTATATTTAACAACACTAGGTCTTCTACAGGACAAAGAATAAGAATAAGAAAACTTGTTACGTCCTCTTACAAAATATAGCACGTATTTAAAAGGAAAATATTTGCTTACCAGTTGTGGCTGTATAATGTCAAACATACGGTAGCTACATGATATTTTAACCTTACCCCCAAGCTATGAGAAAATTGCATAGATAGTTGGCTTTCTAGTGTCTTTGAAGTAACCGAACATGAAATGTCATACTTAGGGAGAACAGCAGATAAGCTGCCCAACAAGGCCAGCAGAGCTGAGGAAACATGCTCATGTGCAGCGGATATCCTAATGTTTGCTTAGAAATATGTCATAAATGTATCATTTAGTGATGGTTTATAAGTATCCCATGTGAATAAATAGTAGAATTTACACAGGAAAAAAAAAGAATTGAAAGAGACTGATTCTAACTGCGGATAAAGAAACAGCTGAGTTAACACGCTAAATCTAATTTTAATTAACTTTATGATCAACTGGTTTTATGATCCTGCATCACAGTTAATGTAATCATATTTCCTTTTAAAAAGTAATTAAGTGGCCTGCACAGAGACATCCAACCTCAGAATAATATCCTATACATATTTTAGCCCCAGAGTATTAGCCTTTTGTGACGACAAAAGTGATGAAATGGAGAAAATATGCCCGAACTCCTTGGGCCAGAGCCAGGGTCCTCCAAAGTAATTGAAATAAGAGGTTTCGATAGACTGACACACAACTCAAGGAAAAACATAAGCACAATTTGAGGTGCATGATTTGATTTCTGATCCCTATCAGAATTTGTCAAAACTTGTAACACCTGTTTGATGAGAATTGCAAGCGTCACAAATTTGGAGGGCCTGTTTTTGTTTTGGTTTGGTTTATGCCAGGACAAAATAATTCAGCGTTTAGGGGGAGAGAGGGAAAAGAAGATGGCTTTTGAAAGCTAAAATTAATCACTATAGTGCTAGCCACAGGCAGACAGCAGGAGAGAGAGAACAGGTAGGACACTGCAGGGAAAGAGTCCCCTTTTTTAACTCTGTGGATAGAGATACTATCTCCTGCATCACGAAACAGTCGAGATCTCAAAGATGGTGTTTTGTACTAGTGAACTCAGGGACATTTTTTCTGTTCCAATGCAGGTTTACTACAGTAGCATTTAAAAAACACTTTCTTCCTCATTAGATCACTGGACCCCATTCTAAAACCCATACTGCAGAGGGGTTGAAATATTTCCACTAAAAAGGTAAATTTAATATATATGTGTGCATGTGTGTATTATATATAAAAGTATATATTATTTAATATATATAAAATCATACAATTTAAATATATTTAATTTTTTACCTTTGTTTGCATATATATACATATATATAAATATATATATATATTTGCAAACATACACATATGGTTCTATCATAATGTTTCATTGTATTCTATTACATAATCTTGTTTTATCCCAAAATAGCACTAATAGCTGTATATTTGACTACTTTATTCCAAGATCAGCCAAAGCAGCTGCTGCTAGCTGTTTCAGAGTCAAGAATTTTGTAGTAGACAAGACAACCTAATATTGTACCTCAGAAATTACAATTTTCATCCAATGAAATCACTCAACAGATTTTGCTGTTTTTTTTCTGTGCTTCAGGAATCAAAAAGGTGCCCTCATCCAGCTAAAGGAAGCACCCCTAAAACAATACTGTTTGTAAAATAAGCTTAGCAGAACCACGTTCACAACTTCCAGGTTCCTCTGTAGCTGCTCTTCAGCAGCAACCACCAACCCCCCCGCCACAGGATTTCAGCAGGAGTACAGAGTACAGAGCTAGCACTCCGCGGTATAAACCGTCCCTGTCCCGGCCAAGCGCCGTGGCTCCAGAATATCCTAACACCTCCTTTTTGTGGCATCTCAATGGAGCAACATTCATGGAGGACCAAGGAATGGGATTCATGAGACAGAAACATCATGTGCCTCTTTCCCTTTGATTCCTTCTGCAATGATCCCAAGCCAAATTTGGTACTATACTTCAGAGAAATAATGGTGAATAAATGTTGGAAAAGCTCTAATTTTATGGAGGTGCAAGTTCCAATTTGAATAAACTGCTTAATCTGGTATTCCCCCAACTTTACTGAAGTTTTGTGTGTTCCTCATGACTTCCATAAGGTGAGGGCTCATTGTATGCTAGTTGGTTCTCTCACATACAGCATACAGTGCCTGTAAATTTTGGGTTAATTAACTCACATCTGGTTTTCCACAAGCAGAAATACTAAGTTCTACAGCCAACTCCTATTACTAGCTAAAGTGCTTTGTGCTCTCACTTGTCTAGGGATGAAACTAATGCATCTTTGATTTTTAAATCTATATTCTTAAAGTCTGATGCCTTGTTAGAAGGCCAGAGGTTATTAATTTCAAAAACAGAAGGTAGAGTTTAATGAATAATGAATAGCAGCTGTTGAAAACAAATCTTTGTAGCCCTGGGACTGTCTTTCCCCATGTTACAATTACACTTTGATTGACCTCAACAATAACTAACAAGCATGCCCAGCTGGATCATAAACCAAGTATATACTGCGTCCAGATTCGGTGTAAAATTTCACATCAACGAAACACTCACTGACAGTCTAACTTCGTCCCATCATACATCAATCAGACTTACAACTAAACCCGTTAGAGCTGGGAATCATGTTTGCCCAGGGAAAGGTTCTTCACTGGCAATGAACACCTACAGTTCAAAAAAAAATTGCTAGTAGATAATGATGGCTCTGCCTGTGAAGGAGATCGTTCTGTCACGACAGAACATTTGGGGTCTGTTCACTGGGTGAGTAACGTAAGGGCCTTAAGAAGCAGTGACAGTTTTCCAGGTTGCCACAAAGAGCTACATCTCCACAGCTGGAAGGCTGAGAAAGAAAAAGATGAAGTACAAGAGGATGGGCTGACTGCACATCTGACATACTTTCTTCATGAGGAAACGTGCTAAACTGGGACTTGATGCTTCAGCCAGTTTGTTGGGGGGGGGGGGGGAGGCCATGGGGATTTCACTGGGAGCCCAGTGCCTCTCTAGTGTGGGCCACGCAGAGCAGAACGTCGGAGTTTATCTAAACTGTGCAGGGACAAGCTGCTTGTACGTGTTAGCAAAAGAAGAAAAATCTGGTTTGCACTGCTTTGTGAATAGGTTACTCTGAGTTTATACATCCTGTCTTATCAGATAGGAACTTTGGTTTATAGCCAAAGAACATCAGGGATGAGCCACTGGTGAATGAAATACTCCAGCCTTGGGATTTCCCTGTGCTCTCAGCTTTCTGAAACATTGTCCGCCCTGGCCTGACAGTTCCAGGTGAAGCAAATAAAGAAGCAATGGATTCCCTCCCACATCAAATTGTTGGACTTTTCCTAGCTCTTCCATTTAAAACAGCTATGTATTATTATTTGTATTATTGTTACTATTGCTAAATATGACTTTTAAAGCTTACACTCAGGGGGGAGACAAACTGCTTTGCTGCTAGTTCACAGACTACACTATTACAAACGCCAGGTATTTTTTACAGGAACTTTATTAACGGGCACAGCGGAATATGCAAAATTACTTAAGATTCCAAAATAGCCCAGGTTTTGATTTTCTAGCTTCAATTTCCTTGATGTGCCCTGTGAGACATATGGCACTTCGTACTATCTGCGCTCAACAACAGCAGGCTCAACTTGCAGGTTGCTTATAACACATTGCAGAGCTGTAACTACGCACCTTACCCGGCTCCACCAGAAAAGAAGAGCATCAGGTGCATCCCTTCCTCATGCTGCTTCCCTTCTTGTGCACCTCATTTAATGGGCTGTGACTGTATGACAAATACAAACATGGGTTCCGCCTGCCCTTACGCTAATGCTTTTCTTTATATTGTTTTCTCCGCTTGCAATTTCTACTCTGTCTCTGATGGCTTTTCATTATCTCAGAACCTTAAAGTGAAGTCCTGTCACCAGGGCTTGATCTTGTCAATCTCTATATAGAATTTCTTTATAGATTCTTGTCTGAATCTCAGAAGTTCTGTTCAGAGGAATATCGCACTCCCTGGCACTCTGGTTTATAAACTCCCACTGATTTCAATAGAATCAGGAATGATTTAAAATATACAGCTGGCAACACCTCAGTTCAAGGCACAAGACTGCAGGTATGAACTACAGTTACGCTATCATTTCAAAAACAATGTACCATTCTAGCATTAAAAAAAATACACATATCACACAAATAAACACTCACCAGCAGGTAAAACTGCACACTGCCACTATCTCCAGCAAAAAACAGCTCCCCAGGACCTCAAGCCATCCCCATGGCAGATCCTCAGGCAGACAAATGAAGCTCCGAGCACACTGCCTGTTGACAATCCCAGCCCAGGTAGATGGATTTGGGAAGTAAATTCCAAAGCCCAGGTCAAGCATCTCTGGCAGATTTCACTTGTAAGTGCTGCATTACTGGAAGAGCAGCAGTCTCCTGGGTAACCATTTAGTGCTTTATAGGTTAAAACTAACACCTTGAATTCTACCCAGAAACTTATTACCAACCAGCAGAAGTCCCCGGCCCCGGTGTGAAGCGTTCTTGGCGTGAAATTCCACGCTGCGCGTGGGCAGCCACACTCTGCACAAGCTCCAGTTTCCAAGGGTCTCCACATGTCCTCCTGTGCAGAGTGCGTGACAATAACATAATACAGGGCCAAGGTGACAAAGGCATGGATAACCGTGACAAAGGGTTCTCCATTGGAGAGAAAAGGCCTATTTTTCTTAATATGAGAGAAAAAAAAAGTGCAAGTTTTTGTCAAAAGACCTCTCTCAAAGTGCTTGGATGCCATTAATCTTGGAAGCCTTATAACACTTCAGTTAGGGGCAGTTTTTGTGCTTTTGTTTGTATGAGAATTTTCTGATCTCATCCTGTTGAAATCAATCAAGTTACACCTGTCTGAAAGCAGCACAGGGGTCATATCAGCCCCGAAAGCTCTTCTGGGGTAAGGATCAGTTAGGACATACTGAAGAAATTTTAGTGCATGACACGGCTTTGCTTGTCCTCCACAGAGCTTGTTTCCGTCATGCCTCCTGAAGGTTTAGGGAGGTCAGTGCATTTGTCTGCATTGTCAGCTGAGGACTGAGTTGTACAGAGCACTGCTTTCTTGGAAAACACATTTCAAATCATATCTAATTAACTGACTTGCTCTGCATTCGTAAATGCTGTAACCGGCTGTACTACATAAATAATTCAAACATCTTCAGGCCTGGTCAAGAAACTAACTTAACACTTCACTTTGCTAAAAGACTTTCTGGACCAAAAACATTTTTAGCTGACTATGGACTAACCTGCTGATATACACAAATATTGTGCATTCAGGCTTGAGTAAGTTCCTGTATATGTAAAGGCAATCTGAGTCTCAGACAGTCCAGGCAGAGCTGACGACAGAAGCTCTGGCACATATAGACTGTGCATCCAATTACAAGTAATAATATGCAGCAGCGCTAGAAACAGTTCTAAACCAAACTAGTCAATGAGCCGAAGTTACTACGTGAGTCTGGACAATTATCAGCATTTCCTTCGTAACTGAGCTGCTCTATGTAAGTAGGAGACAATGTATTGAATTATCAAGAATGCATCAAGGTTTTCAGCTAAGTGCCTTCTTTGTTAGTGAAAGAGTCAACAACATGAAGCTCTAGGCCAAAGTAACAAAGCTCTTTCTCCTGGCTCACAAAATAGAGATCAAAAGACTGCTTCAGTTAAAAAGCTTTCCGGGGGTCACAGAAGTTATCTACGAAGACAGGCTGATAGAGAAAGTGTTGGTGAAAGATTAAGCAGCAGCAAAGCTTCCTCCTTCAGTATATTATAAACAGCAAACCTAAGGGAAAATTCAAGCAGTCTGGCACCTTGAAAGTATTGCTTCTGAAGCAAAAGAATTTTAAAGTAAATATATATTCAAAAATATAACTTTGCATTAAAATCTATTTATTCTATACCACCTAATAGAATAGAACTTCCTTCTCTTGGAAGGAAGCAAAATGAATGGCCAGAGTTCAGAGTCATTCCCACAGAGACGGTTACATGTAAAGCAGAATACACAGCCAGGTGTTATCTGAAAGTGAAAAAAATTATCACAAAGTGAAGTGCAATTTTCAGTTCCATCTGAAAAATAATCAAAGGCATGATCAGACTATAAAGGTGTTGTGGGTTTCCCACCACCACTCCTTGTGACCAGAGCTCTTCAGGAGCTCTTCACGGGCACATTCAAATTCTGGGTGGCTGCCTGTTGCTAGTATTTATCTCCACGAATTTTCTACTCTTAGTAGTATCCATAGGAGGTGCACCCACCTTTTTTCCCTTGCCTAGAAAGGTAAATAAGTTAGACCCCATCATCAAACTCTGATTTCCTCTCAATTCAAAGGTAAATTCTGGACTATGGAGAACTGCGAGTGCATGTGTGGGATGCAAATCCTCAAGAATACTAGTTACTGCTGTGTAACCTCTCAACAGAAAGTCCGTATCTTTAACAAGAGTATTATGCTCGATATAGTATAAAGGGAGCTCCAGGTGGCTAGACCACAGGCATTCCTTAGAAAGGTGAACGGCACTGCTCAGGTTTTAGTGTTGTGATCTCCCAACCACTGTGAAGATTATGGCTAAACCACAGAAGATGTTAACACAGCCCACCATCTTTGGGGCTTTACTGTAACAGAGGCAAATCATTCTGCATATTATCTAAAGCACCTCAGAACGGCAAAAGGCAAAGTTTTTCTGATGTCCTTGGTGAACAGGAAGAAATGAGTACACAAGTTGTAGGAAAGAAAGCTGGCAGAGTCATGTTTTGGTTCTGGTGGAACTTATCAAGCTTTAGGAGTTCAGTAGGTCATATCAAGGGATACTCTCATTGGAAAAGACAACTGTAGAGGAATTATATGAGCAAATATAATATGAAGCCTAAAAAGAAACCCACCTTGTTGGAAAGGTATTACAGTGAGCATATTGCCTGCAAGTACTAAGTCATTTAGATATGGTGCCTTAATGACATACAACCATAAATTATATTCTTGAGAACTCGAAGAATTCTCCATTGAGAAAAAATTTGATACGGGAAGATAGTTTGAAGAGATAGCCATTGGAAAACTAATGGATAGCCTAGTATCTAAAAGGATAAGAAACTACTCTCAAGAAGTCCTTATGCAGCTCTGGCTTATCATCAGTTTTTTAAAAAAAATGGTTTATTTTGATAGGAAAGTGTATCTTGTAGAAGCCTTCCCACTATTAACCAAGTATCCCCGTACAGCATGAATACACTCCTATTGTGTGCTGAGAATCATCCAGAATTCACAGGAAGGAGGTTTGGAAGATAGCACTCCTCTGAACTCTGTGGGGAAAAGACTGCCAGGAGAGACAGGGCACTTGTGTCATTGCCAATAGTTCAGACTGCACAATAAGCACTGTAACTGCTCTGACTTTCCAAAGTAAAGTGCACAGGTCAGTCCTGCTCCCCCCAAACAGGGAGGGCAGGCTCAGCCTTGTCACACAGGGCATGACCCAGACCTTTCTGCTACAGCCTGGAGTAATTAGATCAGTCTTGGATCTTCTCCACTCCCCACCAAGAAACTGTCCCCCAAAGATCTCCCACTCTAGGCCACAACCAGCTGAGGTTATCCACCAGCATGTTCACTAGATGAATCTGGCATTGCTGTGGATTAACCATCTCCCTTCGGGGTGGAGAGGACCTGGCACTACCCTGTTCGATAGTATAAGACATTTTAGCAATATTGCTGTCCGTCCCCCGAGCCATAAACTTCAGGAAAGATGTGGTGTCTCCACACATCATGATCAAATCTTACAAAAACGTCATGGAATTTACATTAAATGAATCTGTGCCTTCCCTACCTTAAGAATTCTCCATTCCTATCGTAACAGGCTAATACTTCCATACTGTACATCATAATGTGTCCTGTACTCTGTATCTGGACTCTAACAGCACATAGTCTTAGATGTACTGTAGAAAAAAATATTTTTAAAAAAAAAAAAGTACAACTATTTGGATTGGATTCAGCAGGACAGAAAATAAACTGTGAAAACATTATGGAAATTAACCAGCACTGGAATCCAGAAACACGGACCCAAAGAGAAGAGTTTCCGTTTGGCAAAGAATTCCTGGTATGAAACCTTATCAAGATGTACCTTATAGATACAGCCACAATAAAAAATGCACATTGCATTTGTTATGGAACTACAGTTCCACTTCAGAAGAAGCCAAATTTTAATTGTGGCAGAAGCCCAAAATAGTGAAGCAGGAAAAATCATCAATTATTACTTGCAATAAAGTTGAAATCTTACCTCAACTGACAGCATTGAAATTTTTCGGACGGGGTCACTGGGTTCAGACTTGGCCAAATTGTTTCGGCACTAAAATAGGTTCTTCATTTGCTAAGATATTAAATGTCCTGTTTTGAAGGTCCCCCCCTCCCCCCCCCCCAAAAAAAAAAAAAAAAAAAAAGGAGAAGAAGAAAAGATTGCGGGGGTGTTTTTCAGTATTCTTGGGCTTACCTAAAATAAAGTCCATTTACTCTAGACATTAGAAAAATAAATTGATTTAAAAAATGCAGAAAATTCCACATAATACTACAGAAATACCTGAAAGTGTTTTTTAAAGAAAAAAAATCCCAAGTACATCTACGTTAAAATAAAATGGAGGTCAATAGTGAATCTGACAAATAGTAAGTTAAAGTATCCTCCTTCAAGCTTCCAGGAGAAGAAAAACAGAAGGGCGGGTCAAATCTTTATATAAATCTCCAGTAAAGACAGCCAGAAATGATGTTGCTTTTAGCCACATGAAAGAGAATAAAAGGATCTCTCTTTTTAAATTAGTCCTTATTGTCTGCTTTGTAAATCGTGATCGCATGTGGTATTTATTACCGTGAATTTTTATTGTTGTTATAGCCCTGTTTCTTGCACTTGGTATTTTCTATTTATTTTAAAGAGGAAAAAGTGTAGAATTCCTTCAGTTCTGTGACGGAAATTTTATGGCTGTGAACATGGTGGAGGGTCACTCTGAAAGCCATGGGCACTGCAGAAAATAAATTACATGTTTAATTCCGACTCAATGCAGTAGAAAGAATTTTGTAGATAATTGTGTTATCTTGCATTTCATCTTTCCATTTTATCCTTACATAGATATCTTTTTATAGGTAGAATGGGAATTCCAGTCTAGTAAGATTTTTCTGTGTCTCTGTAACTTAAGGACGTAGCTACTTATTCTAAAGCTCACCAGAAACATTCCATTACGCACAATTTTTTAAGCCTTTCTACAACTGACCAAACCCTTTACAAACTCACCAAACGAGCCAAAGCCAAGCCCCAGACTGACACAAACTCACCTCCCCACTGAAGCTATGAATCACCCCACATATATAAAACAAAAAAAGACACACTGATATGACCGTGGATAAACACATTCCTTGCATTTCTTTTTTTTCATTTGGAAACTGACCTATGTTTGGTTTGAATTAAAGATTCATCCTAGTGAAATAAATAACTAAATGGAAAGATATGAGTCCCTTTGAAGAGCGTGCAAATCAAATTTGGGTGATAATTAGCAGCAGACAACTGAAACCTACTGTTTATTTGCACAGAACCTGATGTTACTGAAATGCAGCTTGAATTCAGGCACATTGAAAACTGAGTTTTCAGGAATTAATTTAACAGCTTAATACCCGAGCTAGAAGTAACCACAGTTTTTACAAAACAAGACAGATGTATATGTGCTTAAGTCCTTCATTTTAGCTACTGTCCCCTACCGTACAGCTACTGTGCTTTCAAGGCTCCACATGCTGTAATTTTTTCCCCAGCACGGTCCCCTCCTGGGAAAGTGATGCACAGCGATGCCCATAACTGGAACGGAGAACAGCCGCTCGTAGCCACGTTATAATGAAGCATTACCTCCTACAAAGCCTGCCCAACTTAGTCCCCGTTCGTTTAACTTAGTTTGCCAGGGAGCATAAATACATGTGTCATCAGCTACACGTTTGGCAAACCAAGCAGTTTTTCCTTGAGATGTTTTTGGCCTCAGCATAAGAGAAGCACAATTCTGCAGCACAAGTGAAGATGAGAAAAGTGGCTCTGCAGCACAGAGCAGGCTGGAGCAGCAGCTCCCATACGGCAGACTTGGCCAGCACACAGAAACAAAATTTGGGTATATTTTTCACTTCACTGCACGTTTTACAGAGTTTTTAATCAGCCTGAGCCATCAGCAAATAAAAAAAAAAGGTCTGGTAAAGAAGATTCTTAAAAAAAAAAAAATTGATGATAGCATCTTTGCAATGAGGGAGGTTAGCAACAGCGTGATCAAGATAACGAGTTACAGAGGAAAGAACGCCGCTGCAAGCTTTACGAGACAGGTCTCCCTCCGTCGGTGGACTGCTCCCAGTTTCAGCTACTAAAGTCATCATCCCAAAATGAGGGGATTTGGGAGGGATGAGCAGCATTCACTTCACACTCAGGGTAATCTGCTGGAGTCCTGAACTGTGCTGATAAGCCCTGGTTCCTACAGTGTTCCTCATTTTAAATTCACCTTCTGTGATGACAGGGATGAAGGCAGCATGATCGTTAGTGCAGCAGGGAACGCAACGTTTCTCCAGCGCCTCCTCTCCTTCCTCGGCAGGAGAGTGAGGAGAGCATCCCTGACCGCACGTGCCGGAGGCGCCTGCTTTGCTGTGAGCGGTGCCAAAGGAACAGAGCAACTCTGCTGGCACTCCCAGCCCTGGGAAAGGATCGGCGAGGAGCCTTCCTCCTCCGAGGTGGGCAGCAACCGGACTAACGGGCTTGCTTCAGTCCGAGCCTAAAAGGAAATAATCTGAAGTCTTCCTATAAACCCCCCCCTCCCCACACACACACACACACACACACAATTTCTGCCTCCAAACCTGCTGTTGCTGGAGAATTGGAGACCCTGGCACTCCCCTTCTCATCCAAATGAGAAAACAGAGCAAAGCTTTAGGGCAACCCAGTCCCACCTGGCTAAATGATCAAGAGGGTACTTCATGGAAGAGCTGATCTATCCCCCCATGGGGGTATGCAGCACTTGAGCCCTGTAGAAATAAGAGCTAATAAAACAGCAAAGCTAACATACTCATTCAGGTCCCTCGGGACAAGCTTAGCCTCTTGTGTGATGGGTAACTCACATAAATTGGCTCTTAGCATAGCTCCAGAGGTCAGGTATCCCTAAGCAAAGTTATGTTCTTCATGATAAAAGCACCCTTTCTCCTTCAGGTAGTTTTGGAGGGTATTAGCACATATTCCCCCCCCCCCCCCCCCATCCCAGAACAGCATATTATTATTTAATTTCCATATTACTGAAGCAGAATTACTTCTGTTAATGATAATCTTAATCATGGCAAGGATCATCTGAAGTCCAAGCCTCCATAGAGGAGCTAGGGCTTGGCCATCTGACTGATTTACCATACTCTTAGCACGTTACCACTTACCAGAGCCTACAGTAACAAAGTGTAAATACTCTTAGCAGTCACAGATGCGAGGAAAGCTTGACTCCTGTAAACCTCTTTCAAAAAGGTTTATGTTAACTTTATTTTGTTTGTCCGAAGCTAACACACACAAAGGGACAGTGACCAAACTTCACCTGAAGTACAAATCACATACCCAAGCTGTTAGAAATTTCAAAGCCCTGGCTAACATCTAGGTGTCTAACTATCACAGCTACAAATTAAACAGAAGCAAGAAGAAAGTATGTCCCTAAATGGTGAAGCTATGCAGGGAGAAATCCTGGTGTATATTTGAAAAAAAATAAATAAATGTTGTTGCTTGTTTCATTCACGGAACTGGTACAAATTATACGAGTAAAGAAAAAAAGAAACTAAACCAATGAAACAACACCCTGCCCCTCCTCCCAGAAAATAAAAGCGTTGAGACCTTGCAGAATCTGCTCTGTTGTACATTTAAGAGGAGGTTAGGGCAGAGTTCATGAGCATTTCCTCCAATGGCAATGCCCTTTACCATGTCTGCACCTTCCTCACTTCCCACTTCTTCCTGCTCCACAGATCCTTCACTTATGCTAACATGAGAACAACCAGCTCACAGAAAATGTCTGGGTTAAAAAGAAGCCAAAAAAAAGAAAGAAGAAAAAAAAAAAAGGAAAGAAAAAGAGAAAAGAAAAAAGAAAAGAAACAAAAAAAGAAAATAAAAGGAAAAAAAAAGAAACTTTTGTGTAAGTTCTTAACAGCAAACTTGACAGACAGTTGTCAAAGAATGTTACAGGTATTGTTATCCTGAATCAAAGATGAAATGACTTCAAGATACCTTTGAGCCTTCTTCTCCAAGAATTCACTGTTTTAGTCTTCAGTTACGTATTTGCATATTGTATGCCTCCCTAATAACATCCCATTCCAATGGCTTGTTAATCTTACTGGCCTTCTTTCACAACTGAGACAGCACTTTGCAACTGGAAAACACCCTTAATACCACTATAAACAGATTTTAACATCTTGAAAATTAAATCATAGGATCTGCCACAAGATGACCAGCTAACAACAGAGCCAATGTTCTGTCATGTCTACGCACCTATTAACAAAGATTATTTAAAAAAAAAGGGGGAGGGGAATCCAAGATATAGTTTTTGACTTCCAGGAGCTGTAAAAAAACTAAGCACACATGCATCTCGGAGTCCAGAGCTCAGAGCTAATTGCACGCAGCACTATAGTCAACAAGGAATGAGGTACTCAGCTGACAAATCGGCTCCTTCAGCAGGAACCTCGTGCAAGTTATTTTCATCACAGACATCAGCTGTCATTTTTGCCACCTGCCTTTTACACCTGCACCGATTCTGCAGCGAAGAGGACCTCCAGGAGCAACCGGCCACCAGCAGCGACGGGGCGCCCAGAGCCCCGGGTGCAGCCTGCAGCCCCCGAGCTGGATGCCGGGGTCGGGTGGGCTGCGGGCCGCAGGGGCAGCACCAGCCGCCGCAGCCCAGCGCCAGCTGCTGCCTCCACCTCGTGGAGAGCCGTGAAATCGGAGAGCGGCTCCATAAAACCTGCAGATTTTAAATGCAGAGATATAGCCTTTCTCCAGCCCCGCCTGGGAATCTCCAGCCCCGCCTGGGAATCTCCAGCATTTCTGGAAGTTGTTTTCTATTCTACTTGATCTCATTTATGTGGTTTAAACCCTTGGGTTTGGTTAATAGTTATCAGAAGAGAGTATTATTAAACTGGCAAGAAACTTAGAGACCGCTACTGAAAAGGAATGGGCAGTTCTTACAGTATCTTGAAAGTTGCAACTCCTATAAATTCTGTTTTCTTATATGAAAAAGAGATTCATCATTCAGGGTTTTTAAGACTGCTTTTCTGTCCCTCTCCCCCATCCCCCACAATTCCACTGACCAGTATCAATATCTTGTATTGAAACTTTGTGCAGTAAATTCCACCACTGTTACAAAAGATAGTAATCTCTAACCTGTTATTTTTCTGGAAGAATTATAAATTTTAATAAAAGGGTTTTGAGCTCACTTGATGCTTATCTTTGTTTCATTAGCTGTCCTTT
The DNA here is from genome assembly GCF_028389875.1 of Rhea pennata. Classification (NCBI taxonomy): domain Eukaryota; kingdom Metazoa; phylum Chordata; class Aves; order Rheiformes; family Rheidae; genus Rhea; species Rhea pennata. The sequence goes on along the minus strand of NC_084665.1, from coordinate 27,586,151 downwards.
TTCTCTTGTACTACAAGTTTAAATGATTTTCTCTGTGTCAGTTACTATTTTATCAGGTTCACTTTAATATTAATGATTCCTTTCTAAACACATGAAAACATTTTTTAATTTCCTGTCTCTCAACTCCCTCTTTTTGCTATGTTTTTCTAATAAAATACAAATGAACACTTCATCCAAATCAATTTTACTAGCATTATAATATTACTATTTTTTTCTGGCTTATTCCCATTTTCATTACCTCAGATTTTGTTTTCGCTTTGACCACTCCTTTATCTTAAATAGATGTTTTCATTGAAGTGTCCATATGGACACCCACATCGACACTAGGTATGGTACCACACAGCTGAACTAACCGAAAGTCTTAACTGGGTGTTAATTGCATAGCAAGCAGCAGTGAAATTAGGTTTTAAAAATCAACACTCCATTAAGACAGCTGGGAAAAATTCACACTTTTCAGTGCTATTGTGTCTTTCAGGTTAGAGAACCTCTTTACGCCATTTCTTTCTGAAAAGTACTCAAAACAAAGGGTTTTTTTTTAAAAAAAAAAAAGTTTGCAGAGTAAATTTTAGTTTTACCTATATTCTAGCATTTACATGCACCTATTCCTTCTGCTTGCTACTGAAAAAAGTACAGAAACACCACAGGAAAACCCTGTAACCCTGAGGTACAGGTGATTTAAACCTGAACTCACTTACCTGGCTGACTAGCAAGGAAACCAGACCTCTGCCTCAGGCATCCCCAGAACTGTGAGTGCCTACAGGCTGCACCGGGCTGGCACCTCGCTTTGCCAGGCTTTCGGTCGTGAGGGCCCTGACACTGGAGGGACTGAAAAAAGGGCTACATAACACTTGTGTGGTGGCCTTGAATAAATCTGTCAAGAATCTGTACCAAAACTACGTGCAGCTGTAAGCAGCTACTCACAACTATCAAAGGTAGCTTAATGATTTCAGCAGTTCACTGACTGGACTCACAACTTTCCTTGCAGCAGCTTTAAGTGTCTAGTCAGCTGGATGGCAAACTGCACTTTGTGTAGATCAGCTGTAGCAAAAAGGGATTAAATAAATTGTATCACAAAGACATAATCTCAAGGTGCAGAAAAAGACCTTCCAGCTTGCCATGTGTGCTGGAAAGCAATTGCCAGCATTGGTTTCACCATGAGGCAAAGAATGAGACCAAGGCTGCTCTCAAGAGGGAAGCTGGCAGCTACTTCAGCGATGGGTAACAGAACAGCTAACAGGGGAGAGAACATCGATGAGGACACTGAATATTTTTAATGGTAAAAAGAGGCAGGGCCTGTTAAAAGAAAGCATAATTATGCTCTACAGTGAATACTTTGTGAATGACTGCCTGGAGCTATAAGCTGTAGCATATAGCAGATGCTCCAACAGAGGACCCAATAGGTCTGGTATTTGCTGATGGCAAATCACTCAACAGCCAGTTCTGTTAAAGGTAACACCTACTTTACCCTGCTATTTGGCTATACAAAGACATCCAGCTCAAGAGAGATTCCACTGCACCAGTTACCAGAAACCTATCAAGTATTAGTGCAGTATGGAAGGAATTGCTGACAGACCCAGGGCATCGCTGTGCTTGTGCAAGCCACTGATCTGCCATTCTCAATGACAGCAAGGTTGGGGGGCTGAAAATGAACATATCTTAGTTTTCACAATTACTGTAAAAGTAGTGCCAGACATCTCCCTTCCTAACCAGGGTGCAACAGCAGTAGTCAGAGGAGTCTGAACGAACACCTCCTCATGACCAGAAGTTACAGAAGAGCTGCTCAGAAACTTAGGAGAAGCCATTTTGAAGCTGGGCCCCCAAATATCAGACAACTACTGTGGGTTCAGAAGCACAGCACCACCATCCTCCTGAAAGTACTGAGCGTGTCCAGGAATCTGTGAAACAAATGAACTCTTCCTCGCAGAGTCAACTGAAGACAAAGTTCGGCTTTTAGAAGAGGCTGAGGAAATGAGAACTGAAGCTAAAGAGAGGAAATCTTCCTAGGAGAGAGATTCTCACCTAAGAAATGGAGATACCGTTCAGTTGGGGCTTTTGCCTCATTAGCTTTGGTGGAACTTTTAGATAGTGCTGAGACAAACCATTGACTTTAGATGAACCTGTTTGCAATATAACGTACATCTGCCATCCTGTGCACCGAGACAGGCATCCTTGGCGAAACAGCAGGCAGCCATGTAATGAAAAAGCTCTCTTACAGCCACAGATACTTGCAGGTCCTGAGAGCTGAAATGCATTGAATCTGTATAGCGAAATGAATGCATTCTGCGACAAAGCTGACACATGGCACAAAGCAGTGCTAACATTCTCAGCACTCAATCCACAAGCCCATCAAAATTAAGAATATGCTCTCTCTAAACAGGATGAATGGTCATGGATGAATGGTGGCAGCTGTAATTTTTTTTTCTAAAATACTAAGCATTTGACTCCTTTCACTTAATCTTTCACTGAGGTGTATTTTCTTTCTAGATCATAAAGAACTGAGAAAAATGTACTTCTCAATATACCTGTCACCTTTGTGACCTAGGAAGTTCAATTCACCACTGCAGTCAATGAAAAAGTTAAATTTAGCACTGAAAACTTAAGATACCTTTTCTTTACAAAGGTTATTTTGTTACACATTACTGATACACAGCACTGCAATATTTCTAAGCTAGTGCTCACCATCTGCCAAGTCAATCACTGCATAAAATGTCCTTGGATTGATTTATTTTCTCATTATAGACCTGTGCTTTGTCTTTGGTGCTTTTTGGGGAAAGGTGAGCAACTAATGTTGCCACATTTCAGAGACTTTATAGTCAGTATCACTGCAGCACAGAGCAGCAAACAGCCTGCCTGAAAAAATAAAGATTAAAGTACTAAAGCAGAAAGAAAAATGTGCACACAATTGATCCGATTCTGCATAATAGCGGGGAAAAAAGAGATTAAATTGTACCCATAACGAGATTCTGCTACATCTGTATTACTTTAAGACTTATACTTGTTATTCTGAAGCTCACCAGAAACATTCCATTACGCACAATTTTTTAAGCCTTTCTACAACTGACCAAACCCTTTACAAACTCACCAAACGAGCCAAAGCCAAGCCCCAGACTGACACAAACTCACCTCCCCACTGAGGCTATGAATCACCCCACATATATAAAACAAAAAAAGACACACTGATACGACCATGGATAAACACATTCCTTGCGTTTTTTCTCATTTGGAAACTGAGTTGTGTTTGGTTTGAATTAAAAATTCATCCTAGTGAAACAAATAACTAAATGGAAAGATATGAGTCCCTTTGAAGAGCGTGCAAATCAAATTTGGGTGATAATTAGCAGCAGACAATTGAAACCTACTGTTTAATTGCCCAGAGCCTCACATTTCAGAACAACTTTTTGAACGCCCATGTATATGCATCCACATTCCCATCTCCCCACTTTTACAAATTACTTTAAGTCAATTCATCAGTCCAAAACTACAGCAGTTTTGTAAGTAAAGGAGGGGAAGCAAGAAACAAAATCCCCAAATTTTCCTCATTTTGGTTATTCTGAAAATAACCAAAGTAAGTACTTTAACAAAGTACTTCTTGCTTCTCCTCTTCCTTTCCATTTGCACAACAAACACATATTCCAGGTCAGATAATGCCTTTGGAGTCCAGTACAAACAAGGAGAAAAACATTTGCCTTTAACATTTTGAGCTTCCTTTGCCCTGGTCTCACCATTCATGGAATAGTTAATTCCAACCCTCAGCTGCGTTTGAATGATTAGACTCTAGTACCACAGTTGTAACAGATGAACAACCATTAAGCTGCCACTAGCACCTGTGGTTCTAAAGAGCACAGTAGATGAAATAAAAAAAACACATCTGAAAGTCTCATCATCTCCAAGAGGTCTACCCTGATACCTGTATTACTACTTATTTCTACCACGCTAGCCAGGTAAGAAAGGAAAGACTTGCTTGGGATGTATCATAAACACACATGCGTGCAAATAGTAAAGGTGATCCATTGGTTTTGGTTTACAAATGAAAGGAAAAAAAAAAAAAAAAAAAACAAACAGATTCCTCCCAGTAACTGCACCTTCCTTTTCAGAGCAGGAAACTGCAGTACAGAAAGTATTTCCTTGTGATTATTTGCACGATCACACTTGATAATGATGGTTCTGAAATGAAGTGAGCAGCCTCTGATGGAACACTACTACAAAAACAGATGAAAGCAACCCCAAGGTAGAGGTATCCAAGAATGCTTATTTACTTAGGGGTTTCAAATTTACACAAGTAACAACCACTGGAGCTCTGTTCTGGCTTTGACAGATCAAATGTGGTGTAATTCAAGTTTAAGAAGAGCAGGTTCTCAACTGCTTGGGAAAACACCTGAATTTTATCTCTCAGATTGGCTGTCACAGGGTTGAAACTGTCCTCCCACCAAGCAGAAGTAACATTCTCAGAAACAGTATACTAATTACTACAGGCTTTGTAAGGTTGTATATGCCATCATTAAAAATTCAAAACTTGCTTTTCACTTTACGGAACAGTTCTCTCTTCCATCAATGGAGAAAACTTAACCTCAAACAAAAAGTAAATATATTTGACATATGCCTTGCCTGTTGTACAGAATATGATGCTGCTGTATCGTATTTCACCAACTCCACAGTATTTTGGAGTCTAATCACAATTTTCAATAATCTGTTCCTACTTCACGGTTTAAAACTAAATCTTGCCTATTAGGTATCTTCTTTCACAATCAGCACTTTCAAACTATGCGTTGAGCCTATTTTTGCAGTATTAAGATATATAAATCCACATCAAGTAGAATATTCATTATATTGTTAGATCAATTTTTCACCCAATACCTATGGAATCTGAGCATTTTCACAAAGCAATAAGGGGGAGGAGAATAGTGTGTTTAAATAATTACTTTTAATATGCCAATTATGTAATCTAATAAACACAATGATCCCATAAAAATTCCTGGATATGGAACGTATCTTGTTCTTTGAAAAATCAAATTTAGTCATTCAAATTTCAAACAGTATGTCTCCACAAAATCCATCCCATACAGTAAAGTCTACCTACATATCCTGCTCCTCCAAAACCTGAAGCCTAGTTTCCTTCAGCTTATTAAAAGTATTTTATCTGAATTTCTCTCTCTGTACATAGGAAAAGGGACCCTAAAATCTCTAAGTACTCAGTCAGTATCTAACTCTTCTCAAACAGCATCAGCATCAGGAACTCTTCGCAATTTCAAGCTGTGAAATGAAGTACTGCAGATTTCCAGGCTCACTCTGTTACACTGTTCACTTTAGAGGATACATACAATATTCACAGATCACCCACTGTAAACAAACCCTAAAAAATCCACAGGATCTAACAGAGCTATTAAGAAATTAAAAACAAATTATAGTTTGTGTGTATTATCACATTTTGGAAGGAAATTTTGGGAGGAAAGTTCTAATCTGAGGTGAAATCAGCTTCATTTTGAACTGAAAACACAATTACGCCAATTAAGTACACTAAAGAATTAATAGTATACAAAGTACTCTAGAAAAAAAACAGAACTTTGACACTGATAGGCTCACTTTTTACTCCCCCCCCCCCCCTTTTTAAATCCCAAATAGAACTCTTGCAGTACAAAACAGTGAAGGCAGTGTATTACATTCCAAAACACTTACATTCTGCAGAAATAGTAACATCCACCTACAGAAAAAGCTAACATATGAGGTTGAGCCCTGTAAATTGTTTCTCCATTTGTAAAACATTTTTTCCCCACAAAATTGTGTATGCAATCTGAACTCCATAAAAAATAAACTAAGGTTTTATAGTCAGCATTTTCTTCTTTTTTAATCAAAAGTACTGGTTCAACAGGATACTTCAAGAACAACTTACCATTCCTTGATCTTTATCCTTTTCTTCCCTAGTACAGCAAGCTTTCTTGCCTTTGCTTACTGGTTACTATTTTGATTAGTTATTATGGACAAACTGTTACCAACTTCCAGTGACGTGACTAGTCCCAAGACTAGCAGCACAGTTACTGATGCATAAATTATAGCCACGCAGTTCAGCATACCCACTACTACAGTAAGTTGCAATCTGCATACACTGTATTTTATCCGCATATGTATATGTAATCATATTATACTAGAGATGGTAATGTTTAGATCTTCAGTGGAACTTGCTTATTTTCTCCAATGACTTCCTTTAAACCAAAAGGACAGCTGAACTCCAAGTTATGAAGACAGTTTCTTGCATTTCCTGAAGCTGTTTGACAAAAGACCTTACTGTGAAAACTCCAAGAAAAAACACTACAATAAAATATAAAAGAATACAAAATAAAATACAAAAAAGACGTATTAAATAAAGATTTACAAAGAAAACATTTCTTGAATAGGATGGAGAATTTATCTAATGTTTAATTTACTTACATACCTTTTCTTGTGATGAGCATAATTATTCTGGCATGTTTTTTCTTTGTATGGATCCTCATAAGCAAACATGTTATGACTTTCTTAAATAAGCTACACACAAACACATACGCCCAGATCTTCAGAAATTCTGCCCTGAGTGTTGGAATAAATAAAACAAGCCCTTCATAAAAATGCTACTAAAAGGCAATTAAAAAAATACACCATATTGCTGCAACAAAAAGAAATTCTGAAGTGAGGAAGCTGCACAATAAGCTGTACATCAAATGCTTCACAGTCCAGAAAGCTTTCCTGGCAATTCTATGGGAATATACAAAACAGAAGAAAAAAATTCCAAGTGGCTTAGCCATCCTAATCCAAATAAAAATTAAAATAATATATAACTAATTTTGTTATGGACTGAATCCATGTGAAATGCATTCAGAATGCAGATTTATTTTGCCTCACTGGTAAAATAAAGGAATACAAGTCATAAAGATTTTGACCTTTTCATACTGTAGACTCTAATCCAAGTTGTAAGGCAGTGCGTCTCACCAATTCTTCATTTTCACAGCCTCCAAAAATAACATGTTCAATTTTCAACCACAGAAGACTTACTAAATCAGAATCTCAGGATACTTTCTGAAAAATTCAACCACAGCAGGAAGGAATGGAAAATACTAACAAACACAGGTACACCTAGCTGAACACATCGCGCACAATACTGTAACCTGTGGCACTGATGAGGTGATTACTCATTACATCTGAATACACTCGCTATTAACTGACCAATACAATCCCTCTCTTAACTCCTCTAGTATCAGGAACACAGTGCCTCTATTTTTTGAAAATGCAATGGAGAAAAAGAGCGTTTCAACAATCTGATCATGGCAAAACTTCAGTATAGCACGACCACTGCCAATCTTGTTACTGCGAGAACAACATTGCTACACGTAGTTATAATGCCATATGAATCAAGTCCAAATAGCATACCTTCAGAAAGTTACATAAAGAATATAAGAAGCTGGCTTATTAAATATTTTGTAATACAGCTGCATTATAAAAAGCACAGAAGAATATTTTGCAACCATATTATTAAAACTGAGAACAATCTTCTTTTGGAAATGTAAATATTCAAATTGGTTAAATCAAGACAATCACAGATACACATTTTTCCCAAATCTTTGGCTGTATTGCAATGGTTGTTTCAATTTGTAATCTCCAACTGAACATTTCCTATCCATGGATTAACAATATATTTACTGACTTGTGTCTTTTAACAGTATTTATCCAACATAACAAAATAAACTGCAATTTGTTATACTTTTTTTTTTACAAAACATTTTATAAATATTTTTACAAAATGTATACAAAGCAATTTCAAGTGAGACATACTTTACAAATGAAGGTATTTAAGCAAATAAAGTCCATACCACACTGACAATAAGTGACACATCCTCTTTAAGTGAAGTCAGTCTGTAAGGCCTCCCTAATCTAACAGATAAATTATACTAAGATCTTCAAAATGAACATATTTTCTTAATTGCCAGTTTAAAATTTGTTTTAATATTAGGCAATATTAAATAACATTGAAATCACAATGCTGACCCAGCAAAATAATGAAAACGTTTCAAATCATGCACATTCACAATACTTTGCTGGATTTGAGCCCATATGATTAATAAATTCATATTTTCTAAGCACAACAAAAATACAATTCTTTCATTTACTGCTTCAACACGTACCAAAATTCCTTTAGAATTGAATTCAAAAGGAGTGAACAACAGAACATTAACAACCTAAGATTAATCTTGCTAGAATTGTTCAATGGGTTCCTCTCCTAAGTAGTTCAGAGGAATACATCTGACCAAATCAACAGTGATTACTTTTTGTAATTTGTCCTTTTATATGCCATTGTCCCCTATCCCAAAATAAAAATCAATAGAAGACACATAGTCTGATACTTCAATTACCTATTTGTTGTACAAATGCTGGAAACCTCCTACCCATTTTGAGGTGGTACAAAAACAAGCTGATCAATGAATGTGCAACCTTTTTCCTATAAAAGAAAATTTTAACTAGTCACCATATAGCTGTGTAACGTACTGTTTTCCTTCCTAAATTATTTCCAAGATCATAAAATACAGATGCATCAGGATACACAGCTATAAGCAGATTATTAAATCTAAAAAGGCAATAGGTGAAGACTATATTGTCAGTTTTGCCAATAAGAAAACAGCTAACTGCCTGCAAGTCTATTCTATTGACACCTAACTAGAAATTTAAAACTGGCAATACTTATTATTACTTTGAATATTTTATACAACACTTGGGAATGCTGGGTTTTTACAAATATGTACTTTTAAATTGGCACAATTTTTTAAATGGCAATTCATAACATACAGAAAAAAAGCATATCCATTTATGTTCAAGGGGAAATGAGCTTTAAGTTAAGTTTCTTTCTCACGCTGCTTTCTAGATTTGGTTTCCTTCAATGGTCAAACAGTAGACTATAACTCAATACCGAGTTTGCACTGTAATTTTCTACTGTCACAAGGATCTAATCCTGCTTTCTTTTGCAGTATTTAGATGGACTGATTTACATGATAGCAAGACTTTACCTTTTCTTTTCTTTCATGGCTAACTGACAACCACAGCCTGTGAAAATTATCCTCTATGAAAATGCTTATGAAAATGGCAATCAGGAAGTCTGAAAAATAGTAATTTTTCTAAGAAACTGTGGGAAAGGTCTGGGAGACAACATGAGCATACCTTAGGAATCACAAAAGCTATATCCTCCTGAGCAGACATATGTACTACACGCACGTGACTAATGTCAGCGTACTTATGTGCACAACAGCACTGATGACCAAAGTAAACTAGTAAAAAGCAGCATGGGCATCAAAAAGAAAGATGTCATAGATTAAAATAAATAAATAAAATAATAAGATTCTATCTTATCAACATGACAGCAGCCAAATACAAACCATGCAATGGTTTCATTTGGCTCTAGAATATGAATTAATAATTACACTCTTTTAGATATGTTTTACTAATGGGATTGCTGATCGACTTTGGTCTGTACGTATCTCAGTAATTATGACTGCTATGGTGGATGATTTAACATTTTTTGAGAGTAAAAAACAAAAAAAAAGAAAAGAAAAAGAAAAGAAAGAAAAAAAAATGGCCTTCAAATTTAAACAGAGTAAGGCTAATGTCCTCTTAAAATATAAGCTACTAATATGGTAACAGTTTTCAAATAAAAGTGCTTTTGACACTTGGTCTAAAAAAACCAAATAAAAAAACATTTATACCACTTCAGAAAGACTCAATGCTGACTACATCCAATTATAAAATGCAAAATCTTTTCCTCAAGAGTTAACATATATACGTACTATATATATAAATTCATGGCTCTATCATGGCCTCATCCTGTACACTTTTGCCACTTACTGGCTTCCATTCTACCTTCCTTAGTCAAGCATTTATTACTTCATATCATGCCACTGTGACTAAGATCATATGGTATCATTCCACAGACTAAATATACCCACTACAAACATTTCAATCAAGCACTAGTTTCTGCTCAGAAAGCAATAGAAAAGCACTTTAAGTTTGAAGTATGAAGCCTTGTAAACACATTGATGACATCCTTCCAACTCCTAAAACAGATAGATTCATTACTAAAGCAAATCACTTCTGAAGAGAGGTACAGTGGGTTTTCCAAAAAAATTAAAATTTGATGGTTCATGGAAGAGAAGGGTAGGGGAAAATTGTTGCTTCCATCACTTTTTAAAAACATTTTTGTAATAAATATATCCTTTCAAGTGACTGTGATTGTCAGTATATTACTGTATTATACAGGGCCTAATGACCTGCAACGTTGTTACATTGCAGTACTGCACAATTATCAAAAGCACTATGATAATAATACTTGAAATAATAAGGCCCTAACAGACTGCATTCTAACAAGGATTAACTTTACTTGGATATCTCACTGTAACCACAATGAGTATTGCTCTCCAACACAGAACAGAATCTAGTTTAGAAAGGTTAACCTTAAATGTATGTCAGGCTGTACTTGTGGTGTCATTCACATTTGCTTCTACTAAGAGAAACATAACTTGTCCATTGTACTGTAACTATTAACACTCTAAGATACTATTTACAGCTGCTTCTAAAATAGAGTCAGTTTCTACACCACCTTCACTGTGGTCTGGAATAAATTTCTCCAGGCAGTTTTCCTGTGAAGCAATAGGTGAAAAATTAGGAAATTCTAATTCAACAGAGCCACTACTAGTTGCCTCACTTTGTGGCTGTCTCCCAGCTTTTTTAAGTTCCAAGATGTTTTTAAATGTAGTTTCTAAACTCTTATTGAGCAGTAAGTCTTGCTGAGGTTCACCAGAGCCTTTCATGTTATCAGGATGTAAAACTTCATTCTTTGGAGAGCTCCTCAGAGTTTTGTCTTGGAGGGAATTATTACATGTTACTTTTGAGTAAGACTGAACTGTATTCCTTGATATTCTATTGTGTGTTCCATGACTGGCTCTTGACAGAGTTTTTGACAAGTCTTCAGAACTTGAAGAATTCTCAGTGGATTTGGCAAGATCTTTGCCAGCCATCTTTTCTTCAGGAAGGGCCACATGTTGCCTCTCCGGAGAACAATTAGCCTTCTCAAACTTTAAAGCTTTAGTGAGGCGCTCCGATTTTTTAGTAGAAATCATTCCTTCTTGTGGTGTTAAAATGTTGTTAGGCACTAGAGGAAGTTTATTGTGATTCGTGGACTCTGCTGAGCTGGATTTTGGTCGGTCTCTGGCTTGGATCTTTGCCGTTTGATTTCGAGAAGTTAACGTTTTGCTAGATTGATGGTCACTTTTGCTGGCCTGTGCTTCATCAGCTGTTTTATCAAATTGTTTGGCAGAACAACAAAAATCAGCCTGATAACCATCTGAAAATTAAGAGTAGCAGAATTTTACTTAAGCTACCTATACATCAAAATAACAGACATTCCAACTTTTTATTGAGTATTAACATTCAAACAACATCCACAGAATAGAGTAAGAGATGTGCCTAAACTAAAGTGTAAGCTTAAGTGTTCTGCTGCATTAATGCTTTAATGTAGGTGACTATCATCAAATTAACCAGCAAGCTATACAAGTGGTGTGTACTGTAAAGGCAAACTAAATGCACTTTCAAGCATCCTAAATACCAAATACAGTATAACCAAAATAGTATTTCACTGTCTAAACTTTCATATATACATCCTCTGAATATCTTTTAAAATAGTAAAATAGGCAGAACATTAACAAAATAGTAACTTTTAACCTACACAAATTGTACGTTTCTCATTGTTACATTCAAAAAAAAAGACCATTTAAAAATGCCATTTAACTGACAATTATGTTCTAAAAACAATGCTTCATTAAGATGAATAGGAGTATTCACGGTTTATATAGCTGTGTTCTTTCTGACTGCCAGCAAACTCAGGGACAGATTCTTCCATACTCGACTGGAAATCATGAGGAAGTAAAATTACTGTCAGAAGAATTTCAAAAATATTTCTCTGCTGACAGGCCTAATGCTTCTTTTTCCTATTAACTGTCTTTAACCTTACAGAGTCTCTAAATCTTAAATTTGGTAGTTTTGTAACTGCTTATTCAGTATTTCAATCAGTAGAATCCCTAACTATCAGTGACTCACCATAGTCCCAGGCACTTTAAACACCCTGTGCTTATGCTGCTTTCTTAAGGTTTTGAAATTAACCATTACTTACCAGGATCCATTAGTGCAAGACGCTTATCCCGGGACAGAGATGCCCTTTCTTCCTGGTTAAACATCCTATCAATCATAACCATTTCAGCAGAGGGATTTATCCGCTGGAAGGCAAGGAAAAATAAATAACCATCTCTGAAGTCACTTCATACATTTGCACTAAAACAAAACACTTAAAGCTTAATAACTCTTCAAAGGAAAAGACCAACTTTCATTATACATTTGTAGAAGGTAGAACTTTCATGTATTTGTACAGTATCTTGAACAATCTTGACTGTGACCCTAACCATTACTGAAACTCAAGCAAAAATGAAGCATTATTTATAGTTTATGGTACACTTTATTTGTTGAGGCTTTTATAAATTATAATACAAACTTTACAAATTTACAATTGTTATTTTTTTAATACTGTTTTCTTTACAAAAATAAAATACACAGAGAGCAGAAGCTCATGTGTCTTCAGTGTCTTTGGAGCTTACAGGCACCACTGCTCAGACAGTACGGGACAGGTGGACTCAATGTATTTCACTGATTTTAAGATGCGACCATATACTTAGATACACGGTCACTGATGATGCTGGTAGACTAAGAATTCAGACTATATATGTATATATGAAGGTGATAAATAAAATCAACACACAAATTCTTTTAAGTGCTAGCTTTCACCTTCCAGCAGAAAAAATATTCAGCAGGATACTAAGCAGGTAGGTTCCACCATTTCTGTAAGTACTACCTACTGTGCTGTGATTAAAAGCCTTGAAAGCTGTCATATCCCAACTGCATGTACCTTCGAAATCTACTATAGCAGAGTTATGGACCTCTGTAAACTGTACTGCAGTAGCCGCACAGTATTAGAGGAACCAGAGAGAAGCGATACATTTCAGCAACATGTTCTCCAATAGCTATCTGGAAACAGAAAGGTAAGCAAGAACTGGGAGATGGCACTATGAAAAGATCCTAGCTCTAGCTTCTAGCACAGAAATACAAACACAGAATCAACTGAAGAATTTTTCTGAAGCCCTTGTTCCACACTAACAAGCGCCTTCAAAAACCGGTGCTCTTGAGGCATCTGTTGAGGTTGAATTGTTCACCAAATAACATGAAGATCCTTTATATTATAATATGCCATCTGGCAACAGGGCTCAAAGAAACACAGGCTTATTACTGGCATAATACATCTACTTTAATGATTCAAGACAATATATACAAACTGAATTATATCCTATAAAACAGATCTGGGTTATACACCTTACCATTGCATCTTCTAGAAGCAAACACCTGTACTTGTTCAGCATAGCCTGTGTCCTCTTCAGAAGCTGTGTAGCTACAGATTCAAATTCACTGTCCACTAAAAAGATACGAGAATACTTTCAAACACTGTTCTTCAGGAACCTGTACAAACTTAAATCTTACTATTTTCACTTACACAAAGAATTATCTCAATACATTCATTACCTCATTGCCAATTTTTAGAAGAAAATTACCTTTTCTTAAGTCTTCCTCTGTTGGCAGGGATCCCTGGCACACATGATATGAAAGGAGTCTCTGAACTGCATCATTTACTGATCTGAATTGAGTTTTATCCGGTGTCACAGCCTGCACCTGATCCTTCTGTAATTGTTGTAGGATACTACAAGGAAAATTAATATTTATAATTAACACACAGTCTAAATCTAAGAGAAGTTTATACACTGACAAAAAGTCAAAGGAGAAAAAGGCTGGAGAGAAAGTCTGCAACAAAATTACAAAAGACTTACAAAGCTCCTTTAGTTAACTGTTTAGCTGCAGGCCGTTTCTGTCCAACGATATGACCATCCATCTAAGTTCAAAAAAAAAAACAAATTACAGTGATACTAACCAATCCCTTGCAAAGGCTAAGTTTCAATGTTTTTCGCTGCCAATTAAGTATATTACTAATATTAAGTGTAATCACCAAGTTTAAACAACCTCAATTATCTCCTATTTCCACAGGGCACCGTACCAATGAAATAGGGAAGTCACTTCTCTTGCATAAACCAATGATATGATACGTTATTCATAGGCAAATCTGACTGTGGTGCACACACAAACTTCCCTGGGAAAAACACTGATCATCAAATTTAGCAAGTGAGGGAAGAACAGTTACAATTCAAAATTTCTGAAGAAAAATTTCCTCTTGAGACTATCCCTGCACTTCCCAGCTGATGCCTTCTTGACCAATTTTGATGGATTAGATCTGTCAGGTGAGCAGGCTAAGGCTACATATGTAAAATTTCAGAAGTCATGGTGGTTGGGAAGGGTGGGCAGTCCTAGGAACTCTGGTTCAATGTCAGTGCAACAGATACACCCATTAGAGGGATCTGCAGCATTTTCTCCTTTCCTTACACATTTAGGAAGTAAAAGTTTTGCAGAACACTCCCTGGGATGTGAAGTTCTCTCAGGTGCTAGAGGCACATGCTTCCACCATATGGAAGGTACTACTGCAATCCAAAGACTCCTAAAGTAGCCATTCTAGATCCAAAGGTCTTTGTTTAAAACAAATGGGGGGGGTTGTTGGTTTTGTTTTTTAAGATTTCAGTCAACTAGTCTAACAAAATCAGTCACAGAGCAAAAGTTATTTATGATTCAGAAACAGCTAACAAGAAGGCTCTTTTAAACCACAACACAATCAACAGGAACAAACAAACATGCAGTACAGAGCATCCTTTTTAGCATGGCAGAAGTGTCATGAAGTAAATGCACTCTAATGTTATTTGCTGGCCACAAAAGCTTCTAGCTTCAGAACATAAAATGTTCGCACCACCATAGGAAAACACACATCTGGACAGTAATTCAAAGAACAGACTGAACTCAAAATTGAATACTACTTTAAGTATGTTCTGCTTTACCGCCAGAACAATAGAGGAAAACATGTAGGCCATACTGCATTAAAAAATACATTTATGGCAAGGAGTAAGAATTCTAAATCAGGTTCTCCTTTTTTTTTTCTTTAATATTATAGTTTAGTTCCATCCAAAACTCAGCCTGCATTCTCTACCCTATTTCAAACACTTTTTCTTTGCTCTCAGCTATTCAGATCATGCATGTAACAATTCTCTGCTTCCTCCCTCCGTCCAACTCCAAAAAAGCTGGCCTCCCTTCCAGCCCTAACCTCTGCAAGTAGTGTTGTTTTTTTTTTCCAGAGTTGCTATATAAAGCAGAACTTTGCGGGAGAGGGTGATGGGGAGAGACACTGAGGAAAAAAAAAACAAAACAAACAACAAAAATAACAACAACACAAGAATGAGACACACAAAATCCAAGCAAATTTTTTCTGCAGCTTCTCCCAAGCCACCCCTTCCAAACAGCTGGAGACTGCCAAGTTCATAGGAAGCAAGAATAACAGTGGGTCTAACTTACATCCAACTAAACAAAGAATTATAATGCTACATGAAATATATCCAGAAAGTAATACAGTCAGATTCCACTTACTGAATATACCTCAAAACAGCATTCAGGGTATCAATTGGCAAAATACTCAAATGTTTATTTTGTCAAGGTATTATCTGGAAAGCTTGAGAGGCTTTCTGTATCAAGTGGAAGGATGCACAGATTATCAGTATGGTGTTGGAACATCCTTAGCTTCACTAAAATTTAAAGGGAAAAGGAACAAAAACAACAAAAATAGATGACAACAGCTCTCTACCTGTATATTCTGCTGAACAGGAGACGATCCCATCACTTTTTCTTGTAGCTGTGCTGTTCCTAGAGACTGTGGTATTATTTTTCCTCCCGAGTCCTGTCCTATAAAGCATAAGTTTAAAAAAAAAAAAAAATGTTACCTTAACCAAGAACAGAATAGATTTCAGGTACCTATCTTAACGGTGTTACTTGAGTTTTTAGCTTTTAAGAATTATATACCCCTCATATGCTTAAAAACCCTAACACAACAACCCTGCAGAGAAACTGGCACATAAAAAAAAAACCAAACAGGACTGGTATTATTGTACTGCAAGCTACAAAAATGCTTAGACATAAAGAATGTCCTACAACAATACTGCAATATATGGGGGGGAGGAAATCAAGTGTCATATGCATTATGTCCCAAAAGTTTCCTGAAAGTCACGTGGTAGATTCTATCAAGTTTTTCAATACTAGCAAAAATATTCCTCCAACCACATAAACCTGAATTTTGTAGAGCTCTTCCAAATATTTAGACAGTAGCCATATTAAAGTTTTCCCTGATTTTAGATGTACAGACTTCCTCCAACTATCTGGCTCAGGAATTCAAACAGCATTCTACCAGTCATGCACATTACAACTAACAACCAAAGAACAAATAAAATCGTTTTTTTTCCACAAACATTTGTGCCAATTGTAAAGAATGCCCAACTAGCTTGCACAAAAAGAAAAAAAAAAAAAAAAAGCACAGATTATGAGATTTTATTCTGAAATGTTATTTATGTACAAGGAGAACAAGAAGGTTATTGCATTTTCTGTTTGCTTTGAATCTATCATGATCTGGCACTGTTGTTTTGTTTTTTAGAAGCAAGGTGCCACTTGAAAATTTGAGTATTCTGCCATGAACAATGCATTACCTATCCTAACTGAAAGTGAAAAGCTTATTCAAAAGCAAATCCAGTGATGACAGCCTGCCTACAACCTTGTAATTGTTATTCTTCTTTCTCCTCTACCTGAAGCAGCCATCACAAGATGAGGGCTAAAACTTTCTAAGAACATTGCAACAAATGTCTCTATTTTTAAAATTATCTTCCATTTCTAATATCCTATGCTGAAAAAATATAGAAAAATAAAGGAGAACAAATTTGAGTTTTATACAGGGGAAATAACTGCTTACTGTTTAAGTTTCACTTATGAGTCTGAAAAACGAAGTAGAACTATTAGCTGCCCAGGCTGGGAAAAACAAAAGCCCACACTCAATACTAAAAATATGATTTGAACTCTTCTAAAAAGTAAAATTCTGATAACCTTTAGACCCTATCAGGATAAACCATCAATTCAAGTCTGACACAGTGAAGGATAACCAATTTTTGTTGCTGGAGGAATTAAAGAAAATAATTATAAAAAGACCTTGGTTGACCTGATAATGTGTTACTCAGAAGACTTGTTAGCTGAGGCTGTCTCAAATTATCCTGTGTCTTTGATGCAGAGACTGGTGATGTCTGGTTCATAGATTTTTTCTGTGCCTGTGAAAATACCACATATTCATATGTCAACCAAATATTTACCAAAAGGTTTAATAAGCAGAGAAAATGAGCAAAAAAAAAAAAAAAAAAAAGGAACTCACAAAAACACAATTAAGACAAATATAGCTAGTCAGCTCTACACATCTTTCCTTCACCTCAATTTTGTAAGCGGTAGAGTCTCAGCTATCTCAATTCTTCCTACTAAACTCCAGAATTTTATGAAGTACATCATAGAGGAACAGATATTAGATTAAACAAAGGAAGCCGTTATTTACCTATGATTCTACATAAAAGTGGCCTTCAGACAGGTATACTTTTGAGAGCCTCAAAACTGCAAAGGTATCTAAACTAACTGTCTCAGCAAACTCTCTCAACCGAAAAACAAACACACACTGGCACAAACTAAGTAGTGTTTAGTGATTAAATGAGACATATACATTTTATAATATAGTACAGTATTTAAAATGTAAACACCAACATACTAAAAAGATTCTAGTAAACAGTAGAATCTGATCTCTGTATTTAGCTACGGACACATTTCCATTTTATGGCTCTAAAACTTCAATAGACAAATAAAATGCTCTTTCACAGCAATAGGAAGTATTTTTTGCTGAAACTCACTGACCTCAGCACATATTCTACAAATGGGAAGATGTACATAAAGAGTCTGTCAGGTAGACTTTTAGTTACCCATCTTCAAACAAACTGTTATCATCTGCGCTAACAGTTTTGGCAAAGGCAAAAACGTGGTCCTAAAACAGGTCCATCCTTATTTTCCAAATAAAGTTGTATTATTTTACTGACCATTTCAGTTTTGGGAAACTGAAGTGAAGAGAACTGGTGCAAGTGATTTATCTTACTGTCAATATTTTATTATAACTAAGGGAAAAAAAAAAAGGCAAAAGCCACAAAAGTTTCGTAATAGTCTATTTCTAATTATGTGACCAGTCGTTCAGTTAAATACCGTAAATACTGCAGAGTATGGAGTATGAAAACAGATATGCTTAAATTTGAGCTGAATATACACACTTTAACTGCACCAACTGGACAAATAAGACCTGTTCTCATCTTATAAGCACATTCAGACCTTTTTTATTTTTTTCCTTTCTTTCCTCTTACTTAACTGATCTCTTAAAGATTTTTTCAAGTGTTACCCTTTTACAAACTGCTATAGACCTCTTAAGGGTTCCAAGAAATACCTTCTGCTGGGTTTTTTTTTGACTGTTTAATTTCAAATTTGAAAGCTTCAAACTGTTCAAGAAACACAAAACTGCAATGGACAAAATGCCAAAACGGCACACTTGATGGCTTAACTCTATAAGGTGAAATAACAGATTACATGAGAAACTTGAACAGGTCAAATCTTGAAAAATAGTTCTTAGTAGAAAAAACAGTGCATAGTTCTTAATGAAGTCAAAGACCTATAGGTGTTAAGAACGCACCCAAACTTTTAGTTCTAGTTCTATAGGAACTCATCTTCAAGAGTACCCAGGGTTGTGTAGTTTTACAATACTCTTTAGCTGGGAGCAAAAAACAAAATCAACACTAAGCAGTTTGAAAATATCACTATAAACCAACAGTAAAATCTTCTGAATTAAAGACTCATTCACTTAGTGATATTTATTTTAGAAAATACTAAGTGAAATTATTTCTGCTG
Source organism: Rhea pennata (assembly GCF_028389875.1). NCBI lineage: Eukaryota > Metazoa > Chordata > Aves > Rheiformes > Rheidae > Rhea > Rhea pennata. Next base: position 27,567,155 of record NC_084665.1, on the reverse strand, counting down.
GGATACAGTAATTTTCAGCAGCTCCACAATATTTGTAATGAATATAAACCAGCAAAATTAATGTATTAATACCAACTTAAACACTGCCTTGCTCATCAAATTTTATTGCAGTTTAAGAAGCATTTCTTCTGCTGTATTCTCCAGTAATTTTCATACCTGACTAAAAGCGAACTGTTGTTGTGTTACTCCAACTGATGTGTGACTAAAGGTGCTGACAGCTTTGGAAGAGGATGCTGGAAGACGATGCGATGCACTGACAGAGACTTGAGTTCTGTTCTGTGTGAGCTGATCTCCAGTGAAGTTTCCTCCTGATGCGACAGACTGAATTGGTGGTCCCAGGCTAGGATGTACTGAACCAGAAGAACTTACAACAGCAAATCTATTAGAAGCTGACATATTTGATACTGTAGACTGCCCAGGTGACATCGTCGTAAAACTAGATCTACCTTGAGAAACATTAGCTTGACTTGGTGATAAATGCAACACTGTTGGCGACGCCTGTTGCAGTGGCACCTGTCCACCAACAATTTGAGAAGATCCATGATTTACTATAACTTGGCTTCCAGGAGCTGTGAATGTCTGGCCAGAAACTAGCTGAACAGCTGTGTTCTGATTATTCAGCATCTGTCCTGAATATGACTGGTTGGCCCTTAGCATGTTTGTAGAGTTCCTGTTCAGCATAACATGCTCAGCAGATACTTGGCTAGGAACCAGCTGGGAAGATTGTGTCTGAAGAAGCTGTCCATTTATGGCCTGGACATGATGTACTGAATTAGAATTAACAGACAAACTTGTAGGTATGAGAAACTGGTTTTGAGGTGTATGAGGCTGTCCCATAGGAGAATGGATAACAATACTACCTCCAGCATTGCTAACTGTCTGAGGTGTAACTGATTTTCTTGTACTTTGTTGATTAACAATATTAACAGACATATGAGGACCAACCACTGAATTCTGAGGTGAGTTTGCAGAAGCAAAAGGAATCCCTTGTTGTACATGATGCTGCTGTATTCCCAAGTTATTCATATTGTAAGCAGTTTGCTGACCCATCTGGAGAGGCTTTGGTTGAATATTAATGGGAACTTTATTGGAGTTTGGCGCTAAACCCCTTTGAATGATGATATTATGGACAGGTAATGACGTCTGAAAATTTGTGCTGTTAAATGGAACAGTTACAGGTTGTGCTACTGGACTTGAATTTGAGTTGCCAAACAGTGAGTTACCATTTGGAGTTTGTCTATGAACCAAGAGGCCACCACTCATGTTTGCAGGTGTTTGCTGACCATTGCCTTTCAGTATAATCTGAGATCCATCAAGGTTATTAATGGTCATCATGGAAGGCTGATTACTAAATGAACCAATTAGCTGTATCTGCCCAGAACCACTAATCTGGCTGCTATTAGACAAATGCTGGCTGGGAACACTAATTCCGACATGTTGCATAAAGCCATGTTGCACACCAACAGTATTGCTTGCAAAAGATGCTCCAACAGGTTGCTGTACCACTTGAGTAACTCCTATAGGTTGCAACGTCTGACCTGAGTAATTAGAAACATTAGAAGCCTGAGTAAAGGATGCTGATGAAGAAGGATGAAGCTGAGCTTGTGCAAACTGTTGGCTAGAACCTACACTGGCATCCAAATATGCCTCTTCTGCCAAAGTCTGTTCAGTAATATTGGCCTCCTGTAAGGACTTCTGAAGAATATCAAAAGGCTGATCCTCACTAAGATCAGGTAAAGGGGAAGATACAAGTTCATCTTCAAGAAACTGAAGGCTACTAGACAGTTGCAGTCCATCACTAGGCCCCTCTCCAAGCTGACTGCTTACACCTTTTACAGATGACTTAGGATCAGTGTTCTGAAATGTAAAAAAAAAAGAAATGACTTTTCAAAAATTGTAAGCTCTGATTTTTTTCCCCCCATTATGATTCTTCTTGCAAACAAACTTCCCCTACAAAATTATAACCTTTGCATCATACGTACTTAGGGTGACATTCATCCCATACAGGGGGCCAGCACAAACATGTGCATCACTTACATCCATCCCACTTAGGCCCTCATAACAGATTGCTGGGGACAATCCTCTCCTTTCAGTTCTCAAATCTCTCAATTACACAGCACTCAGCACCGCAGCTGAGCTGTCTCAGGAGAATGTGACACAGGCTTTTGAGCTACCACCTTCCCTGTCCTCAAGCTCAAGCACTGTATGGATCAGAAGGTAGAAGAAAAGAGGAGGGAAAAGACCTCCACTGTAATTGAATTTGGGATAAGATTATAATAGCAGCAGTAGTAGCAAGGAAGAGGTGGGAGAAAGTTGCTCTTTTGCTGGCTTTCTCTATCAAACAAGATCCTCTGGTCTCCAAAATTCTGCCAGTGTTTCTAGAGTTACACAGAACAAACTAATGGCCACCTCATAAAGTTAAGGAACTAAGCTAAATCTTTATTTTTAAAAGAATTTTAGAAATAAAGCAGTATGAAAAACAATGCCATAGAATTTCTATTTTATGTTATTAAAAAATTATGGAGAACTGTAAGTGTTGACACTACAATAAACAGCAAAGGACACTTTGAATGAAAAATTCTTCATCTCTATAACCGTTAGTATTGTGATAAGAAAAAAAAATCACAAGTTTCTTTACTTTGGCCTACGATCAATAAAATTTTCTTACAACAAAATAGTTGTAAGAAACAAAACTCTAAGCAACACAGATATCAGGTTTCTAAAGGAGGCTGGGAATGTCAAATTTAAATGGATATGGAACATTTAAAATAGTTTAGTTAGATACACTTCACCTTTCTAAATTCCCAAAATTCTAAAATCTCAATTATTCCAAACAACACCCAGTTTCTTTTTGAGCCAGGTTAAATGCAAAATGTGGATGCAAAATTACAAGCAGGTTCATTTTCTGAACCCTCACTCCTTCAAGATCAGGAGACATTTTGTTTTCACCTCTTCTAAACAGTGCAAAGATGCTGCAAGGCATAATTATTACATGCAATAAGTCCCCATCCTAACTTCAGTTCCCCAAGCATCATAGTTGCTTATAATTTCAGTTATTACAGTTATTACAATTTAATTATTATAGTTACTTATAATTTTATCCCAGTCTCCTCCTGATTCTGTTTTATGAAACTTCATTTATGTTTTACAACATTAAGAGATTGTTCTTACAATTCAATAAAACATTTTCAAAATATCATTACAAAATTCTAGAAGATTTCTTTATATGTATGTTAGCAAAAGGAATGAAACTGATACTTAAATGTCTTGATATCTGTACCTCATGAACACCTTAAACTACAGATCAGGTTCTAGACTGCACCTAGCTACCACCAGATAGAGCAAAAAGGAGGCACTAACTAGAGTTATATCAGGACTCCTGACTATGGAGAATTCTCTACTGTGTCTGTAAATAGTCTCCAATAACTGTGTTTCTACATTAGTCTTTTAGGTACATCTCAGAAGCAGAATTCACAGTCCAAGCTGGGTATCTCACTTCCCTAAAGTATAAGGAACACTAGCTACGTAAGAACAGGATTCATAGCAGAGAGCATATTTTGTAGCTATATCTCATCTAACAATACCTCAGAACATAAAGTCCAATCCAAAGTCCTCCACATCTCTACAACTTAGAGGCCTCTCTCTGCTTCTAAGTAATACACAGTTCACAGTTTGAAACTCTCCTACTGGAATGAAGAATCCCAAGTTCCATTCCCAGAATGGTTTAATGTATGAAAACACTTGTGTGCATAAACTGGAATTCAGGACCTTCCAAGTTAGCAGCTGAATCTCTACTGCCCAGGTATTAAGAGGGTGGGGAGGAAAGACACATGTAACATTCTATTCAACAGGCATTTAGTGCCTCTGTAACTTTGTGTATCTGGTTACCGGTAACCACAGTGTCTTGCTCTCTGTGGCTCTGTGAATTCCACTTTCTTACAGTGCGTAATAGGAAAGATGAAGAATTCATCGAACACAAACCAGCTTATACTGCAATGGTAAAGAATTTCTCTCCTGAGAGGTAGAACAGAGAATAATGACAGCTCAAGCAAACAGATCTGCAATCAGTGGAGGTGGCATTACACCTTTCAACTGGGGGGGGGGGGAGACTGCCTCCTCTTCCTTCAGTCACTGTGTATACTCAGTTCAATCTTGTTTGTGATAGGTGTTAGCTGAGTAGGCTTATCAGCTGAGGCACTAAACCCTTGGAATGTGTATACTCTGTCACTGAAAGACATGAGATGGGCATCAAGACACTCAATCCCATTCCACGGTAGCAATTCTGAATACATACAAAACTAGAATTTTCAATGTGTGCGAAATTTTTATTGGAAAAAAAAACAAAAACAAAAAAACAACAAAAACACCACCACCCTCAGATGTCTTCTACTTTTCAGGTGCTTTAAATTATAAATAGGACATACGAAACCATCCACCAAAGGGGCTTTGTAGTTTAGCTACTCCCTGTCCCTTCACAATCCACTGTAATAATCTATCCATGCAATCTGTCGTTCTTAAATCAGCACCCTACTCCTAACCACAGGAGACCAAGAAGCGAAAATGACATTGGTATTAGTTATACAGATGCAAAATGATGATAACAGAACATGAGAGGAACAAGAGCTGGAGAGTGAAAGGGAGTGAGCACTTATAAGAAAACACACTACAAAACTGCTACTCTGATCACCTGTCTTCTAGATTACCTACTCACTAATCTCATACACCAGAAAACTTTTCTGGCATTTACCAAGTGTTCTCTTTTCTCCCAACCATTAATCCCTGCCTAACAATCCCATTTTCCCAAGTCTCTCTCCAAAAGATCACCTTCTGAATATACACAAGAAATGCCTCCCTTACTCCCACCCACATACTCATGCTTATTAGAAGAATCTCTGCAAAGAACAACTAGAAAGTCCAGCCTGTGGCAAACCCATATCATATGTCACCCTTTTTTTCCCCCCCATATTCTTATCTTTCTTAGGAGCCTCCTCAAAACTCACCTCTGCCATGTTGCATACAGGAAACTGCTGTCTGATAATGGCTAGCCTGGTATCAAGTTGTGACCACTGTTCCTGATCAGCTGAAAATCGGGTACACCCTATTATTGTTGGTACCCCATCTTCCCCACCATCATCCCAACCAGTTAATCTGTCATGTCTTGCATCTGTTAGCCTGTAAACTTGGTGGAGAACAGACTGCCACTTAATGTATATTTGTTCTACAATATGTAGTAATAATGATACAAAAAGGAAGATCAGAGCAAATACTTTGACCTTACAGCACAGTGGCTAGAAAAGGCACTACGTCTGCATACAGGTATACAGTATACAGGACTTGGGTATGCCAATTAAAGTCCCTACACAGCTACATACAGTATATCCACAACTCTGTTAGGAAGATGAGTTTAACATTCACAGTCAAGAAAACAGTAAAACAGAAAGAGGAATTACTGGGAAAACCCTACTGTTTGTACCCATATAAATGAATTGTGGGATGAAGAAACCAATTAAAATGAAAAAGAAGGAGGAGATCACAGAAATGTGGGTTGGAAGGGACCTCTAGAAGTCCAGTCCTGCTCAGAGCAGGACTATTGCCAACGCTAGATCAAATCAGCCATGGCTCTGCCTAGTTGAGTCTTGAAAACCTCCAAGGATGGAGATTCCATAGCCTCACTGGGTAATCTGGCCCACTGCTGCAATACTCTCTTAGTGAAGAAAAAAATACTGAAGACTACTAGAGCCCCTAATTTTAAGTGACTTTTTAAAATCCTTCTTAAGGCTAAAAAATTACATACACAACACCAATTAATTCACAGTATAGTGTGCAATCAGGAATAGGCAAGACAAAAATCCCTAATACAGGATTTACAGGAAGAAAACATCTCAAGCTAGTTTTTTATTCCTTAGACTGAAAAGTAACATTAATTCATTTTGAAAATTAATTGCTATCTGAGATTCTACTCTGAAATAGGAAACAAAAATATCCTCATATATACCCAGGAAATTACTATAAGAATGACTACAACTTTCTGATTTTGAGCACTACTATTTCTGTGAACACTCAAATGCCAAGTCCAGTTTATTGGGTAGAGTTACACTATCTAGCAAGTTTGTTTTTGCATATTCAAAAAAAATGGCAAAAGAGTGCCACAGAGTTTTTGATTTAACTCCCAACTGAAAACCCAGTACTTAAAACAAACAGTATGAGGTAGCTCTATTGTTAGCATTCAGAATTTTCACACTAAGAAGGTCAAAGCCCGAATCTGCTTCATTTGGTCTTAAAAAAAAAAAAAAAATACAACCATAACAGGGGCATGCAATCTCAATTAAAATATAATTTCTCTCCTGACTACTTACATTGGAGTTGGCGAAAATTGAATTTGAGTTGGCTACAGAATAATCTGCATTAGTCAAGTCTTCATTGCTCTGGTGAAACATAAAAATCACGTTTAAAAATAATGTATTCAACAGAGTTTATACAGGTCTAATACACAGGAATGCTACTTACAGATTTACTACTAGGTCCATGTAGAAAATAATTCAGTGCCTGTGGATCCCTTTAAAGGAAAAAAAAAAAAAAAAAAAAAAAAAGTTATCACTTAAACAGCTCTTTCTGTTAATAAAGCTAATTTAACTGAGCCTGGTATTCTACTCATACAAATCAGGTCTGCTTCACTGACTCCATTGCAAAGCTGAAAATTCACATCATCTGAGGCTCTGTTTTTCTTTACCACTATAATTCTTAAATGTCTTCAATGTTTATCACATTGTCATAGGGCCAAAGAAGTTCAAATAATAAACTACGTTCATCACAAAATCTTAGTTACATTACACTTTACTACTTTTTATGAAGACATTTCTCCTATTTGCTTAACATACATAGTATTTTACAACAGGACAAAACATAAGGAAAATACTATCACCAAATAATATGAAAACTAAAATCTGAACCATCTTCTGCAGAGATCATCTCTAACACAAACTAGTTTAGCTAGTGTCTCAGTCAATTATGATACTTACACACCTTAATCTTTAACATCCAATAGAGTAAGTATTGAAGATTCAAATGAATTAAATATACATTAATGTGGCTGCACATACAGACCTATTAAGATATATTCAAGTTACATTACACAGATTATTTTAATACAGCAATAATACAGCATTTCCAAATATGCTCATTAGCATGAAGAGCAAAATGACAGAATTTTCTGATTTTTAAAATGTCTTTATTGGTTAAAAAGTAATAATAAAACATGTTTGAGAAGCAGGAGCTTCCCATGTAAAAATATTAATTCCAAATATCTCTTCTTCATTCTGGATCATCCTAAAAAATGAAGAGAGAACAAGTTAAAGGTTTCAGGTTTATAATTAGTCTTTAAAAAGCCCAAACACACCTCTATGCCTGTTCTGTTTCCTTCATATATTAAGAAAACAAACAAAAATTTAACAGATCCACTAAAGACATACTAAACATAGAAACAGAGTCTCTTGGCAGGGACTTTACAGTAGAATTTTGCTTACAATTTGGAAGTAACAGATTTTCAAATGAAAGTGTCATTGTCATAGTTGATTACATTAAATTACAAGAATTAAGGTGAAAGACCAAGAACACACACAGGGATCTATCATGCTTATGAGTTTTACTGACATATAATCAAGCGGATTTATACATTCATCAGCCTTAAGTCATGAAAAATGCAATTAAAAATGTCAAAAATTTTAACACCTTGTTTTTAATAGAGAATTTTAGAAGGCACTTACCAAAAATCAAAGATCTGATGGGAAAAAAAATCCTCTTCTAGATGCTTTAGACAGTAATTCCTGCAAGCAGCAGGAAGGGGACAAAATTTTTTCACACAAATGTTCAACTACATAGCATTTCTTTTCTGGATCATCTGCGAACTTGTACAAGGATTCTCATAATTCATGCTCACGATGGAGCACTTAATTGTCTGATGCAGTCACTTGTTATTCTTTTGTTCCAAGCAGGATGCAAGTATTCTCATTTTTAGGGCTATAATCAGTACTCTTACACATAGAATGTAACAGCAAGCCATTACTGGCAACACTTTAGTTACATGAACCACATAGTAATGCACGAAACACAGCACTGTGTTTTGAGCTGGAATTTCATTTTTTTCTGAAGTCAAAGTTCTCACTAGTTTTGCCGGAAGCTCTGACTGCATAAGAAACGCAAAACATCATTTACTACATTTAAGATAGTATATCATTCCTGTATGAAGTGGAGATTATTTCAGTAGGTGCTACACGACTGATACAATACTTCATTCAGTCTGCTAAAAATCAATCAGATATTCAGGATGTTCAATCTCCTCTTATGCTTTAAATGCATTACAGCAGATCATCTGTGAATATTCAACATGAAGGTTAGCTTTGTAACTGTTACAAAGTGTTAACTTTGCCACGCATAGAAATCTACAAAATTCTTGCTTGTGCTGCAGCTTACCTAATTATTGCTTAATGAGATCCTCATATGGAATTTATTACAAAGCTACAAATAAATGTGTTATGGACATAATGCAAACAAACAGGACCATAAGCTTCTTTGATTGTATTTGAAAACTTCTGTTTTATTAAAAGCAAGCATCTTTGAGCAAAATGCTGGTGATTTCTTGTTTGTTGCTGATACTTAGCAATAATAGATAGCAATTCTATTCTTGTAATATTTTTATGAAAATGTGCATTATTAATAGAAATTAAGTATTTTTAGTTGAGAAACAAACCATAATTTTAATTTTTCCTTTAAAATACATGCATAGTGGTTACAAAGTTTCTATCACTTCTACTCTAAAAGCTAAGGTCTTCTATTTATCAAAAAAAATTATTTTCAATGAACTTTTTAACAGCACCCTCAGCGACATGCCTCAGCACTGACTAGGTTATCATCCCAGCTGAAAAGAGAATCCAACCTCCATGCATACTCATTCCTTACCCTTCCTTGAGCAGAATGCCAACAAGTGAACTGTCAATTAGTATAAATTAGGATAGAAGTTTTTGTCATGTATACATCTCTGCATGAAGAAACTGAAGCACAGCTACTCATTTCATTTGCATGACACCTAATCTTGAGACGATAAGTTGAGGGAGGAGTGTGGGGGAGATCACCTTCTGGCAGGTGATTTTGCAAAACGATTTTTCCTAACTTCTCCAAAAGAATTAAGGAAAACTTACCCAATAAGATCAAGGAGACAGGATTCATCGTCGTCATCATCCATGACAACTAAAGCAAAAAGGGAGAGGACAGGTATTTGATCCATATCAGACACAAGATTGCTTTCAACAATAGAACAATTTTTAGAACATCTCAATGATTTTTATTAATTTATGGGAGTTGACAGGTATCTTGACAAAGTTCTTGAATTAACAAGCATTTTCTACTGAGATCTATATAAATTCCGAACATTTATCTCACAGCCAAATTCAACCACGTGTAATGATCTCCAAAATTCCATTTGAGGTTCTAACCTGTAATTATTTAGGTATTTGAAATTAGAGAAAGACAAACGCTTAACCAAACTGACTAAACTGAACTTTTACAACTAAAAAAAAAAATGAAAAATCAACATTGAACGCTATCTCAAGATTCCCATTAAAATGCTTCTGTGGAAATTTTTGTTTAGCCTAGTAACTATTCCCAGTGAGGGTCCACATGAACACTACAGAAACTACAACAAAGTCTTCAGAATTATTGGCTTTTTTATTGACGAGCCAAAAAGATAAACAAATTTACATTAGTGTGGTGGCTCTGCCCCTACAGTCTAGAAACAAAACCATATGCGATATAAATCTCAAAGCACTAAAAAAGACATGATTATTCTACCACATGCTTCTTAACTACTGCTAGTCATTGATACACTCAACTTCCAGTTTCTCCTTAATAACACTCAGACATGTACTACAGCAGGTTTGTGACTAACAGTAAGAGTCCTGAAAAGTCTTTAAAAGAGGAGGAATTCATTTGCATTACCCAAACTGAATGTAAGCATCCATTCATTGGATGCAGAGCATTTTTAGATCACAATATTATAGTCACCTACTCTTCACCACTTACTCAGTTTCATACTGGCTGCACAGAACATGTTCATCACTTTTTCCTCTGTTGTTTCCTCTAGGCTTCAGTTTGCGCAATCTTGGTTCTCCTGCTTACCATAAATCTCAGAATTTCATCTGAGTTCTGTAACATCTTCTCACTTTTTCCTTTCAGTAACTCTCAGGACGTCTCTGTGCTCCCTTATCTTCTGTGCAGATATCCCATCTCATTCGACCAGTTAAATTATCGACCCATGCTAACATTTCCTAAATCTGTGTCTCTGTATGCTGACTTCTGCTTAGGTATACAATCTCATCTTCACAATACCTTATAATCAAATCAAACTGATCTATCCACATTCCATGCTTAGCCTTTTTAGGAAAGTAGAAAAAAAAAGATCATATTTATCACTCAAACTTATTAACGTAGTTCTGCCTTTAACTCATTTTATTCCGTCTTTTCTAATATCCCCTATCAAGTTCTGTAACTTCTTGCAAAATAGAAACTTTTACTCTCCTTGACTAGCTCCATATGAATCCTGCCTCAGGATCGCTCTTACTGATCTCCGTAATGATGGAAGACAATTAAGGGACTGGAGCATATCATACAAGGAGAGGTTAAGAGAGCTGGGATTGTTTAGCTTCAAGAAAGTGGGCTGGGAAGGGAAAGGGGAATCTTATCAACATGTAGAAATACTTGACTGAGGGTAATGGGAGTAAAGACAACTGAGACAGACTCTTCTCAGTGCTATTCAGTGAATGAACAAGAGGCAATGAGCACAAACAGAAATACAAGAAAATCAATTTAAACTAAGAAAAAAAAATTTCTGTGAGGGTGATCAACACTAGAACAGGCTGCCCATAGAGATTATGGAGTCACCATCTTTGGAGATATTCAAAGCCCAATGGTACACAGTCCTGGGCAACCTGCTCTATCTGACCAGGAGGTAGGGGAATGGCAGCAGGAACAGCAAATCTCCAAAGGTTTCTTCCAGCCTCAATTGTTCTGTGATTAGTTGTGATTCTGTAATCTTTTTCATGCTCTTTTCTGTAACTCATCAATTCTGACAAGTTTATCCTTTAGACTAGCAGAGGGAACCCCACCCTCTATACTGCATAGACTCACTCAGGTTTTTTCTCCAGTCCTCTGTACTGTAGCTCACAGAGAGGGTGAAGCATGACCAGAGGACACGTCACCGTAAGGAACCCTCAGTATTACCTCTCTGGGATAACAGCAAGAACAGGAAAACAAATCATGGCTACAGAAAACTACTTCAAACATCAGACTAAATCGGCATTCATGACGTGATTCTGCACTGTGAGAAAAATAATTTCTCCCTTGGTTTAGTAGCAAATCTACTCATTGCTGTGTACAGCTACCAGCATGAATACTGGTCTTGCAATTTAGTTTTAAGTAAATTACAATATGATGTTTTATGATATTATTAAACGTCAATGGAAACGTGCATCAGTAAGAACAAATTATTACGAGATTTGCATTCTAATTTAACTGTATTGTTAGCACTACTTACAGAAAGCTGTTGTCCTCTAACAGACAAACAGCATATCCACCTCTAAAGAACAGGTTTCAAAGACACCTAGCTAACAAAAAAACAAACAAACAAAAAAACTAATTCTACTGAAGGTCAGCAGGATCTGTATTTTCACACCACATGCCTACTCTGAAAATCCATCATATGCTACTATGACAATGCTGACATTGCTATTAAAAAAAAAAAAAAAAAAAAAAAAAAAAAAAAAAAAGCAGTAAAACGTCTTTGCTTTACCAAATGAAAAATTCCCGGGACAATATACTAAAGAGTGAATACTATGGAAAAGTCCAAGTGACCGCAGAATTTTGCTCAAACCGTATTCCTATGAGCATTAAAACTACTAACACACATAAGCTGAATTTACAAGTTCATCAAACTGTTGAAAACCTGCAAATTACAATCAGAAGAAAATAACAAGCTGCACAAAAATACCAAGGAGACAAAATCCTAATGGCAATAAATACTCTCCACTACTTAGCCCTTTAGCTAAACATCTAGTTGACTTCATTAGAAAAAATTATTTATGTATTTTACTCATTCCACAAGTATTTCATAACAAAAATTTAGCATACTGCAGCCTCTCACCACTGTAAAACAGAAAACATAAATGAAGAAAACAACTCTTTATTTTTGGGAAATGAAAAGAACCACAACTAGTCCCACCAGGAAAGCAATTTTCCTAACAAGCATGAAAATAAAAAAAATCACCTGAGAGTTAGTTCTCATCTCTTACAGTCTTTTCAGCAGTTACTAAGAGGAAGTCTCTTCAGATGATTTTGCACCAGCAAGTGAAATAATGCCTAAGTATTTCCTCCTGAAGTCAGAACCTTAAGCTTTACCCTACATAATGTCATTAAAGACTGTTAGCTCTTGTATTTGCTCTTAATGGAGAATAACTCTAGGCAGATACAACATCCTCATAAATATAAACACATAGACTTTGTAAGGATCTTATAGCAGAGGAGCTAAAGCATTGTACAAAATTTAATTCTTAAGTGTCTATCAGTTCTTTTGTTACCAGAAAAAAACAGATTGCGTAATAACAGACTTTTACCCAAACAGTGTATTCATCTAGGTTTCTTAATTTGACTTTGGTGTGAGCTTTGTGATTTCAAAGCTCCACACAGAAAAAGAATAAAGAAAAAAACAGTACTAAAGACAGTATCGTTACAACCAGACACAAAGCATCAATGCAAGCTACCTGGTTTAGTAACTTACATTCTTCTTTGTGCTTTAACAAAATTTTCAAAAACACTAGCAGAATTCTGCATGCATATGAAAAAAAGAAATATGCCAGAAGTAATATGTTTTTTAATTTTGGTTTACCGAAGAGTTAATCCGTAGAAAGCCACTATCAAAAGTTTTTATATAACTCATCAACATAACATCATAGAGCCAAGAACACACCAACTGCATACATATCTCTTACATTCAAAAGTTGTTCTGGTCAGCCTCCAGAGTCTAAGGGGGCTCTATACTCCTGCACATCGAAAGCTGAAAATAAAGCTACAGCAAAGTCTTAGTACCACCATCTCAAATTCCCCAAATAATAGCCATACTTTATACTAACCCAATGCTGTATTGCATTGCTTTTGTGGAATACCACAAAACCAACATGCAATCTAAACAGCACACACAGGGGTACATGGTCTGTGAAAAAAAAAGATCAAATTTACACCAAGCCATATAAACTCCCTACCTATTCAGACTAAATTTTATTCTCATTTGAATGCGCATATCCAAATTCTACATAACCACATAACTATACATTTAGATCTTTTTAATTGATACAGATACTCCGTTGTGATTATCGTTCTATTGACTGGAAGACAGCAATGGAAGAGGCACACAACCAGATTCAACCCTTGTACACCCAAAAGCAACTACTCATTCAGTTTATTTATAAAGAAGCCAACTTTAGCAACACATAAACTTGACTTTAAGATACACAGATTCATTTAAAAGTGTGTTAATAAATGTAAGCCTACATTGTGTAGTTTTCACATCATGTTTTCTGTAGCACAAATTGTTGACAAGTTTTAACTTCAAAATGCTGATTATTTAAACACAGAACTTTCATGCCTGCTGCTTTTCTTGCCACAGATTATCCTTCTAGCCTTTTTATACATCAGTCACACAATATACTGAGCCAAATTCATGATTTATGTATGAAACGGGTATAAACCACATCATCCCAAGAGTGCGAAATTAAAACTAGACACAATGAGTAGGAATTGGAAGATTAGGTACATAATCTAGACTCTCACAGATCAACTCACTTCTGGATTTGGACTCAAACTAAGGGCAGAGCAGGGTAACATGACCTGGGCAAGGCAGGAGTCTCACGAGTCAGGGCCCCAATCCACCACCCCTGACTGAAGTAAGCAGGGCAGGCCTGGGGCAGGGAGCAGAGAGGATCATCCAAGGGTCGGGATCACCACGCAAGCTCATGGTGATGAGGCAGGTTGGAGGTGAAGCCAAGAAAATCAATCCACAAGCCAGAGTCAGTATCAGGACCAGGCCTGGTGAGGGTAATCAGAGTCAGACATAGCCTCGCTCATCAGGCAGGTTCACAGTGACATGAGAGGTCTGAGTGCAGGCAAGAAAGTCAGCCTGCAGGTGAGGGTTCAGAGCAGCGGGGTACACGGCCAGGCAGGGGCACGGCTGTGGCGAAGCTGCAGACCAGCACTACGACAATATTGCTGGGCCAGGGACTGACAGTCCCTGGGCTGAATTGGGGTCCTGGGCCTGGACAGGGTGTGGAAGGACCCAGAGAGGCTGTTCCGGGCCAACAAGGCCGGTTGGTGCATTCAGAGCCCTGACAATAGCCCAAGCTAGAGTTAGTTGGGTGAAAATACGCATTTGCAAGAGCCATAAAACCCTGTGGAAAGCTGTTACGATATAGCATAAGGAACACCTAATTATCAGCAATATTATTCAACAGTGTCTTTTTTAAAGCATATAAAATTCCATTTAGCATAACTAGGCCAAACTCTGCCCTGCTGGTATATCCAACTAACTCAAAGGAGTACTCTTTATTTACAACAGGACAATCTTATTAATTATTCACAGCCCAGTACAGATACTCCCTGTAACATTTTTATTATTATCAAGGACTCCATTATTTTATTTCATACTCCTCTTGCTGCTCTGGAGAAAAGTGAAGGCAACATATACTTCAACTTGTGTCCCATTAACACACGGAAGCAACACTGCCAATCCCCTTTTGGGAAAGAAGTATACCCCCTTCATCGCATGCTCCTGAAGAATGTAAGATAAGGCCCTAGCTAGTAAAACTGACAACGCAATATGGAACTAGCAAAGAGAAAGAGAAGAGATGTTCTGGTTCTGAAGTCATTTGAACTCCAAATGTATTTATAATTGAAAGTAGGTTTTTTAAAGAAAGAATAATTTATCCATACACTGAAGTAATGTGAGACCGACTCAAGAAAACACAACCCACATCAGCACATTCTTAATGGTGAGGGAGGGCATTAAATGCACCTTTAAACCATTTTTCTCAATCTTCCTAACTTACTTTTCTCCTAGTCCCTTCCTAGACTGACTGACATTCTACAATTACTATGTATATTTCAGGCATTAAATTTCTTGCTATCATTTTCTAGAACAACCTGGAATTGATTCAGCACTTCTTCATTTTACACATGAAATGACAATTCTAAACTCACACGTTTCTAAACATCTTAATTAGTGATACATTGATAATCTTTGACTAAATTCACTTGCACAGAAACATTCTCCTTTAATGCAACACATATTCACATCCTTGCATTAAAACAACTTCATTGTGATTATGACTTCGCTGTGACTTCATTTAGAAATATTAGCATCAAAACACATTAATGTGCAATTAGAACTATAATTTCTGGAGTGGTCAGATATGCAAGAACTTTTGCAATTCCTCATAGTTTGGGAAGAGAAAGAGGGAAAAAATTAATAGCCGGGGGGGGGGCAGCAAAAAGGGAAAAGAGTAGTCCTGCTCCTCTCTTTTCCAATTTCACTGAGTTAACTGTACGCTTTCTGCAGTAACTAGAAAATCTGACTTGATTATATATATATATATATATATAAATATATAGAGAGAGACTGGTTTTCAACTTGGATTAGCTTCCTGATTTGGCTCTGGCTTGCCATAGGGTTACAAGAATGGTAATTCTTGTAATATAACAGAGTGGACAGGAATGAGCAGGCTGAGTAATTTACGGGGAAAGAGCTCGGCATTTCTGTCTGCTTAAAGCAACTGTTCAACTGCAGCCTCACATGCACAGTTAATAGAGCCACCATTCTCACATTAGTTAGAGCACAGCCAGAAAGTTGAGGGAAGCGATTATTCTCCATTCAGCAATTGTGAGGTCCATTCCAAAATACTGTGTCTAGTTTAAAGCGAGTTCCCT
Organism: Rhea pennata; assembly: GCF_028389875.1. Taxonomy (NCBI): domain Eukaryota; kingdom Metazoa; phylum Chordata; class Aves; order Rheiformes; family Rheidae; genus Rhea; species Rhea pennata. The sequence goes on along the minus strand of NC_084665.1, from coordinate 27,551,135 downwards.
CACTTTAAGAGGAATATAGATAGAAAGGCACGAATCCAGTAGAGTGCCAATAAAATGGTTAAGAATCTAGAGCACGTGACATTTGAAGAAGCCCAAGGAAACTACATTTCTTTAGTCTGGAAAACAGAAGGCTAAACGAGATTAACTATATTCTTCCACTAGCCAAAGGGGGACTCTAAGACAAGCAGAGTCAGCTCTTCTCAGCAATACACAGCAGAGCAGCAAGAAGCAACAGTTACAAGTTGCAACAACGGAAATTTCAATTAGATATAAGGAAAATAATTGGATATATATAAAAAAAAAAAGTTCAGAAATATGAATGCGTAATAAGCATTACAGCTACAGAATCTTTGGAAATTTGCACACCGCTATCCGAGCTTTGAAACATTTTCTAATTCTGAAGCTAGCCCTGCTTACAGCAGGGGATAGGACTACATAACCTTTAATGCTCTTCTACAGCTAAATTATTCCATAATTGCATACAAAGAAAGAGATATATTGAAATCCTATGTTGAATGTAACTGCTTTAATCACTGCACTATGCAAACTGGAGTATTACGTAGCACGTGCGGGGTCTATAACCTGTGCAGTCATTAAAATTGGATTTGTCCTTAAACACTCAAACCATTTACAGGTATTTCATATATCTATCATTATTTATATAATTTCAAAAAACAGAAACAATGAACGTGTTCTTTTTAAAAAAAAAAAAAGAAAAGGCACATAGCCATGAAGAAACTTAAACCTCAAGAAAGTTTAAATGCTTAAGTGACTGTTTAGAAGACCCAGCTTATATGCTGTTTGTCATAAGGAATAAACAAGATAAGCATTTATCCTGTCTCTACGACTCTAAAACATCTATACCTCTGTAGAACCTTGAAAGATTCCACACACAATCCTGATTAGCTACCAAAAAGGGTACCTTCCTCAGAAACTGACGCCAATTACCTTGATAGCTTTCACTACTGAACTATACATTTAGTCAAAACTATCGTAAATATCGAATTTCAAACTCACTGAAATCACATTCAGATTTGTCACAAAAGAATTAGTTTGTTTTCACTGAAGTCATTCATAACTTCATGCACAACTTCACATACAAAGTAGTAAAATATTATTTTTACATTTCTGGAAAGCCAAGGATAGTGGCTACTGTAAATAAGCAATGTTTAGAGCAGTAATTCCTATAAGTTTGATGTAACCAGCATCCAAACTTGGTAATCCAGAAGAAAATAAATTTGTGAAACTTTTGTAAAAATCTACAAACTTAAAATTCAGTGCAGCAACATAGTATCAATTCCTGACTGGAAGCATGCTGGTCCATGACTCTTCAGCATGAAAACTGATCTTTGGAAATCTGTGTTTTCAAACAAGGAAATGATAGCTATAATGACCACCTTTTAGTGGGAGATGATCCAACTGAAACACAGCAACATACTTAATGTCTAAGCAAACACTCTAAGTTATGATATACCTCCTAAATCTCACTAGCTTCAATAAGACTTTGTCCAGTCAGAGAAGCCTCTCAGGAAACTTTTATTGTGACTTATACTATAACTGAAACATCAAATAATCTGAACCATTCTGTGGTTTTATACCACTTTCCAGGATTTTAATCTACAGTACTAACATTAATTCCACTATGGAAAATCCTGAGAAATAACCTGTCACTATAACAATAATAATAGTTAGTTATAGAAATGTAAAAAAATCAGAATTACCATAATATTCATCACAGTGAACTGTACTGCACTGAACTAAATGTATTATTTCAACATCAGATTTATCACATTTTTATCCCTCATTCTGAATATACATAGAAGGTAACTCTACTAAGAAGAAATACCACAAAACAGAGAATGCTCCTTAAATCATATCAAAGTACACAACGCATTAAGAATGATCCTACACTGACTGCAGAAACAGAACTCCCAGAGCTGAAATCCTGCTGTCACACAATTTTTCTACAAGATTTCTATTAATTTTAAAATTTTAATAGTGCCAAAAGTTATGTTCAGTGTGCTTCTTAACTAGGAAAAAAGAATTATCATTTTATCACATATGAGAGAACATGTATCATCTAAGCAGTACTTATTTCAAGTTGCTAATGCGCCCTAACTACTGCCTTGTCTATACCAGGGATTTACTATGTCAGTTATCACTTCAGGTTCCTAACGAACAAGGCCTGGGATTAACTGAAGGGAACTTACCTGTACAAGGACTGCAGAATCTTGCTTGGATTCTCTGCAATATAGGAGTGTAAAAAGGAATGTAAATTCAAACCCTTATCAGTGTATATTTTGTTTTTAAATTTCAAGTCCATACTATCTTCGAACAATCTAAGATTGGACCAACAGGGTAGTATCAGATTCCTGTAACTAATCAAGAATGTGTTTCATGATCAGCTTCAAGTTGCTCACAACATTCAATCTTTTAATTTTCAAGAACTGAGTTTTACAAAATGGAATACAAAAAAAATTATTAAAAGATACTTAGTAATATAAAAATTGCATTAGCAGAATAATGACAACAGTCAATGATGAAGAGCTAAATATTGCAGAAGTTGACTGGAAATGAAAATGCCCATTATAAATTTTATTTGGGTAAAAATACAGAAGACAGTTAATAAGAAGTTCTCAAATTTAAGGCAAGAAAGTAGTATTAATTTTTAAAATGTATTTTGTAAAGCAAAAGGCTCAGCTTCTCACTTGTAAATCACGCTGGACTTATCCTCTACCAACTTACTTCTCATATATACTTTCCCTTTCAGCTTAAGTGATAAAAAATAAATAAATAAATAAATAGTTTCAAATTCTATCAGGAATTGTATTCTAAAAAAAGAGCTAACACGGTAATAAATTTGGGGCTCCAAATTAGTAATACAGAACTTAATTCATGTGAACTTTTTCTGTATATGAAAATGCATTTCCACCCTCAGATTCTAAACTTGAGTAGTGTTTTTAAGATGAACTTACAATGTCTAAAATCAACTGTGGAAATTCTCCATTTAAGTATCAGTATTCTCAAAGACTTTCTGTACACAATAGGTACAAGAAGAAACTTGTAATTTAAATACCTGGAAAAATTACACAGAACTTCTATGAAAAAGATGTTTAAAAAGAAAAAAAAAAAAAAAGAAGAAGAAGAAGAGACGGAGAGATGAGAATATTCAGGCAGGAATCATATAAAGAGCTACCATCACTTAGTAAACACAAGTCCTACAACAGTATGCATCTCAATGGATTCTGAGACTTGGCAGGAGATGGGCACCTAGGAAGACAGAGTCCTTATTCAACTTTTAAGTACTAGCTCCACATACAGAAGAGCAAATAAAAGTTACACACTAAAGCACAGACAACCTACAACAGACTGCTAATCCATTTGTTAAATTTGATTTCCGATTAATACAGAGTATAAAACTGATTTTTTAAACTGTTTGGCAAAAGCATTCCTAATTTATCAAGCTTCCAAAAACTATAGTCATATTTTAATGTATTAAGAATAAAACGGAAATTTGCACTTTCATTGTACACATTTGTGAAAGTCAGTCTAATACGGACAAGCACACTGAGATCTCTGAACTCCCAGGGCAAACTGGCTTCCCACCACACACTTTACATACTGAGAATTGAATTTTTTTAATTTGTTCAATACAATTTTCCCCATAGAACACAGAGCACTTTGTGGACACATCAACACTTCTACAAGACTTCCATCTAAAAACAGGTTCGTGAAACCACACAGAAAATCCAGAATAACTCAGTCTGGAGGTCTCACCAGGCTCAACACTCAGCTCAGCCCATTTCCCAAATGGTGGCTACCCTTAGGAGCACGCTATTGCTTATTTTGGGCTCTGTCTCCGTTTAAGCTGTTCCACCACATACATAATTCTTGGGGAATCTTAATACTCTCAGAACATTTGAAAGGAAAAGAAGGAGACATAATCTCAAAGGAGTTGGTGGAAACAGAAATATTTCTCTGCCAAGAGCTAGTCTGATGTTCATAAGTACTTCTATATATGCACTATATATATATATATATATATAAACTACTATATACAATAACACAATCCATCAGAACGTTATTTGTGCAACACAGCAGTTTAACGTCTTGCATCATTTCTCTTGATGTCTAGCACAGAATACTTACAAGTCATACTTTTCATTCCTTGTATATGATTTTCAAAGATTCTAAAAAGAGAAAATATATACAGTCCCAGAATGCGACTTCCTTACGAACCGATCATTCCTCAATTAACTTGTAGAACAATGCCCAGTTAATACCTTTTTAATACCACTCCAGCCAACACTAGTTTTAAAAAAGTCCACAATGTTGGTATCTTGCCACAGGCATTAAGCAAGCATCATCTAACACTTTATTCCTGTCAATAACTAAAGCTGAACAGTGCTTTAGAAGCTTTAGATTCTGCTAAGTTATCATGTTTGGAAAGTTAACTAAAATTTGAGTATGAAGAATTGACAGACGGTAACCAATTCAGCAGCACAGCCTATACCACTGCTACAAAAATAAAAATCCTCCAGGTTGCCAATCTTATCTTTGGTGAAGCCAATGCCTTACTGAAGCCAGTGGAGATTTTGCCACCCAGTTCTGTGGGGCTGAGATTTTTTCTCTAGTCAACATCTCTCTCAATAAATTCAACCTTCAATACCAAATTTAACTTCCACATTCAGATCTATCTAGTTCACAATAAAATCAATTTAAGTTCCCCCAAAACAAGTTACTAGATCAGCCCTTACAAGAACAGTCAGTCTCTTGCAATTAAGTTGCAATTAATTAAGTCTTCTGGACTTTCCCCCTCTCTTCTTCTTCCCCACCCTTTCTTAATACTTTCCATGAAAGGAAAGCTACTGAATCAAGTTTTGACAGAGAGAGAGAGACCACCTTCCTTCTTTCCTTTTTGGTAAACACTCAATTTCAACTAACATTAAGATTTTAAAAGATTTTTTTTAAGATTTTTTAAAAGATTTTTAAATCATTATAAGGAAAGTTCCAGGAATAGAAAACTCAACTGTCGGTTAGTGCTAATTAATCTTGTTAATTCTTATTCTGTCTGCAAACTCAGCAATTCTCAATTAAAACAAAAATAATACACAGCAAAGGAGTTTTTCATAATGAAAATGTGCTCATCAACATTAGAAAATAAAAATACACATACTCACTTAACCATGCAATCTTTCTGAAAATAAACCATAAAGACTGCAGTGTACATGCAGTTATGTTTATACAAGGGCCTTACTTATATTCTTTATTCCAGCTTTCACACTAGAACAGCTTTAGTCTAGAAAAAAAAATTACACTACATGTATTTTGCTGCTTACCTCTACTGTAAGCAAAAAGAGCAAAACATCCGTTTTTGCAGACCATCCCCCATGTCTATACTGCAGAGGGTAAGTCAAGCAGAGATGCAGTTTATTCCTGCAGAACTACCAGAATTAATTATGACAACTCTCAGAACAGAATGAGCTCTGTTACCAAGGTTCTCACGCCTGGATTGTACATATCACATTAAAGGCCATTCTTTCATGCTCCTATTGCTAAATCTACATTAAAAAGCACCAACCATTAGACTTATCACAAGCCTAATGTGGTATGAAAAGGTGTGATCATTGACCATTAGAGCCACATTATAAAATATAACCACAGTTATGTGGATACAACTTTTTTTTCTGCAATGGAGGTGGAACTATACCAGCAAAATTCTGAAAACGTACCTACAGTACAATGCCCAAGTAGTGTACCAACATGTCCATACTGACAAAGCTCTTTAACTCTTTGTTTCGAAGCTTTATGGATACAGAAAGTGTCCTTGGAGGAAATGCAGCTTCTACTACGCTAGGAGGACTGAGCCTTTTCCCCTGAGTACAACTGAGCTATATAGATGAACTCCACTGAAAAAGAGCATTTGAGGGTGAGCGGGCACAAAACTGCTATCTATATGGTGATGTAAATATTAAGACACAGCAAAACTATCCTTGTCAAGTGTGTGGTAACTGTAGCACTGATCTGCCTTAAGGCCATATATATACACTGAAAGCACTACCACATCAAGAATACACATACAATACACTAGCCAAGTGCTCACAGCATGGGTTCAGCAGAAGACATTTAATGTATTTTATCATCATCCAAGTGATTAAGATGAAGTGCATTTCTAAAGCACAACTGGGCCAGTCTATCAACATAGTGAGCTTCTGCGCTTTTGAATCAATAAAAATGTAGAGTACTACTCTCAGAAATATAGGAAGAGGGAAAAAAAACTTTTAAGCACAGATCTGGCCAAAGGATTACATCTAAAAAAGAATAAAGCTAGTGTATTTAAGTTCTACCCTCCGAACATCTGAACTCAAATGAAAATGCATTTTGCTTTAATGTGTGCAGGTCATGGCAAAGAGCATGTATCACTGTCATTTTTATTATACTTTTTGTCTTTTTTTTTAAATGAATTAATGAAAAATCCACAAGGAATCTGCCAGCCATTAGTGCATATTAGTGAAACTTTATTGTAAATGTACATGAACATTAAAAAAAAAAATAAATCGTACTTTGCAATTCAAGACCACTGCTAGCAGTTATACAAAGTAACAGCTTTAAGAAAGGGCAAATTTCATGCATTAAAAAGTTTTCTGAAATATGTAGATACCATATTCCACACTTGATAGACTTCAAAGAATTGGTAAGACTTTTGTCATGCGCATCAGTTGTTTAAAAAACTAGCAACATTAACAATGTTGCCCTCCAGAAAGACTTTAGAAAAGTTCATATTCAGAGATTTTTTCAGACTATATCAAATAAACAAAAATGTTTATTTCACTAGAAACGTTGTTCAAAACTCTTCAGCACTAACAGGCCAAAGACTTAAAAGGCCTTAGAAGTAATCCTAAATAATAAAACCTGTCACATCCTTCAGGAATGAGTAAGAGGCACAGGGAAGCCCTCCGATGATGTGTCAAAAAGCATAAAATGAGAATTCAACAAGCATTCCACACTCCTTAAGAGGTCAGCACGAGTTGATTTGGCAGCATACTTGCTGTTCTTTAATATTAACAATGTCTGAATTCAACTCAAGCATCAAAAGCATGGGTCAAATTATACAGAAAGTGTCAAAACCTTGAGGGGGTCTTGATCAAAAAAAGAAAAAAATTCAATCCTTTCACTAAAAAAAAATCACACAGCATCAAATCAAAACCAAAAAAAGCCTATTAAAATTGAGCTGCAAAGTTTAAACCATTTGGAAGATTTGGGAGGAAAATTACTTCATGTGGAATTAAAAAAAATCATGAAAAGGTATCAGCCCAAGCAAAAAAAAAAAAAGGCCTACGAAGAGAGCAACAGGCATAATGTGTTCACCCACCAAAAGGTTATTCACCCTTGAGTTCTGTGAAGATTGTTTTAAGGGTATTTAAGGTTCTTTAATACTCTAATGATGATTACTTTGTCATATGTTACCCTAGAACACTGTTTAAAGATAGGTTTCTTCTTTACTGTTATGGTGTAATTTTTGGTCATCAAATCATTCAGTGGAAGAGGAGGTTTTTTCAAACCTACTTTTTCTCCCCTTCAACTGTGCACGCATACTGCGTCAAGAAATAAGACTTTAGAGGTGTATATAAATAAGACAAACTCATGCTTACAGACTTAAAAACTAGGGGACCAGGCCCACTCAGGCCTCTGGAACAAATTAAGCAAGTTTAATAGCTCACAGGATCATGGCCCAGGGTTACTCAAGGGATGAGGGAGGTCTGAAAGTAAACAGATTTAACCTACTAAATAGCCTTTGCCCCAAAATCTCCACCCTCCTTTTTCACTCCCCTGGATACAAAGAAAAAAAAAACTATCTCCGCAAAGCACACCGGGGGGGGGGGGGTCTCTTACGTCGATTTTCTAAGGAAAAAGAGTTTGGGGGAGTTCGAGAGTTTGCAGACAGGATTTCTCGGACCGGCAGGGCAACATGTCTGACACACCGAGAGCGAAGAAACGCCTCGGCAGAGGCGCGGCGGCAACGCCCCGCGCGGCGCAGTGACAGCAGAAAGGACCTTAAAATGGCGCCCGTGGGGGAGGAGAGTCACAGTGAAACTGCGCAACAAACGCTGGCAGGAAGCCAGACAGCGCCATCTTCCCTACTCTTTCTCCCACTCCCACACGCACCCGGACCTGCACGGCAAACGCTCACAGCCAAGCCCAGAGCAGCCGGAGCCACTGCTGGAAGACCTCTCCCCTCTCAAATCTTTTTTTTCATTCTAACGTTATTAAGCCCCGAAAAGACGAGGAGAATTGGGGCAGTGGGAGCAGAGAATCAGGGAACCAAAGGCCTCAAAACCTCGTTCTTTCCTTCCCCCAATGGTGCTCTAATAATAGATTTAAATAAATACAAATATGTCCTCTGTAAGTCGGTTTTGTTCGTTTTTTCACATAGTTAGAGCTGCCTTACTTCCGCCATAATCCGCAGCTTGTAAGTGAATTTAACAAATGTCAAAAGCAAATGAAAACTAGGCACTTAAACACCCCCACAACCCCGAAAAGTGAACTGAGCACTTCAACAAACCCCCCGGACAACTCACCAACTATAGTTTTAGCCACAAGTAAAAACAGTATTTATAAAATATTGCTTTAACTATCAAAAATAATCCGACAGCACAAAGCAGCAGATTCACATTGTAAAGGAAAACCAAACGGGTTACTCCAGAAAGAGTCTTGTTTATTGTTACGTTTTAAATAGAAGCATTACAGTTAAATAGTCTCTCTCCAAAAGGAATTAAAAAAAAAAAAATCGAAAAAAATTGTTTCTGAAGAGGAGAAAAAAGCGCATTAGCCCAAACCTACCGCCCAAGAATTTCGCGTACACAGAAAAAGGAGCACAGTTTCCATTCCTTGTTTAAAAGCGTGAAGCACAGAGCAATTCAGAGGAAATTGCAAATAAAGAACCAAAGAAATCAAATCAAATCTAGTGGCGACATTAAAAACGAGGAAACGAGTGAAAAATAAATCCCCAGCAGGCACAAATCTGAGACACAAGCTCAAAGAAATGACAAGATTAGGGTGGTGGCAAGCGGAGGGGGGAAAGGAAAAAATTAAGCCAGGAGTGAAAAAGAAAAAAAGAAAAGAAAAATCCTTCCCAGCTGCACAGTCAGGAGAGAGACGAAGTGTCTCCATTTTCCTGAGGAGCAGGAAGAAAGAGTGTTTCACAGACCACAGAGCTTTAGAGAAAAGCAAAGAAACGAGGGGGAAAAAAAAAGAGGGAGGAGATTTGAAAAGATTATTTTTCTTTCTCCCTCACACACTCTCTCTATCCCCCTCTCTCCGTCTCACTCTCTCTCTCACACATACACACACACACACTCTCTCCCTCCTCTCCTCTTTCCATCCCTCTCTTGATGGCCATCAAGGGGGCGGAAAATAAAAAAAAAAAAAAGACAACAACAACTAATTTTAAACCGGCTCAATCAATGAGTCATTAAAAGAGATTTTTCTTCCCTCCTCTTCTGAATTTGCATGGCATCAGCAAGAAAAAAAAAAAAAACCCACCCCAAACCTCTCCCCTCTCTGCAGCTATCAGCCTGGACCTGAAACCTTATCTCTCTCTTCGCCCCCCCCCCCCCGCCTTTATTTTAAGAAACAACTTTTTTTTAAGTGCCCTCAGCAGCCACCACCACTAGTCTCGCTGAAAAAATAAATATATAGTTCATTTCCATGTGAATCCACATCTGCCCAAACAACAGCCACCCACAAAACATCCCTCTTCTTCCTCCTTGTCTCCCCTCTCGCTCGCTTACTCTCTAGATATATATTTATATACATAGCCCCAGAGCCAATAGCTCTCTGGGCTGAAACCTAATATCCTGGTTTTGGCAACTCCTGGTTGTTAATTTGCTCCTCTTTCTTTTCTGTCTGTCTGGAGATAGATTTCCCCCCTCTCTTTTCCCTCCCCGAAGGAAGGGAGGAAGGAGGTTGTGTGTTTTTTTTTTCCTTGAAATTTTTATCACAAAATTATAATACACTCAAAGGGAAACTCACCGTCATGAAAAAGCAGTGCCTTGTCAACGGGGTTTCTTCGCCATCACATCAGGGGCTGGCAGTGTAAGAGAGAGAGAGGGAGAGCGAGAGAGCGAGAAAGGGAGGGGGGAAGAGAGAGAGCGAGAGAGGGGGAAAGAGAAGAGAGCGAGAGAGGAGAGCGGGGAGCGGAGCCGGAGCCGCCGCTCCGCGGAGAGACAGCGCGCCGGCAAGGAAGGCACGGCACAGGCACGCAGCCGCCACGCTGACATTGCGAGCTCCCGGCTCCGGCGAGCTCCTCGCTTTTCATTTTTGAAAGTCAGTCCCTTTAAAAAGTTTAGTAGTGCTTTTTTTTTTTTTTTTTTTTTTTTTTTTTTTTTTTTAAGAAAACTGCAGATCTGGCCAACTGTACGTGTGTGAACTGTTTACTTTCAGTTAAAAGTTGGGGTCTGTTTTGGGTTAAAGGAAAGCAAAAAACCGTTTGCTATTTTCCACTAAAAACATTTTTTATCAGAGCCTGGTTAATTTTCTTCATATTATAGTTGTAAACCTCTAGACAGTTTGGGGAGGAGGGGAGTCCCCAGGAACAGATCTAATGAAAGGTCACCTTGAAAAAGATGAGATTTCACCCTCTCAGAATGCATGCGACTTCATATATATTTAAATATGTTCTTTTTCTGTCACCTTTGGTTGAAATAAATGACACATGAATTCCAGAGACAACTGTATAAAAAGGAAAAGTTTGAGGTAACCTAGAAATGCTGGCTTTGACTCAAAGCTTACAGCACTGGAAGTTCACTGATAAAATTCTACAATTTATTTCACTTAACAGTATTAATACACTTTGTTAAAAGCCTTATTATACAAAATCAGTTTGACTTAAAATACTCACCATATTCTTCCATTAAAATACCATTAATTTTTATATTCAGATCTTACAAGCCTATTTTATTTAAAATAAAAATATTCTGATTTAAAACATTCTTAGGGTGAAGAGATACATAGGCTAATGATTTTAAAACAAATCTAAAGACCATTTTTATGCTAATAATTGTAATTCCCAAGGACTTACAGGCAGTGGCCTTTTCTTCTTAAAAAACTGATTTTATTAAAACACCTTAGAGACAAGGATGAAGACTTTATTTAGCAACACATTCTTCTTTATTAGCTTTACATCTCAGAAAACACCAAGTTTTTAGGTTTTTAATACAACGACTTGAATACATTTATGGGTAGTGTAATAATTAGAACTTCAGTTGGCCAAAAAAAGTTGGCCAAAAGACTTTTCTAAAAATTCAGTGTCTAAGCATTGTTTTTGAGGAAAATCTGATTATCTTATTTTTTAATTAATTGAACCATTTCATACTCAAATGTGGGTCACAACGGTTAAGCCTGGCTCCAAACTTGGGCTAAAGCCTAGACTCACCTGCCATCCGTGTTTACATACACAGGCATAGTAGAAAATTCAGGTGAAGTTTCAAATCACTCCCCGAACAGCAAGGTCAAGCCCTAGCAAACAGACCTTAACATGAGTCTAACAGATCCTTCATGCACTCCAGCCAAATCGAACATGAGCATGGCACAACCTACACCATCAGCCAATATGCAAACTTCACTTTTTATAAATCCAAGATGGACATGAATAGCCAACAATACAGGCATAAACCCTGCATGTCAAAGGGCTCAGCATCCTAATTGCTCTTACAACGCACACTTCTGAAACTAGTGCGAGCAAATCCAAGAGGCCAAACTCCAAGGTGCTTAACTCCAGCAACTGTTTCAGGAGGCCAAACTCTGCCCCAAATTAAAGCCCGCTCAGCATCACTGACTTTAGAGAATTCCGCTCAAGTAAGAACTTCCGACGTGGAGAGACCCTCCCCCCCCCACACACACACACCTCTCTCCTGGTTTGGCTACCAGGAAGGAGCTGTGCTTCAGAAGGACACAGCTATGAGGCAGGATATGAGGCTGATCAGTGCATTCTTTCCCTCCCAGCCCTGCAGAAACCACAAACAGGAAATAGGCAATACAAAGAAGAAACAGTAGGAAAAAGACAGATGATTTTGAATTGATTCCATTATCATAAGAAGCACCAGAAAGTGTACATAAATTATCAGATCGTACCATAACTTAAACTTACTTTCCCTGAAGGATGTTTCAAAGCAGTGTTAGTAATAACCTTGATAAACAGGGACAGTACAAAACCGGAAGGAGAGACAATGTCTACACAGTGAGGCACCCTGAAACTACTAGATTTCTCAATCTACATATGGCAGTGAGTTTAAGGATGAAAACCCTTTAACTTTGTCACTGAGTGAACAAAACCAAACTAGAGCCCATTATAGCCCTCCACTCCCTCTGCAGAAGCAAATTTGCATAGATTTCTATATTTACTTCAGTAACAAGTGTGGCTCAGGTAGAAACAGTGAATTCAAAAATCAAGAGTTGGATGTGACTTCATAGGTCAGATTGAATTGAAGTATGCACTTAAAATTAATGTTACATTTACACTAGGAAGTTTGAATTCTGTTTTCAACTGTAATATAATCTCTACTGTGCTACTACAGAATTTTCTAAACCATGTTTTTAAAGAATACGTGTTGCCCTTTGCGATTAAATATTCATGCTTTTTTAAGAGGATCACATAGTGTTTCTGAACTGAATATCATTGCCCAAGAGCTCCCCCTTTTCTCACTGCCTTACTACCTTAGGGGAAAAAAAAAGTGTCAAAGTTCTACCCTAGCACCACCTGCCCAGAACAGTCCTATTCAACCAAAATCTTATTCTTCATATTAGATGCATAAGAGAAATTCAACATTTCACATATGTAACAACTACTGCTCTCACAGGTGTGCAAAGACACCAAATGACATTTGGAGTCAACTGAAATACATAGCCTTGGGATGACACAGTACGCAGAAGTGAAAATTAGGCTTAGATATTGAGAGGGAGGCTTAGCTATTGAGAGGGAGAACTTAAGTGAATACAAAATACTTTCTTTTTCATTCTGTCTCCAGCTTTCTCCTAGGTCAAAGTCATTTTATTATTATTTTGCCCATTTCTCCTGCTCTTTACATTACATGCACTTCCATTCTTGTACAATCACAAGTTAGTACCCCCCAAAAAAAACAAGCAACAGCAAATTCAGAAGAAAGAGTTTTAGGAGCAAACTATTTACATTAAAGGATGAATGCCACAGTCATCCTAAGATTCCTGCATGAATAATTCCTTTGTACCTTGAATTCACTGCATCCTTTCTGAGATGCATCAGATGGGAAAGAATGCCACTTGCTCCACTGCAGCTTGCTCTGGCTGCATCCATATCCCACAACTACTACAGCTCAGTTGCTGTCAATTCCTCCTCCCATGCTTCTTTACCTCTCCATCCCTTAACATGCTTCTGTATCAGCTCATCATCAGACCCACCATTTCTCCGCTATTTCTTGTAACAATTAGTAACTCAGATAAGTAAAAATAAGCAGAAATGCACAGAAACAAATAGGTTCTCATTAAAAGTATAACTAACAGAAAAGCAGAAGTCACTATGTTGTTCGGAAGTAGGGCATTCAAATATAGTAGCATGAAGGGAAACAAGGGCTTTAACTTGGAATATAAATACTATATATCACATGCAAAATACAGTTCTTCCATAACCATATGAACTCCTGTCACATTTTGAACAGTTACCACCAATACTTAGATCATTCATCAGTAAAAATTTCCTAAACCTTATGAATTTCAGCCTGATACAATGCCTTAGTTGCATGAAATATTACCTACAAAACCAGGTTCATAATTGCATAATGTAACTTATAAAAGCCATATGACTCCAATATCAATCATATCAAATGCATGAATATCTAACCAATAAATATCTTAAAGGCTGAATGGTTAGGATGTGGGTAGCAAGAGAAGGTAACTAAGACTGAACCTCAGAACAAGAGAGTTATCAGAAAAAGACAGGTCTGAATGACTGGTGATTGCATGAGTTTTTTGATGAATCTGAAGAGCAGATTCTGCAGCACTATGTTTCTGTACAACAAGGACCTAAGTTTTGAAAGGCTATCAGTAGAAACAGAGAAAAATATGGTGACTGAAGCTCACATTGAAACAAATAACATTGCAAAATTATTACTGGAACATATCAAGGATAACTATCCCATGTTTTAGGTAAAGTATTTAAATGGTGTCATAGATACCTTAAAAAGGAGAATGAAACATCAATAGCTCTATCTCCTGAGTTAGGAGCATAGTTCTAAGATATTCAGCCACCAGAATGCATTGACAAAAAAACAACCCTCTAGTACAGTATCTCAAAAATAATATCCACAACTAAGACTGCCAAAATTTATAAATGAAATTTACATTAAAACACAGGGTAGAAAATTGGGAGAAGCTCATATAATATCTTTAGCTTGCTTAGCGCAGGCGAATGGCAGAGAAAGCCTTAGCTCCTCTCTGCTTTGAAAGTAGATGGCAGTCATTTCAGTCAGACTTTTTGCTGTCGCTTGGATTACATAGTGTGATTTGCCTTAGGTGAATTTGAAGTAAAGAGCAAATGCAAATAATAGGAAGAAACAGGCTTCCTTGAATATGACAGCCTACAGATCTTTTTTTAATAGACAGAATAAAAAGCAAAAAGAATAAAACTTTAGTTTTGTTTATTGTCAAAAATATTACAGGAGAGCTAACAGAAAATCCATAAAGTTGGATCAAATGATTACAAGTTCATTCAATTTAAATTAATTATAAAGATAAATGGAACAGGTCTGAAACTCATATTCACAGTTCCAAAATGGCAGACTTTGATATAGTACAGAAAAAATAAAAAATAAATAAAAGGAGAACTCCAGAACTATGAAAACGAGTACCTCAAAAGGATACATAGAAGACAGCATCTGTGGTTTACATGCTTAGACTTTGAAATTTAACTAATGTCAAATAGCATGCTAGAATCCTAAATATCAGTTAGATATTTAGTAGACCAAACCTATGTGCTCTTTTAGGCTTAATCTTTTGTGTTCAGTGTATTTGGGCCTTGCTTTATTAATCTTGAAGTGTGTCTTGTCATAAAATGCTAATGCTTTGAAGTTAGTTCCTGGTTTTGGAGGATGATTCATTTTCATATAAATTAATGTTTCTCCACCTCTGGCATTTGAAACACCTAGTTCTCAGAAGGGACCAGCACAGACTCATTTCAAAATGAGTGCACCTGGACTGATTGGTATATAATTAGTATCTTAAGCATTCCCAAGGATTACATTTCAAAGCTTTAGCATTACTCACAGCAATTAAGATGCACCCAATAAGTTTTATAGTTGCTGCTCTAACTCTCTAATCAGTGTTCTAAAAAACACACATATTTTACATTGTCTTGCCTTTCCATATGGCCAAATATCTAAAGAATATCATTTTAATCCAAACAGAAGGTTTTTTGGGAAAACAATCAGTATGTCAACCATAATGTTAAAGGAATTTCTTATTTTTTTTTCAAAAGCAGAACACAAAGATACAGATCCATGACAGTCACTTCTATGAAGCCTATTGCACCATGAAAAATTTACAGTGTACAGTATCTTAAAGCCAATGATAATATAGCTTACATCTCACTTTAATGCCTGATCAGAGTGCCAGAAGAGTTCAAAGAGTCCTTGCTAAAACTGGCAGTAGAATACTATGGTTGAGCAAGGCATTGAAATACCTACTCTGCAGCCAGAAGTAATTATGTGTGCCTGCTAATCTCATCTGGAGAAGCTCAATCTATCAGGCATTCAGAAATCACATCTATCAGAATGAACTCCACACAAGACTCAGTAGGTGCTGCTTTTCTTGAAAACACAGCTAAAAGACTAAATAGCATTTTTTGTGTGTTATGATGCAACGTGCATGTATCGCCCTTCAGAATAAAAAAAAAAGTCAGCATTGAAGTACATAATATGTGATAAGAAATACATGCATTTACTTCTTTCCTCTGCTTGAGAGAAACGCATCATCAGATCACACCACAGCTATGAAGTTACTAGCTTTCACAAGCTAGGGAACTGAGGTATCCTTCTCAGGTTTAAGAATCTGCTTTATAAATGTGGACACTCAGTTGCCTCTGTGGACGTCACTTTTATATGTACCCCACTCTTCTTAGAAAAAAGATTAAATGAGAAAGGATCTCGAACTTTCACCTGACCTATGCAATACAACATCTTATTCAAAATACTATGAGTTAATATTGCTCAAAGTTAGTTTAAATCAATATAGTATTTCCAAGTAGATAGCATTCAAGACTTATAACCACGTGATACCAACTGAAACTTGGAAGCACGTGTATTGTAGCTTGTTTCTGAGTCCCATAGGGCTAGACCCTAGTAAGCATATGCAAGCTGCAGTTTCACATAAGGCAAATCACACTGTGTAATCCAAGTGACAGCAAAAAGTCTGACTGAAATGACTGCTACCCACTTTAAAAGCAGAGAGGAACTAAAGCATTTCCATAAAAAAAAAAAAAAAAAAAAGTAGGAAAATTTATAAGGCAGAACCATGTGCTTTGCTTTTATCTAATATTCTCAAGCAGCTAAACTACTTACTGCAGTTTACCAAAAGAGTTCAAGCCTGAACTAGAAGGCTTACTTTTTATTCAGGTGGTTACTCTTTGGGGAATTGTAAACCCTCTCTTCTCTGCTACATATAATGGAATGTGTTAAGCAGCCTTCAGACATAAATGTTGCTGCCAATAGCATCCATAAGAAAATTACCAGTCTTTGCATTACCACAACAAAAGTATACCACCATCAATTACATCAAAGCCTCAAATTATAAGTGTGGAGAAGTAATTTTGGAACATCAAGATGAGAAGGTTGGCAGAGTTTTATTGCTCCCTTTTTAGGATTTCATTATGGTCATACACTTCACATTCTTGTATCTGGGGTTATTTTGCTTGTAACCCCAAAATCATTTGTGTGCATTAGCAATATGAAAAGATTCACTCCCCAAAGCTCATATTCACAAGTGTATTTGGTCCTCATTAATTTAAACCTCCAATCACTTCTAGAAAACCCAAGTCAGCACACTTAGCTTTCTGAGTGACCCAATGCAGTAAAAAGTAATCATTATACACCAACTGAAAATCTAGACTTACGTTTAATTTGACTAGTGTACACTAGTGTTTGCTTGTAATCTTTACAAATACAATTCTTTTACCCGCTGCAGTTCATATTTGTGCAAGAGTAACCAAGTCATACTAACAAAGGCTCCAAAACAGCAACTGGATTTGCAGATACTGAAGACAGCTGAAGACTGGGTTTTTTGTGAATATTTTCATATATGCGTTAAGCCTGTATATTACTGTTACTGTCTGTGTTACCTACACTAGTGGAAACACAAGGCAAAAAAGACTTAGCTAAAATGAAACTTAGACACCTTTCTTATGAAACAGGACAAAAAAGGATTTGGTTCTTTTCTACAGTGACTTAATTGTACCATATGCATGGCTAATGTAACATTACTGGGTTATATTAGGAGCAGATTTGACTGCTATTTATTAGCAAAAATGTCCAAGTTTTACTAAATGCATCATTTAATATATTTCTAGAAAAAAATCTTGAAGTATGCTTTCTCACGATGGAGAATTCTCATTTTCTACAGCATAAGGGCTTTCAATTTTAAGACTTAAAACCTCATTGTTCAGAAGCGAAATTCTGAACACGTTAGCTTTCCAGTGTTAAGACAGTTAAGTGCTGTAATGCACTGAACACTACATTACCCAGCCATATTCCAGCTGAACAGACTATCACCTCTAGTTTGCTGGCAATCAATTACAAAAAGGCAGTGCAGATCCTCTGCAATGACTTTGTCATGCACTAGTTTTGCGACATGCTTTACCAACCAGCTCCAAAGTTGATGTTATTTAGACAATCCTTTGATATCCCTCAATTTTGTATTTCAACCATGACAATGAAGAATGAATATTATCTTGCTATTTTTGTGCATGTCCTTCATGCATTACAAGGATGCGAAGGCATTTCACTGCCTTTTCCTCTGCCATCCCGACCGGGCTGACTTTATTACGTATAAGGTTCAGGTACTCCCTACTCTCTAACAGCACTATATCATGTCTGACACAGAAATTAAACCCTGTGTTCCTCAAGAGACAAAAAACAATAGCTTGAGAGAAGACAGACTAAATGCTCGCCTTAACTATAAGTGATAGAACAAGCTATACATCCAAACAGGCAATTGGCAACATTAGCCAAAAAATGCATGCTACCACCAAATATAGGATAGTAAATTCAGAATAGCTTCTCTGGGTTTATCACATTTTCGTTTTGGTGGATAGTTGACAGTTACTTTAGGTAATTTTGAAACATCAAGGGAAGGGAGATATTTGTAGAACTGCAGAGCAGTTCCATTTGTTGTCTTATATTTTAAGAGTGCTTCATGTCAACTTTCTTTGCAACAATTAATATCCTGTGAGACTGAGACATGGCAGTTCTCAAAAGAATACATCAGAATAATGGTCACTCTTCTACTTTGTAGCCAGGAAGTGTACTTTAATGTTCCTGCTGCAATTTTATTTAAAACATGTTTCTTAACTATAAAATTTAAAGAAACATGTGAAGAAAAGATCTTCCTTGCCATTGCTCTCTACATAGATTTCTGATACAGACCTCCTTCTAGGGTGTTGTAATCCACAGGCACTGCTCTATTTTCCCTCCACTAAACATTCTTCCGAAATAAAACAATCAAGAGATCAAATACACAGCTAGGAAGAAAAACAGTCAATTTGGCAGCACCTTTGCCGTTATCGTACGTATAAACAGCCTCTTTCATAAACTACTGCAGAAGAGGAAACAATAGGGAAGTTTTATTGAGCGTACTGCATTTACAGAGCCTCCTGATGGCATCTGCAGATGAGGCTTTCCGGAGGAGCCGCCCGGCGCTCTGCAGATGCCTGGGCACACGCACACACCCGCAGGCACCACGGATGCCAGGGCAGGAGCCCGAGGCCTGCCCAGGTATCCTGGCGGACCTCCAGAGAGCATGACCCAAGCCAGCCCTCCGTGTCAGCCAGCGAGGCGGCGCTCACCAGCAGCGAGCAGCCGCGCAGCAGACAACCCGCGCCATCCCCAGGCACGCCGGCAGCACGGCCTGAGCGGGCTGTCAGCGCCAGCCGTTACACGCGCACCCCGCTGCCACAGCGATCCGCCGCGGGCGGCAGCGGCCGTGCTGGCGGCCGGCCGCGGGCAGCTCCCCCCCGCGAGGGACCGCACCGGCGGGCGGAGACCGCCGCGGGCGCCCGAAGCCGCGCTGCCGCCGCGCCAGGGCCCCGCCCGAGGCCGCCGCCGCTTCCCGCGCCCCTCAGCGGCAGGGAGCGCCCTCCCAGCGGAGCGACGCGGCGCGGCCGGGGGCGCCGAGCCGGACCGGACCAGACCGGACCGGGCCGGGCCGCCCCGCCCTAACGGCAGCCACCGCCCCAACGGCCGCCGCGCGCCCCGGGCTGGGCCGGGCGCGCCCGGGGAGCGGCCGCGTACGCGCGCGCGCACGGCAGGAGGAAGGAATAGCTGGAATGGGGGGGGTAGGGGGGGGGGTGGCAGGGGGTTATTTATAGCCCGGCTGCTAATTTGGGAAGCGGGATAACAAGCCCCGCAGACCGCAGCACCTGACGCCAGGACTCACCCCATCCCGCAGAGAGGCGCCGGCCCCTTTAAAACCGCAGAGACCCCTCCCTCCGGCCCTCCTCTCCTCCCCCCACCCCTCCCCTGGCCCGCCAATCAGCGGCCGCCACGCAGCCGGGGCCAGCGGCAGCCAATTAGCGAGCCGCTTAGTGAGCGGCAGGGAGGAGAGGCCGCAAGATGGAGGCAGCGGGAGAGGATGTGGCGCCTGCCGAGGGGTTGCGGGCTCCGGCCGCCTTGGTGGCTCCGCTGCAGCCGGAGGTGGCTGCCGCGGTGCTGCCGGAGCGGCTGCAGCGGCGGGAAGTGGAGCGGCAGCAGGGCGTGGAGCGGCAGCGGCAGAAGAAGGAGGCGCAGGTGGTGAAGGAGGAGCAGAGCGAGTTCTTCGTCGCCGCCTTCGCCCGGGAGCGGGAGGCCGTGGAGGCGCTGCTGGCGGCGGCGGCCGCCGCTGAGCAGCTGGAAGAGGCGGCCGCCCGCGTGCAAGGGCTGCAGAAGCTGCTGACCGAGAGCGTGCGCTTCCTGGCGGCCTACGAGGTGCGGCAGGGGCAGGAGGCCCTGGCCCGGCTCCAGGGGGCCCTAGCGGCCAGGCGCCAGGAGCTGCAGCCCAAGAAGAAATTCGCCTTCCGCACCCTCAAGAAGGAAGTGGCTCCGGGCAGCGAGCAGCGCCCCGCGGAGCCTGCCCAGCCTCCAGCCGCCGCGCCGGCCCCCGGCCACGGCTCCGCAGAGGGGGACTCGGACGGCTCCCCGCTGTGCGGGTTCAGCCGGGCCGAGAGTGAGGAGCTGGAGCTCGGCCCCGCTGAGCTGCTGCAGCGCGATGTGGTGCTTTCCGAGCTGCGCGGCTGCCGGGTGCGGCTCCGCGGCAATGCCAACACGCTGCGGGTGCGGGACTGCCGGGGCTGCACCGTGCTCTGCGGGCCCGTTTCCACCTCCGTGCTGGTGGATGGCTGCAGCGACTGCCTCCTGGTGCTGGCCTGCCAGCAGCTCCGCACCCATCGCACTCGAGACAGTCGGTTCTACGTGCAGGTGACTAGCCGTGCCGTGATCGAAGACTGCACTAAGGTCTCTTTCGCCCCTTACTCCTGGAGCTACCCTGGTATCGAGAAGGATTTCGAGTCTTCTGGGCTGGACAGGAGCAGGAACAACTGGAACATAGTGGATGACTTTAACTGGCTGGCGAAGGACAAGCCTTCACCCAACTGGAGCCTGATTCCTGAGCTGGAAAGGATCACCTACTGGGACTGACTGCAGAGGCAGCTTGGTGCTGATTGAGAATTGGTACTGAAACGCATTTATTCACAAGCAGGAGGACTTTGGTCTTCAATTCGCCATAAAAACAATTGCATTTGGTATACATTGTAGTTCACAATTTAAATGAATAGATTCAATGATTTAAAAGTACTAGTGAAATGTCGTTTACTATTCTGAAACTACTTGCTGCTATCTCTATATCTATATATATATGTCCCTGTGGAATTTGCCCACTACTGCAATACCTCATTGCTGACTTCTTCCTGTGGAAGGTGGGGCAAGGGACCTTAGTACAGGAATGAGAGGGAGTCTCTGCTAACAGCTGTGCTGCTGTCACTCACCCAGACAAAATAGGAATTACCTGCAAGTAGTGCAAGCTGTACTGGAATGGAAAAATCAAATACCAAAATTTTCCCATCTTCATGGTGCTTAAGTTACAGACCACAGTACACTTAACATTACAGGGAGTGAGGGAGAGAACTTCTGTGAGCTAATGGAGGCAAACTTAAGGAAGGAATTTTTAACAGCAGGCATTATAGGAGACTGATGCCAATCCTAGACTACTTTAACTGTGGACCAGGTTGTGCTAATGTGGATGAAGTCTACAAGTTGTCTGTTAGGCTTTTATGTCAAGTTGGGTAATAAGTTTGAAGCAAAAGAAGACTCTTAATAAAAACTCAGTGTTTCACTAATATATTAATAAATGGTTGGCATTAACAAACTATGAATAGTAAAACTTCAGTCTGAAACTCTGTTACTTGAGTGGATGTTCCTTCTGTAAACCAACAGCTTTAACTTGAGTGTTTTGAGCATACGTTTAAGGGCATACACTGAGTTTGAAACTTCAGGGAAGGTATTTGTTCAGATTTGACCTACTGCTATGCCCATTTTGCCTGCATGTCAGACAATAAGCCCTTTTTGTGGTAAGAGCATAATTTACAGCATCTTGCTACTGCATGTAAAGCGAAGTGTTAACTCCGCACAAGGAGTTAATGTAGAGATAAAGTGCTGTATTCCAAATTCAAAATTAAATATTATCTTCCATAAAGGCAGTAATATATTAACTTCTCATAGTCTCTATTTTTTCTCTCATTTTCAATACCAGGAAAAGCATGAGCATTATGTTGTGGCCTAATCTTCTTACAACACCTGTGAATGGTGAAGTAACCAGTTCCCATACATAAGGTGTACGTAATAGTTTTAGATTTCCAAAAACGCTCTTTATATTGTGGCATTTTACACCTAAGAAACATCATGCCTTAGAAACAGCTCAGAGCTGAACTTAAATTTCAAAATGTTTATGCTGTCCTGCTATCATGTGTGTGCCTCTGTAAGAGAAATGAATGCTAACTGAACTGTCAAAAATTGTATTACTGCTATGAGTACTTGGAATTTCACCTGAGTGCTTTTGAGCAGCTAAGAAGCTTCTGTTTGTTTTTAATGTATTTAATTTAAAAGCAAAAATATTTTTTCTTACATTTTTGCAACTTTTCAGTTTGTTATGCTGATGTATACTTCTTAACACTTTGCATTTTAAGTATCTGTTTATATCCCTTTAATGATGGTTTTCCTTTGCACTGACAGCTTCATAAAATAATTTAAAGACAATATTCATTGTCTTGCCTTACTGTGGTACTTTTTGGTATTTTTTTAACGTCTGTTGTTAAAGGGATGTTGGCATATGAAGTTCTCAAATATTTTAATTTTAACAAGTACATCTAAGTATAGAAGCTGACCCTAAAATTTTGTGTGTTGTTTGTGGGGTGTTTTGGGGAGTGTTTGTTTGTTTGGGGTTTTTTTTTTTTTTTTTGGTCCCCTCACATACCCTGTTTGTGGCAAATCAGTCCTCCTCATGTCCTCTGGTTTTGTGATTACGGGATGTTCAGTCTGATTTTTTTAATAACTGCAGAAATTCTTTCGTTCTGCTAGCCAAAACCCATCCAATTTTACTTGCTATGTCAGGTTGATGGACACTGGTAAATCTAGAAACGTAGATACTGCTACCAGGTTGTAGCAGATATCAGAGATGGAGATTTCTCAACCCACTTTACAAACTGACAATTAAGTGTGTACCTGTATCAGCTGTTGGTCCATACCTCAACATTTCTGATCTTGCTGCTCAGGCAGTGTGCAGTACTGTCTCAATGAATGGAGCATGAGTTAAAAACAAGACATTCAGATTTTAGTTTCACTGTGGTAGACTTTTTCCCTTTTGAGAGGTCAGCTGATAGCCAGTTCTCAGTGTTTTTCTTCTCAAATATTTAACTTTCATCAGACCAAAATTGTTAGGTAAGACTCTTTAGGAACATTACAGAAGATGTTTCAGGTAACTGGTGCTACTGTTAGATACACACTTTTCCCTTGTAAGGGCTGTCATTACCTTCATAATAAGAAATGGGTAACTGAATCTTGATTTCAAGCATGACGTAAGGCAATGTAATTTCAGAGTGGTAGGTCTGTGAAACTGCTTTGTCATTCTTGCATGTGTATTTATAGTTTTAAATATGTAGTTTATATATATATATACACACACATACAGTTTTATGCGCTTCCATGTACCTTTTCTAAATTTTATCTCCCCAATCTAGAATTATTTTCAACAAGGAGGGATTTAACTATTTTGAAGCAGAAGAGTTATGTTATTAAATACACTGTGTGTGAACATAGGCTATGCACTAGAAAATGCTATCTGGCTTATTTGTAAACTGTATCGCTATAGAAATAGCTAGCAACCTGTTCAGTAGCTTTTATCTAAACAAAAGCACTAGGCTTTACTATCTGATGAATTGATATTTTTACAATACTATTTATGATAACTTTTAATAAAAATACATATGGAAAAGAAAGTTGCAATTAGTATAACCACTATCAGGAGCAGATTGTCATCTGCATGATATGTGTCCCAGAGGAAACATTTCACAGTGATGACAGTGGTGCAGATAATTCTTGAAATACTTGTGTGATGTCCTAGCATTCTGCAAGCAGAAAAATAACATCTACTTTTCACTTGAGAGGACATCCATTCTTCAGCCAAATCTAGTGGAAATTAATAATTCATACGTACTGAGAATTAATACGCTCATTAAGTTTTTACAAAGTATTTAAAAGAATGGTAGGATTAAACACAAAAATGTTTTATAGTTATATTGAGTGTTACGTTTCATAGTGTTAAAACATTATGAAAATGTTTTCCTTAGCTATTCGTTAATTTCTTCCACTAAGAGGAATTTTTTGCAAATAAAAATGTTGACACAACTCATTAGTTAAACGTTTTGAAAATAGGGTGCTGCTGATACTTTGAGAGGTCTAGACTGCTCCAGAGTTGCTGAGATTATTTAATTGGAGCTACAAACTGAGTAGATACTAAACACTGAAAGACTGTGAGAGTCTGGTTCACAATATTTGTATCTTCATAGTATTTGCTTACCTTTCTCCTCAGCTGACAAAGTCTTGACAAAAGACATAAGGAAGATAGTTTCTGCTCTCCAGATAAGCCCTAAACTATTTGTTCAGGAGGACAAAACATAGCTCAAGTATGTAAGCGATGAAATAATAAGTTTGTTGAGAATGTCTGATTGTAACGAGTGAAGTGAGTGATTTTGTGCTATTTTCCAGATGACTAGAATGATGATATGATGGAGACCCTCATACATCTCATCCAGGCAAAGCTACTCAGAAGTGAAGTATTTGTGACGGAGGACACTACGCTGTTAGAGGAAGCTGCAAGTTGCTGGGCAACTGAATTTTCCTGAAGCTTGTACCTGAGAAATAATCACAGGTAAGATCGGGCAGTGTTCGCGAAGTGGTTGGTTTCAGGAGTTGGGCCTGGCTGGCTCTCAGTCTTTCCCAGTTCAAGGAGACCTGGAGTGCTGGTCTGGTCAGAGCTGCTTTGCGTCCCTGCTAATCACAGCTTCGAGAAAGGAGAGCAGCCTATGTACTCTTTCTTCCCTTGGAACAAGAAGCAATGCTAACATGAAGAAAATTGCCTGACAACATCATCTAGGTCAGGAGTTAGAATTGTTTTTCCTTTATGTCTAACCTGCTAGGGAGAACTGGCAAAAATCCCCTCCCCCAGTGACCCATGGGGGAAAAAGGTTTTGAATTGTGAAGGCTGCGTTCAAGCCTGCATACTGAAGAGGTTTCACGGCTGAGTGGATGGCTGCTAAAATCGGGCTCACAGTCTTGCTCCAGGGAGGGTAAAAGCAGCCAGAACTGCTTTGAAAAGAAATTCTCTTATATAGGAGCAGGATGAAGACTAAAAACAGTGAGAGGCAGGGGTCAGGCAGAATTCAATGGCGCCCTGCAAAAGAACATTTTAA
Organism: Rhea pennata; assembly: GCF_028389875.1. Taxonomy (NCBI): domain Eukaryota; kingdom Metazoa; phylum Chordata; class Aves; order Rheiformes; family Rheidae; genus Rhea; species Rhea pennata. The sequence goes on along the minus strand of NC_084665.1, from coordinate 27,525,901 downwards.
GGAAAGGTAATTGTCCTGCCCGTCAGTAAGAAAGCGATGCAGAAGGTAGTGCCTGCTGTCAGCTGCAGTCAAGGTGGTCCTAGTCAGCAGTACGAGTGCCAGCTGACAGCTGAAACCATAGCACCATTAGCACCTTTTGGTCTTTGTCTATAGGGGACTTTGTCAGTAGGATCGCAACCTATATTCAGCAAAGTCTCCTCAAGAACTTGAACTCTAGTTGTGGCTCATTGCCATCAGATTAAACAAAGGAACTCCTTTAGAAATACACTCCCTAAAAAATTTAATTCTGATGATAGGATTCAAAAGAGCCAGAAAAACAAATGCCTGCCAGGGACATGGTTATGACTGTGTTACGAGGATAAACACAGAAATATTGGCACAATAAAACTGGATATAAATTGGCCCTGAATACAAGGCCAATTTGCAAAAAAATCAGAAAGTTTCTAAACATTGGAGGATAGCCGTCTGGAATAATTTTCCAATGAGATTCATAAGAGCAAACTCTTGGTTTAAATACCCTTGAAAAACAATCTGCAAAGACAGCCCATCTCCGGTTGAAAGACTTACAGAAATCTTTAAAACAAGTGTAATTACCTTCATTCTCTGCAGCAATGTAACTCAACCTTTTTAAGATCATATGCATTTGAGAATGAAGTAAAATGATTTTATGCAAAAATACACAAAAATGAGCATATAGAAGCCATTTTGAGACAATTATTTAGCATTATACAGAGTTTCACATGTTAATATTTGGTGATAGTATGGAACAGACAAATGGGAGAAAGTTCGACTCCAGAGAAGCAACTGCAAGTTTTGTTGCTGCTTTCAGTGAGGCCAACGTTTCATTCGGACATTCAGTCCCGAGAGAGGTTGCCCCGCTTGGTTCCCACTGAGGCTCCTGAGCAGTTCAGTATATCTGCACCTTGTTCTCTGAAGACCAGAAACAAAAAATAAGTTATCTGCATTCTCTCTTTATCCAACCCTGTTTTATTTAAATAGGTTCTAGTGTGGGATAGTTTCTTCCTATTTAGGCAATAACCGTATAGCAACAAGGATTTCATCCTTTCTTCCCTCAGCAAGTGCTGACCTAGGAGCTCACTTACTATGCGTGGCACATCAGTTTCTGTTGGCAACATCAGCTTCTCGAGCAGTACGCTTGTATTCTCTCATGCTGCATGATACCATACATGTGGCTATCTGTAATACTGATGATACATTTGTATGCACTGTATCTATATATTTTGTGCATAACAGCCCAAGCAATGGATTTAGCAACTTACATTTCATAAACACCATTTCTCATCTTTCCAAAATAAGTTCCTGCAACAGGTGGAAACAGATACCTTCTTCCCCGCAATGAAAAACAGCCACTTCGAAAGAAACAAAATAAAAGCCCCAAGAAAAACACCTGTTTGATATCACAAAGCAGTGTGAAAGGAACAGATTAGATCAGGATTTTTTTTCCAGCTAAAAGCACTTGCATAATTTAGGTACATGGACTGTTCCTGTTTAAAGAGAATTTGACTTTTATATATGTTTGGCTTTTTACATATGCCTAAATACTTGGACTGAAGACTTTGAAAGGAGCACAACTGATTCAGCACTGGGCAGCAGAGTGTATAGCAGATACCAAGTTGTACTGTTAGCTGGACAGGCTGGAGAGTTGGGCAGAGGAACCTTCTGAAGTTCGACAAAGGCAAATAACCCTAGGCACCAGTACAGGCTGGGGACTGGCCTGCTTGAAAGCAGCTCTGTGGAGAAGGACCTAGGAGTCCTCATGGACCACAAGTTAACCACGAGCCAGCAATGTGCCCTTGTGGCCAAGAAAGCCAATGGTCTCCTGGGGTGCATTAGGAAGAGTGTTGCCAACAGGTCAAGGGAGGTGATCCTGCCCCTCTACTCAGCCCTGGTGAGGCCTCATCTCGAGTACTGCATCCAGTTCTGTTTTCCCCAGTACAAGAGAGACATGGAGCTACTGGAGAGAGTCCAGCGTAGGGCTACAAAGATGATCAGATGATTGATTAAGGGAGGGTGTCAAGCAGATGGGGCTGGACTCTTTTCAGTGGTGCCAAGCGACAAGACAAGAGGCAATGGGCACAAACAGAAACACAGGAAGTTCCGCCTGAATATGAGGAAAACCTTCTTCCCTGTGAGAGTGACAGAGCACTGGCACAGGTTGCCCAGAGAGGTTGTGGAGTCTCCTTCTCTGGAGGTATTCATCCACCTGGATGCAATCTTATGCAATGTGCTCCAAATGACCCTGCTTGAGCAGGGGGGTTGGACTAGTCCCTTCCAACCTCAACCACTCTGTGATTCTATGAATCATCTGCATTTAAAACAACCTTTTCCTCCCTCTCAACATTCACTGATAATTTTGTGGATTATATTCAGTTTAGAAGGCATAGCTTTTCCAAAAGATATCTGTATTGCATTATTATCCATAGAAATGATAATTTTTTAGCAACATATTTTGAACTCAAATACTTTAATTGGCAGTTCTGGCAGATCAATTACGATTTGAACATTTTGTTCTAAATTTTTTTCTCCAAAATGGCATATGAATTATACATTTGAGTTTAATATGCAGCCTCTGAGGGGACCAATAACTCAAACATTCTCGCTGCAATCAGCTTGTATCTGTTACGGCCCAGTTTCAATGTTTTGTATTTGAAGTAGGAAGAATTAGTAAATCTGCCCTGATTAAAGGCAAATCCCAGCCAAAATAAGCATTTGTAAGAAGACAGATGCCAGGCAAAAATACTTTTCTTCTTTGCACTGTCCATACTGCAAAACACTTCCTGATTATCCTCCATAACCTTCTTTTTTTTGTAGGTAATTCTACTTGAGACAGCCCTCAGCTAATCAGTTTGAATCTGTTAGATCTGTCTATCTGTATTTTTATATTGGTCCCAGCATGAGTTGGGCACTTCCCAGTTCTAGAAAATATGAACAAAATGAGAGTACTACCTTCAGAGAAGCACAACACTTGGGCAAACAACATTCTTGAGAATTAGAGGATTGCCTTTTTCTGTCTGTAACTCCCTTCTCTCTGTCTTTAGGTCAGTCTCCCCACCCCCACTGGCACAGGTTTTTGTGACTTTTGCTACTCAACATTGATATATTTGTCAGCTAGATTGCACTGTTGGAAGCACTGCTTTATCAGTCCTTGGCCTGAAGTTTGCACGGAACTTGTCAGCTGTATATCTGGGATAAGCTAGAAGCATTAATTCTCAACTGTTAAAAGCATAACTTCATTTTTTGAAGCAGATGTCAACATATAGCACATGATTTACTGTCACCAATCTCTTTTAAAACTTCAAAGCATAGTGATATGATTTGGTATGTGGGTAGTTTTGGTCAGTCTGAGCTCCCATCTGGTACTGAATTATTCAAACTACTTGGATAAGTACAGCAAATTTCCAAATCTCAATTGTTTTGGTTGTGTGGATTGTTCTCTGTGACAACTTCAAAGGAGCCAAGGTATCATTTGAAATCTTGAAGGTCTAACTACAAAGCGTTGGACTGCCCCTTCTTGGACATCGGGTTAATCACTGATCATCTCCTAGAAGGCATTAACTTTTATGAGTGATTTATTAGGACCCCTCCTGTTACCTTTGTTTAAGGAGAGGAGTAAGACAGAAAATTTGGAGGGATTGATGAGCACTGAAGTGTGCACTATATGTTCCATTTCACTGTTTCTATTCCCAAACTAACAGGAAGCACCCTGCTGAATACAGTCACATACATAGTTTTGATTTATCGGTTGCTCAGATCTACTGTGAACATCTGAATGTCAAATTATTAAGGTAAGAGCTATTTAGACTGGCATCTGTGCTTCTGAATACAAATGTCCCAATATTCAGAGCGACACCAAGCTTGCTTACATCTGCTATGTGCAGGTTTAGTATTTCTTGTCTTATTAAGTGCACTGCATAACATATTTCAATGTATAGCCCTGTGATTTACAGACCTAATATACAGTTCTCTTTCGCTTACTTGAGTTTCACTCTATCATCACTGACAAGAAGGGAAATCATTTCAGGTTTATTTATGTAGGGCTTCCTTCAAGCTGTCAGATAAATACATCCTCCAAACTATCTTGTATTTTCTAGCTGAGCCCTGGAGGAGTCAGTGAAATGTAGCAACACGCACTGCGGAGTTATGTGGTACTTCGCGGAGAAGCCAGAGGAGATGTTCTTTCAGTATTATTGTTTACTGCACATAAGTATTTTAACAGGCTCTCCAGAGAAATGGCACTTTTCTTCCACTTTATAGCAAGTAAAAAGAATAGCGCCAGATAGATACTTTCCTTCTTTCTTTTACACACTTGCTATTCACCTGCAACAGCAGCAGAGCCCTACTGAGCAGCAATTTCAGAAAATCCTAGTTACCAGCTGCTCTTCAGGTCCCTGCAACAGTGCCCAGACTGGCAGTTTTTGACAGCCTGGGCACTCAGCTCTGCTCCAGAGCATGGGACAAGGATAATTTGGTGTTTACTGGGCCAGGAAAGGTCTGTCACAAAAATCTTTTATTACTCAGAGCAGTAAAAAATAGCAGCTGGATATTCTTCGTTGTTAATTAGGAAATCTCCTGTATCCCAAGCTGAGTAACTCAGCAGCATGAACTGAGGTGCGCAGTGGCAGATTGTCAAAATACTGCTCTTCAGTGTGCTATTTTAAAACTTCTTACACTGCCTTCCTCGAGCACTCCCCTTGTTGACTATGACACCTTTTATTTTTCCCTGAGCTTTCTTTAGCCCTTCTGTTTTCAGCCACTAGAGGAAGGCCCTGAAGCAGTTGGGACAGCCTGAGGGGCTGTAGGTCAGGCTGAGCCTTGCAGGTCCCCCCGGGGGCCACCAGCCACCTGGAGAAATGAGGTCAATCCCCAGGGCACGGCTGCTCCTTCCTAATGTGCAGCGTTAGCACCTGAGCGCTTGCCTGTCTGCCTCGGGACGCAACTCATGGGACCAGATTTTTCCTCCCCTTTGCTTAGTTTAATTGCTTCATTACAGAGCTTTCCTCAGTGACTTGTGAACCAGCACAGGCCTGAACCTCTGCATGGTGAGAGGGCCACAAGAGGGGAGCAGAAGGGGACGCGTCAGAGTGAGCAAAACTCCCAAAGCACCAAAAAGAGCAAAACCCAGCATCTGTGCTTTCCTGAAACGGCTGCTCAGGGCAGCGGGGAACATAACGGCCCAAGGAGAGCTGAGATCATCCCCATCCCGTGCCGCCAGGCTGCAGTGCGAACAAGGCGTACGTTCACAGAGGTCCTGCCCTGCCTCCTGCAGCCGCCTTGGCACGCTCGGTGGCCACGCTCCCCAAGGACCGCAGCAGCACCCTGCTTGTGCCAGCCAGCAATGACAGACCACGACTCCCTTCCCCGTCCCTGGGTCATGTTCCACCCTGGCGTAAGCAACTCCTCTCTGCATCTCCTTGGCCAGTCCTGGTTCCCCGCCCGGCCCTATGATTATCCAATAAGCTGCTCATGTCAACTCCTTTTGGAAAAAAAGCATTTCTAGATTTTAGGTTGTGGTTTATTTATCAAGTTGAGCTTTCATTTCTCCTCTTTTGTGAAGGCTTGGAGATTGTACAGACCCTGAAAGTAAATAGAAAATAGCAAGCTTAGGTTTTTTTAGGTCACTATAAACTACACGCTTATCTGCTTCCAGAACACATAAGCCACAGGATGTCATCTAGGGTAAACAGAGAAGGATAAGGACTGGAACGGTGTTCCTGGCTGTAGATATGAATAAACCAGGATCACATAGAAGAAATGTGTTTCTGTATTCAAGCAGCCTTAAAAAAAAAAAAAAATCTAGGAGCCTTCTTCCTTCTTCACCAAAGAATCCGTATTCTTCTGGTAAGAAAGTTCTTTTTATATCGCTGCGTTTTCACATTCTACCAAGTAGCCTATCATAAGAAAGAACAAATCTACTAAATAGTAAAATGAGGGATTATTTCCACTCATCTGTTGACAGACATTTCTCTAAATTGGATCAAACGATTAAAGGTATTAGAATGACGTCTTGCAGATCCAGATCAAATCATTTGAAACCTTGAGACTGTTTCTCCTTTGCTTGGAAGGAACCACCAGAAATAGTTGTAGGTCCTAATTGCCAATTATTCTTACTAATGTGAAATTGTTAATTTGGATCTTTGAATATTTACCAGCTTGAAACTTAACTTGGGGAGCCCAGGATGGAAGGACCAAGCAGTAGCTCACTTCATACTATGCCATTCAGAGTCTTTTTAAATGCCTGAATGGTTCTTTCTAGAATTGCTTGCACTGAAAAACGGTGAAAACTTTCAGCACCTCACATTACGAAGATGGCACTGTTGAAGGTCAAATTCAACCAGAAGAAACGAGTAAAACTAGCTCAGGGACTATGGCTCATGAACTGGTTTTCCGTGTTTGCTGGAATCACTGTTTTTAGCATGGGACTGTTCCTCAAAATCGAACTCCGCAAGCGAAGCGAAGTGATGGACAATGCTGAAAGCCATTTTGTGCCCAATTCTTTGATATTGATGGGTATATTATCCTGCGCCTTCAATGGTTTTGCTGGAAAAATTTGTTACGATTCTCTGGATCCCACTAAATTTGCCAAGTGGAAGCCTTTGCTGAAACCTTACTTGGCATTGTGTTTCTTTTTTAACATCCTAATTTTTTTTGTGGCTCTGATTTGCTTTCTCATGCGAGGCTCTCTGGAGAGCACCCTGGCTCACGGGCTCAAGAACAGCATGAAGTTCTACAGGGACACGGACACCCCGGGAAGGTGCTTCATGAAGAAGACAATTGACATGCTCCAAATTGAGTTCAAATGCTGTGGAAACAACGGCTTCAGAGATTGGTTTGAAATTCAGTGGATCAGCAACAGGTACCTGGACTTCAGCTCAAAAGAAGTGAAAGAGTAAGTGACTGGCATTTGTATTGCGTAGGATCATTATTTGGTCAGTGTTATGCTAAAGAAACCTGCATTGCAACACACACTGGCTGGAGGGGGTTTCGTGTAAAATGTGTTTGTTTTTTGTTTCTCCCTGCTCTTGCTTTAATAAGGATTCCAAGCATTCAGATAGATTACTTTCTCTTCTGAAAAATTCCTCTTACATTACCCAGAACAGCATAAAATCTAAAGCAGCAAAATATGATTCCCACTCATACGTAAAGTAAGGTGAGCAGACTTTAAAATTGCTTTTTCTATCTATCTTTGCTTCTTTACAAATTCATTATATTGAACCATGTATACCTACTCCCAAAATCAAGTGTCTGGCTAACAGCAAAGTATCAAAATCTCACTACTCTTAAAGCAGATTTCAGTTGGACATATTGAGTTAGCAAAATGGGTCCCCTGGATATATGCTGTTGATACCATATTTAAAACTCCACTTCAGATCTTGGCAATTAATCAGTCTAATAGAAATAAACAGAAACAGTAACATTTTACCAATAACTCATGCATTTTAAATTCTTAAGATTTGGAATTTTAAATTCACTTAATGGATTGCTTCAGCATTATGACAACATTGGGCTGCCAACATCGGCAGATGCATTTTACATTCTCCTACATGAATGGAAATGTCTGCTTGTGCTTATTTTTTAAAAAACCTCATATGAAAATGTCACTATTTCTTCTATATGAGCTATAACAGATTGTTGACCAGAAACACCTTAATGGCTCTGATGTCAGTGCTTGAAAAGTTATTAATCTCAAAATGAGGTCAGGCACAGTAAGCACAAGTAAAAAAAAAATGTACATGAGAACAAAAAAACTTTTGAAAAAAATAAAGTGAGCATTGAGCATAAATACTTGCAACTTTCTCAGAAATTAGCATTTGAGGAAGAGATCTTTACTGAGAATGCTTTGAGAACATCATTTGTTAGGTTTGTGCTCTGGATGCACAACGAATATTGTAAACTAGAAGCAGTCTGGTTTTAAACTACACTGCATACATTAAAAATATCTGAAGTGATTTTGAATAAAGCTCTGTGTATCTTGTAAGATCCCTGCCTAACTGTGTAAATGGTATTTCATTTGTGTCTCTGTGCATACTGTTTTGGCTAGTTGGTTGGTCTGATTATTTTTATAATTCGGAACTAGGACGCTGCCATGAAGGCTATTACAGGGTTAAATTATTGCGCTACAGTTTTACAACAAATACACTCAAGTATTTGCACTGTGAAGGTATGCCCCTGGGTATAAATAGCTGCTTGAAAACACAATAAGAAGTTCACCTTGCCAGCATTATATGAAGATTTGAAAGCTGAAACTTAATCCAGCAGCAGTAGAAGGACAAAGCACAGAGAGAAAAAAAAGGTTATATTATCCTTAGCAAACGATGTCGTGTGTAGGACTGCAGATGCCTGGTGAGTTCTTTGTACTATTGTGACAGTAAATAGGGCATCAGAAATGGACATTATTCAGTAAATTCAAGGTCTGAACTGCAGAGTGTTACAGTCTCTGCTCACACAAATGGTGTGATAATCTGGCCCCTTTGAACTCAATAGCAAAGGTCTCCTTAATTCCAGGGAAGGTGAGAGTCCATCCTCTATGATGTGATTTTTATATTACTGTAAAGTAAAGGCCTGATCCAACCTCTCTGAAGTGTATAAAACACTTATCATATACATCAGTGGGAATTAGACCCAACTTGGGGCACACTGTACATCTAGTGATAGATACTGGACTGCATCTGGCATTTAGATAGGCCAGATAGCTGCCAGCAATTGCTTCAACCTTAATTATTCTATGCTCACTCTTTTCTGATTGCCCTTCATGAAATTTCTCTCTACCATTTACTTTTCTTAAAAATTAGTTTTATTGAAGAAGTGACTAGAGAGGGTGCATTTCCAATAATGCGGAGTTAATTGTAGATTTTATTTAGCCTTGACATAGAAAAGGATTTCAGAAAGGGAAAACATCTGGGAAGAATGCCACTATATAAACAGGGGATACAAGTAAATCCCATGGCCGGGAAGCACGGTGGAAAATCTGTTACCTTTGCTTTCCTTTCTCGTTTGAATTTTCTCCAGTGTATCTATGTGTGTGTGTGTGCGCATGAGTGTGTTCATCCTTCCTTCTGCCCTTGCCTGTGTACAGTCGCATCAAAAGCAACGTGGATGGGAGGTACCTGGTAGACGGCGTCCCTTTCAGCTGCTGCAACCCCAGCTCCCCGAGACCCTGCATCCAGTACCAGATCACCAACAACTCGGCTCACTACAGCTACGACTACCAAACAGAGGAGCTCAACCTCTGGGGCCGCGGCTGCAGGGAGGCCCTCCTGCACTACTATAGCAGCATGATGAGCTCCATGGGCGCTGTTGTCCTCCTCGTCTGGCTTTTCGAGGTAACCTGTCAGCACCACAGCTCCTCCACCTCCCGCTGCTTTGCTAATGCTCCAGTCCCAGGAAAACAGAGCATTTTCCAAAGTATACTGCTGAGTTAAAAACCTATTTAAAATAAATAACCCCAAAAGGTCCTAGGCTGGAGAGAGAGCAGGGGGTGTTTAACTTACAGAGTCCCCCTTCATAGCAGTCCTGCCAGAGCCTAGGATATCCCAACAGCAACAGAAGAAAGGGACCAGCGTTAATACCGGATTTTGTGCAAAATGCAAGAGTGCTGAGTAGGGAGGAGAGGGTGAGAGAGTTCAGCTACCTAGCTGCACTGCTTTTACATGTGTCACTGTTAGTGAAGAACAAAAACTACTCAAAACTGTACATCAGAAAGAGATGGCTTTATATTATGGCCCAGGAAATGGGATTAGAGTTTTATGTGGTGATAAACCAGAGACCTAGAGCTATGGGTAATGTCCAGTTTCAGATCAATATTTGTTTTAAGCATTTGTTCAGACCCATAAACATTTTTGGTCCCTAGAAGTAGCCTAGGTGAAGCATTTTATGAATCAGTTTTTATTTATTCTTCTTCCAGAAACCCCAGTGTGTATGCCTAAAAGGTGCAAGTACTGCAAGTATGTGTGGGGCCCATAACCTGAAGTGCAGCTTTGCTGCTAAAAAAACTGTTTATTCAATGTGAGAAAAACGTGCCTTTGGGTCTCTGCCAATTTGCTAGCTGTTGTGTTTAGTTGGGGGAATGAGAGAGGAGTGTGGGCTGGAGGTGGCACGAGGGCTGGAGCGTGAGTTGGTGGCTGCAGAGGCAGGGCAGCCCTGCCGGGCTGCACATCGCTGCGGGATATGGAGGGAAGCAGGCTGTTTATTACAGCGGAGATGGCTGCTGCCAAACGGCATTGTCAATTTTAAATAATTGAGCCTGCTTTTTTTTAAACTTGCATTTATCTAAACTTTTAAAAAAAATGCATTACATTTTTGATACAAGCCCTGGTCTACATCCTTCCTGGAATGAGCACACTTTTTAAAAAATAGACACTCATCCAAATATTTGCAAACCACGCGGGAAAACAAACTATCACAAAGTTGCTTCATGTTGCATTATTCTAAAAATAACCACTATGCCAGGCTGAGAAATATTACTTGGTAAGAAAACAAAGAACAGGCGGCAGCAGGTATCTCAACACAAATCTTAATGAAGAGATCTTGAAGAAATGGGTGTTTCAGCTGGATAAAATTGGAAAGATATTCAAAAACTTAGGGGAAAATTACACAGAAATACTAATGCCAGCTGCAAAAACTCATGACTCGGTACCTAGTTGTGGAATGTTGATAACAATGATATAGTAACATTCATATTACTTGCAGAAGTACTATAGAAGTACTATATTTTATTTACAACTCCTCAAAGTATGCCTTGGCAATACTTTCAAGTTTTTCAACCTGTGAAGTAATGTGAAATACCATCTTCTTTTTTTAAATAAACGTTGAGATTTTTTTTCAGGCTTTCAGAGAACTCTCAGGGCAGAGCTTTAAAGACATACTACAAGCATTTGCAGACCTGAGCTATATTAATTGGATTCCTGGAATATTTATAATTGGCCTGACATTCTGCAACAAAGAGTCCAAACTGGATCTCTAACTCCCTCTGCTTTTAAAGAGTGACTTTGAAGAGAGAAAGCAAAGCAGGAAACAGATGTTAACTTAGCCTGCTTTGGAATATCACCATTTTCTTTAAATTCTAGTCAGAATAGGAAAAAATTTAATCCTGAGTAGTAGTGCAGCAGAGGTCTAGACCCCTGGCTAAGGTAAAACTTCACCCTTGCCACCGTATGATACAACGGGGAGTTAGCGTACTGACTTCACACTTCTTGTTTTATTTTCTCTTTGACTGGCTTGCTGAGAAGTTAAAAAAAATGCTAGCAAAGTAGCTTCCTGTTTCACTTTGCATCTGGAACCAGTGTGAACTCAACTACAGCAGCACCTTGGTAAAACCACTTTTGGGGCCTGCAGAGGACTCTTGCAGTTAGGTTAGTTATATTGGTATCTGGGAAGTGGTACAAAACACAGAGAAAAATGCTAATCATAGCTGTACTTTGAACCACAGAAAGCGCAATATGCCAAGTGGGAGATCTCAGGGAAGGCCATTTGGATTTAAAGCTTCTGCATTAGATGCACGGAAGAATGAACATATTTTGAAGTACTAAAACATCTATTTGAAAATATGCAGAATGACACATTTCCTGGGAATGCATTATCACCTACATGCTGCTCTTACTAACAAAAACAGTAGGCTTCCCAGGATGACTGACAGTCAGTCATCGGGGTGACAAAAAAAGATCACACCATGCTCTAGCTAAGCCGCCTCAGGCTAAACCCTGGCAAACAGATGGACTTTGCTTTTGAAGCTTAAGCAGAGCAAGGTTGGCTGCCTCTTTAACCTGCTCCAGCCACTGAAAAGAGGAAATTTGGGGATTCAAAGTTGCCCTGAGCAAAGCATTTTAAAAGTAAGGACCTCCAGGAAGGAGGGCAACAGCTGATTTCGAAGATACTCTAAATTCTTAGAGTAATATAATAACGCAGAGCTCAACAGATCACAGTCACTGCGATGGCTGAGACCGTGAGATTCATCTCATGCTGGGCGTAACAGAGTGAACCCCAAACTGAACTCTGAAAGTTGGGGACCCAAAGCAAGTAAGTGCCAGTACAATATGCTACGCTGTGCGCTGGAAAGCAAACTCCCAGCTGCATTCAACAGCATAGAAGTGGGCTCCTGATAATCCTGAAAACCAGTCCACGAGCAGCGTATTACAGAAGTCTAGCAAGAAGGGTATGAAAGCACAGCTCACTGCTGTGAAGGAGAATTTCAGAGGTTCAATCAGTTAAGCTATTAGTCAATACTGTGAGTTAAAAAAAGGGGGGGGGGAGGATTACAGAAGTATGGAATGGAAAAAAAAAGCCTTTTTCACTGAGTAACCTCACAAGCCGAGGTAGCTGAGCTGTCCTGTGTTCCCCTGTGGAGTCACATACTCATAGCAGAGGAGCAGGGACCACCCGGCACGGCGGGAAGTTCGTTCTGCCGCAGGTGAACGAGAGGCAGAGCGCGCCGTGGGGGCGGCTGCACCGGCTCAGCCTGGCCCTGTCCAGCCTGTCCAGCTCCAGTGAAGCACTGCAGACTTGTTCTTCCTGCGACTTTAAAGCTGCTGTTAAAATGACAAGAATTTTTTATGGCAGTTTGTCCGTTGTCCAGGGGAAATAAATGAAACCACCCTGGCTTTCTGACAACCCATGCTTTCCTACTGGATTGCTATTAAGCACGGGTCTATAGCTTGCAGCATCTCTGCAAAGCCGAAACGTGCTTCAGACATTTCTGAAGTAGCAGACAGTGACAGCTGCCTCTCATATTTTATTTGATAACATGACCTATGCACAGCATGCAGCTCTTAACTGTCCTGGCCAAGACTTGCACACAGTAATAGGTGGTACTATTAAAAACTTCCTGCATTAGGGCTTCTGGATACATCATTTACCAAATAATGATGGTAAAACTTTAGCGAAACTTGTGATTCAAGGCTCTGTGCAGGCGATGATAGATTAATTTACCAGATACTCATCTCCAGCTTTCTGGATTCTCATCCATCGGAGAAGGCAGGCTCACTTACGAGAACGTCCGTTTTGCACTGCCTCTTAATCCTGTGGCTCAAAGCCTTTATGAGCAGAACTTTTTTTTTTTTTTTTTTTTTTTTTTTTTTTTTAAAGGAAGTATTTTATTGAGAGAAAGTGTCACAGACTCTCATCTGAGGTTAGGTCAACTGCATCTTTCCACACAAGCATCGTCCATATTGAAAGTAAGACCATATTTAGCAACTTCCAGCAGTTTAAGATGCTTGCAAGGACAACTAATTTTGCTGTCAAAGAAAGAGTGGGACTTGGCAAGTCAGTCACAAAAGCCCCTGCTGACATGCAGTGAGGTAGCACAGGCAGATAGCAATCTTTTGGATCTGATCCTGTTGGATCCTAGTCTCTCCCATCGTTTACCTGCAACAACCATTAATAGGAATGATGCTAGTCCTACAACTGACAGTCCAAAACCAGGGCTCGGATGGAAGCAGGCTGTCAAGCCACCCTAGTAAATACTAAGACTACTATTAGATGATTTATGACTTCTTATGGCCTTTATAGAATGGTGTGTCAATTGATTTAAGTCTTCATAGAACATGGTAAAGTCACAAAAACATGAGATTATTTCCAGACTCAGGGCCATTAGGAGCTTTCTAAAAGATCAAATAGTGACAGGTCACACATTCCCATGTCAAACAAGACACAGAAGCTGCTTCTGGCTAAATAAATACTTGATGAAGTGTGTTTCTTTGACCAATATTTCTCCCTTTCTGATCTTGAGTGAAAGGGGAAAAGCTGAGAATTTGACATGTAACCAAAGGTAGCTTTAGTCTTCCAAGAGTCTGGAGACACTGATGATACATAAGCAGGATGACAGGGCAGAGAGGCTAATGAATGGTCTGAAGAAGTACATATTTGACAAGTCCTGTCTTTTAAAGGAGTCCAAAATCGAAGTAGGAATTTTGCAGTTGGACATGCTAAGTGGCTGAATCCCAACGTCAGATGTGCCTGGCTGCCCAATGCTGCAGTCGCACACAAAAGTTCACAAGCTTTCTCCCTTGGCTGCTCTCCAAGGGCCTCACTGGCATCAGCCTTGGCTGGACTGCCCGGCAAGTAACACCCAGGGACGGCAACCTCTTTAGCTGTTAGGGTTTAGAAAGACCGGAAGTAATCACTTCCTTGAGAATTTGTCTAGGATAACGGAGTTAACATTTACAGAACAAATCCTGTGAAGCTATTAATGAGAATAAGTGGTCTAGATCTTAGCTCTGCCAGACACACGAAAGACTGAACTAATCCTGTTTCTTCCCCATCGTGGTTGTAGACCACCTGCTCGATCATTTCACCGAGCTGGTTCTTCCGGCAGCCGTTTTGTCCTCCTTTACCTAGCTCACAGAGTATCCATTCTTCTTCCTAAGTGTCACACGGATGGAAGTCAGATTGTTCTGAACAACGTTAGAAGACGGAAGAACGGTTAAAAACATTCACTCTCTGGAGGCAGGTTTGGGGGTGCTGCTGGTGTCCAGGATGTTACAGCTCCATAATACAGTAGAGAAAGTCTCAGTCAAGGCTGCTGGGATTGGTAAATGCTTTATCACAAATAGAAAATTGTTTCAGATATAACTAGTAACAGACACAGATCACCTCCTGCCTTGATTTCATTATTTGCACATATCTAAGTAAGAGCAAAAACAGAACTTGAACTGGACAAGCTGATGGCCCAGATGATAATGCTACTCTGTCCTGATGCTGGTTCATAAATATCTCCTTGATCAGATTAATGTACTTGCCAAACATATTAAGGTCAATATGAAATAAAAATATTTAGAATTAAAATAAGTGGATTTGGCAGAGGACAATGTTGTGCATGTTAACAGCTTTACGAGCATATAGAGCACAGGATCAGTAGTACCACGAAAAACCTTCTGCCCCGTGAATCAGCAATATGTGCAAAGCCCCCTTGTGCACAGGACCACACAAAGCTGCTGCTTTGCAGCAGCCACGTACATCGTATTTCCTTCGTAAGTTGGTGCACGCACCGTTTGCTAATCAGCTGCCGCAGCACAGCTCCCCTGGCACTCATCCCCTTCAGACAGTCGTTCTCCTTTCCTGCCGGGAAGAGTTTCCTTCCTTCCACCTCTCTCGCGCTCCTTCTGGTCCTCCTCTCATTTGGAGGAGCCTCACAACCCCCAGGTGGAAGCTGTTTGGCATCTTTTGCACCAGCGTGGGTGGTGGATGCAGAGGAGCAGTCGCACTCCGACTCGCGAAGCTGAAGCGGGGCTGCAGGGCCGGAGGGGCACAGAGCGAGCACGGCTCCACGTATGGCGGGGGCCGCTGAGGGCGCCGAGCAGCACGTACGGGCTTGCCTGACTCGCTTTGTCTTTTCCATCGCGTCTTACAGATGTCCGTGATGGTCGGCCTGCGGCTGTTGCACACCTCCCTAGAGAGCATTGCAAATCCCGAAGACCCCGAATGCGAAAGCGAAGGGTGGATTCTAGAGAACAGCCTGAAAGACACTTTCAAGTCCACCTTGGAGAGTTTGAAAAAGATTGGTAAGTTCAATCAGGTGGAAGCAGACGCTGAAGGGGCTGAAGGAGAGGAAGGTGGAAAGACTCCAGCCATCACAACGGTCAGCTGAGCTTCTAAGTGATGTGGACTTCTATCAAAGAGGAATGAAAAAACTGAGAATTGTGAATATCTGCTTTTTAAAAGCTGTATATCAACCACCAAAATACACATTTCTACACACGCTTTTTTATATATGTGAGTATACAACATAGTACACCTTGGCATAAAACACTTATCCACACTGTGAGTACACCATATTCATAACTTCTGAGGGAAATAACCCCACCAGGACTTGCAATACTCACATGTTGTTCCCTTATCAGAGAGTTAGTTTAAAAAAAAAAAAAAAAAAAAAAAAAAAAGGAGGCTGGCATCACTCTGTGATCCATCCCATCTTATTTTGAAATTAAAATTGGAAATTGAAAAGTTAGCATTTGTTGCTCAAGTTGATTTATCAGCATACTTTATGTACTTTAACTTTTTAAGACAAACTTTTTTTTTTGAAGGGGGTAAAAATCTTAGAAGTCCAAAGAAGGATTTCCAGAATTGTATAGAACTTCGTATAATAGTATTTTGACAAAATTCTCATATAATGTGATTTTTTGTTAATGTGCTAAGAGATGGTATTTCTGCTGTGTTCTTAAGATGTACATAATGGGGAAAAAAGGTAAACGTATACTGAGAGCTTATGTACTAAGCAAAAATTGTAATTTAATAAATTACATAAATATCATGAAAACAACATTAAGGTAAGATTTACGGTTTTTGTTTCTCAGGGTTATATTCAGCCAGTATATCCTGAATGAGTGCATGGTAGGCTTACACTTCACCTTGTATTTAAACTAGCAGAAGCTTAGATGATTCCTCTTTTAGTAGGTGGAATCAGTGCGATGAACACGTGCCAGTTACAGTTATTCTGGACATAAATATGTACTCTCAGCCTCTCCAGAGTATTCAAGCCCAACTATTTCTAAAGGAAAAAAAAAAAAAAAAGAGGCTATTTAGAACTAACATGTTGAATGTTTTCCAGGATCCTAGCAAACGGATACCATTCATCCGCAAGTACTTCAAGCCTCAAACTTTGAGGCAGCAACAAGTAAGTTGTAATCAGTTCCTGAAAGGAGCAGTTTGCAAACTTGCAACTTGTATTTTTGAGGTGGTACAATTAGCATATGGCTGCATCCCTGCAACCACAGTCATAGTTTTTATGTATAAAGTTGGAATAAAACATGGAAAGAGTTTGCTGTGGTGTGTGGCCTCTAGTCAAGGAAGACCATCTCGAATTATTCTGCAGCTGCCAGGTAAATTCAGCTGAAGAGGAAGAAGCCAGAGAGAGCAAACCCATACCTGTTCCCCTAATGCCAACTCCAAACCTTGCAGTCCCTCAGCTAAGAATCAGGTTTCGTTTTAATTCAGCTGTGCAAAACCTCAACTTTGCTGTGGCTGAAGGGGGAGCGTTTTCTCTGAACATCCTTTCCTCCCAGCTCGTCTTCAAACGAAGCGACGCTTGCAGCTGCCCGGTCATTGTACAGCTCAGGAGCAGTTTTAATTCTTAATGACTTGTGCCCTTTCCCCAGCAATACTCCTGTGTCACAGCTCCTGCGGCATTTGTTCAAACTCATGGGCAACTCTTTCCAGGAGGCATACACCAGTTATTGGTGGGCCAGGTAGGGAGGGCTGCGGTTCGAGCCAAAGTCTCCATTTCAGAGGCCAGGCTGGTTCAGGCCATCTGCATGCAAAGCTTCATTGTGGCAGGTAGCTGTAGCACTCTTCCCATTTTTCAAAGCTAAGCTGAAATGCTTTTTACTTATAATAACGAATGAGGGGAGGAAGCAAGATCAACTCTGTCTTTCGTACGCAAGAATGACTAGAATGAGGGCACTAATGTAAAAGCCAACTTGCTATTCACCACAGCCTATCGTTTATTGCTTTGCTGAGGACAACTCTGCTTAGCAGAACTGTGTAAAGCAAACCAACAGCTTTCTTCTGCGTAAGTAATCTGTATGACCTGCTGCTCGTCTCCGCTGGTCCATTACAGGAGAACAGGATTTTGAATAGCATATGAGGCGTCCACATTTATCAGAAAAGAGCTTTTCAGAGACAACATGCATAAATAGGAATTGCATTACAAGGATTACAGTTTTTCTTTGTGAGGCTTCACTGTGCTGTGATCTATACAAGCTATTCGACTAGTCACCCGATTTTTCAGAGAGATCTAGATTTACTGCTGTCCTAGAAGTTTGGCCTAGACCATTACTACGGACAGGACTCTCCAATTACTTGTGGGCTCGACTTTTTCCAGTTTGTTACTGCAGAGACATAACAATTGTCGCGTTATTCTTTCAACGCTATATTGGAGAAGCCAGTTCCAAGAGCAATGGTCTCCTTGTAGTAGGAGGTAGAGAGACTACCTGAGACAGGTTTAAGAATATTACTGGAATCGGGGTTTCATCCAAATAAAGGCAAATAGTATATATGCTAATGCTGTCTAAAATAAAGGCTCCTGGTTAATTAAGATCTTTGTAACATCTTATGGTTATTACAAGATTGTAATATGACTGCTTTGTATTATATTACATGTAATATATCATTTGTCCAATCTTAAATATATTTTCTTGTGACATCGCAAACGCTGTTCTAGATAAACATATCTACGCTGCCTGCAAATGTAAATTTAGGTATTAAAATTATATTGTAAGTAAAAAACAGTTAAAAGAAAATGTTTAAATATATACAATTTAATACAGATTTTCTTTAATTTGCTGATATTTTGGTTCTGAATTCACTTTTTGACTTTTCATGCATTCCTGCACGTGGGAAGCTTTTCTCCTCTATACAATACTCAGGGAAAGCAAAGCTTCTCAGGTGCCTGCAGACAGCCTCCAAAATCACTTTCCTCTTGCTAGAAACAGAATTTGCCAGACCATTTTAGTATTATCCTTTTGTAATACACAGGAATTGCACCATCCTCATAGGGCTTCACTTCTAGAATCACTGGACAACTGAAATCACTGGCATCTTCAGGATCTTTGGAAATCAGTAAAACTGGGTTTATTACCTCTTTTTTCCCCTTTAAATCTAACTTGCAACAGGCATTTCAAAGAAAGCATCATTATTATTTTAAATTTACATTCAAAGCTCAAGTGGTCAACCCCGCCTGCCTAGAGCAATTTAAGAACTTCCAGAGCCGTGTCCTGATTTTCAAACTAATAAACTTCAGCTCACATCAACTTCAGAGGGATGTGAGCTTAACTCAGACAAACCAGGCCACTTCTTTTTAGGTGCCTCCATATGGATTAGCAGCTTAAATCCAAGTGTCCGGATCTGAAAGCCAACCTGAGGCCTTGAATAGTAAACTTTTTAAAAAAATATCACTTTTAAAAATGATTTGCCCAGGAAAAGTGGCTGTTCTACCGGTGACATTTATTTGAGCAGACATAGAACATTTAAATGCTTTAAAGGAGAAAATATAAACAGCTTCCTTAAAGCTATTAATTCCTAAGTAGCCTTAATACAATTGATAAGATTAGCCCTCATGCGTTACATGAGCTCGGACATTTTATAATACCAGGCAAATGCATGTGTGCAGCTTAGCAAGGAGCATCGGACTGCTATATCGGGCTCCTAGGCACGGCACGCTCCCCCGCCAACGGTGGAGGAAGATTTTCAAGGCTGCTACAAAGTAAGAGAGATCCGAGAAACGCAGTTACTTAGTTTCACCTGATTTGTTTAGTTAATAACAGAAAACCAAGCAAAAAACAAATGAACACGGCCCTTACCCCAATCAATGTAAAACGGGGACAGATCACAAACTTTTTCTTTTCTTTTTTTTTTTTTTTTTTAATTAAAAGAGCATTATTAGAGATTAGTTAATTAAGAGATAAGGCCGAAGAAATAGAACGGCGTCACGCGGTAACAGCCCCCTGCGGGCAGACGAAGGCTTAGGCAAATTTATTTCTGCTAAAAAGGAGTGCTGCAGTCTCAGGGAAACCTGAGGAAATTGCTATACGTGAAGCAATTTTCCAGAAAATCCCCAAACACCAGTTTCAAAGAACCTGCACGCGATGATCCCGTAGCGTTTTACCGAACTCCTGAATTTCATCCCAGAGCGTGAGGTAGGAAAACTCCGGGAAACAGCGGCCCGGAGGCGAGCTTTGGGGGGCTCCCCCCCAGGAGCGCGGACGCCCTCCTTCGCGAGACCTTGGCGCGCTCGGCGCTGCGCTCCCGGGCGGACCGAGGCCACCGGCCACGGCCCGGGACGCCCACGACGCCCGCAGCTCAGTCCGGCTCCACGTCAGCCCGGGGGCCGGGAAAGGAGGGGACCGAAGAATCGGCTCCCAAGAGCAACACTGAACCCATCAAGCCCGAGGCGCGCAGTACCCCGAAGAGACCACCGTGGTAAGGTTAAAAGGATAAGAGTGAACTATGATTCCTACGGACAGACCGCAGAAATCACCTCAAACTGCGCAACAAAGCAGAGTTCAACAACAGTGTCGAAGAGCTGCGATCCTGCCCAGTGCGGCTCAGCTCTGGACTTTTTTCTATCCAGTAATACCAGCATATGCAAACAGGACAGTGATCACTCAGTGCACTTATCCGCCCCAAGACGCGCGCAGTCACCAGGATGCAAAGCTTTTGCTCCAAAAATTGCTTTTAGCCTCCCCACCCAGCTGCTGAAAGGAACCCGTTCAAGGGACGGTACGCTACAGCTCTGGCTTAGACAACTGCTTTCTCAAAATCGGTGTGAATTTTCCTATTTATACCTTTGCAAATTGTTTGACGTAAATGACTAACTTAACAACGCTAAAAACATAGATGCAGAATATAAACAAGGATAATATGAATTCACAACTTTCATATGAACAGATCTTTCATAAATGATACAAATCAATCCAGAGCAAACTGATTCAGTAATACTGTTGCATGCATATTTTTAAAAATACTGTCATAATTTATTTTAATCACAGAATTTTATATGTAATTAGTATCTAAAATTTATTCTCCTCTTTTTTTTATGTTTTTTGTTAATTTTAGTATTTGAGATTATTCTCGAGTTCAGGGAAAGCTAAAAGTGGATTAAAGTAATTCCAGGAAGCATTTTGCTCAGAAAAAGACTGCCACAGTTACATCTGGATTTCAGGTGAACACTTCGCCACTCACTACCGCAGCAAGTCTCCTACTGCAGTGGGACAAAATGACTTTTTATCCCACTTGGCAAGCCAGCACTCAGTTGGGAGCGCTGCTCACGCAAGTGCGCATCCACAGCATCACCCACCCTTCTCGCGCATCCAGCAACCACGGCTCTGTCATTGGCGAAGCCTTACGAGAGTATCCTGAAAGACGCAGACCCTAGAAACTAAGCACACGCTGCTGGCAGCACCAGGGGCCTCCCACCCCGACCCTGGGCCGCGTCCCCACGCAGGGAAGGGGCCACATTTGGTTTTGCCCTCTTAGACAGATGCGATACCTTTCAACACCTGCATAACTTCATATCACAACTGCCCAGCCACCTGAAATACTATCCACATTGAATTTTTCTTAAATATATCACGTACACTAAGTTGTCTTTATGGAGATTAAGCATTACTCTTTTAATCCTGCAATATTGCTGGGTAGAGGATGCTCTAGCAAATTATATATCCTTGTACATACTGCTGATAGCCTTGCCTCTTAAGTAACCTTTTCCGTGATTTAGTAACATGCTTTAGCACCCTGCATGTTTACAGTACTACAAATACAAAAATGGGCAATACATACTATTTTTCAAAAAATATATAATCAAATTTCAAAGCAATATATCATTTTGATAGGTCACTAGAACATCCTGCTACGGTCTGCACAGATGCCACTGCTAACCCGCGCTCGGCTGGCCCACCTTGCTTGGGGCTCAGCAGCCAGTTTGGGTTCTCTTCAAGCATCCTACACAAATGAGAAGCAAGCTGGAAAACTTGACACCTCCAAGCTCAGGCTATCTGGAAAGACACTATGCAAATACATATACCAAAACTGATGAAAAGTAACATTTAATCATTGCTGTCATGGAGACAAAGATCAGTACTTGTCACTTCCCAGCTCCTACATCTGGCACACTGCAGAAACTGATATTCTCCCTCTATTTTCTCTTTCAAGAAAAGAGCGCTTGACACATCTCTTGGTCAAAACAAAAAAAAAAGAAAAAGATCTTAGCATGTTCTGTTTGTATGCCAAGTGGGAAAAGGCAACAGAAAAGCAGAAAAATAGGCAGAGAATAAATAAGCCAAAGCATGAAGATAGGTGTATTCAGAAGCAGTTTTCATACTTGGTAGAAAAACAGGGAGCTGTAGGAGGTACATTAAGATCGCCACAAATGAAATATGAATGGAAGAGGGAGTTATTTGTAAGATCGGTTTAGGGTAAAGTCACACAGCTGTTGCTTAAAACAGCTGTTCCTCATCAGCTTCTCTTCAGTACAAGAAAGCTTCTGTAAAGCCAGTTTCTTCAAACAGTAGATGTCTCTGACTTTGTGAAAGCTTTCAATACCATCTTTGCAAACAATTTAGGGGGATACGGGCTAGGCATATGACCGCAAGGTGGACAAAAGTATGGCTCAGTTCTCATGGCCAGGAGGTACTGGTCAACAGCTGGAAACCAAACTCGCAGCCAGTTGCAAGCGGCCTTCCCCAGGGGCTGATAGAGGGCCAAAACTCATTAAAACATTATCAAGGGACCTGAACCAAGGAATGCAACGACTCGCAGAGTCACTGCCTCTTCCTATACGTACTTTCTAGAAACGAAAAGGGAAGGGACCCCAGAGCACAAGGGAGGCAAACTGCTTGCTCCGTTAATCACAACTGCCAGTACACAAGACTGATGTGGAGAGAGATTTCTGAGACAGCTTCCCTTTTGTAATTCAACTTCTGAGTAGCTGAGACAAGGATGGAGCTCCTGAACAAAACACGACATCATTTTGTATTACAAAAAAAAATAATAATAATAAAAATAAAAATAAAAAAAGCACATAAAGCAGGTCTGGAGCCTGAGAGCTGCTGGGGATTCACACCAGAAGCAAAAGGACAGAACTGGAAGTCTGCGTGACCAGACTTGTAGAGGCTCGCTGCCCCAGTAAAAGAAGTCAGCCAATCTATTAGGCCCACTGTACAGTGCGAGAATAGCAAACCTATCAGTCCAGGTTCTTCCCAAAGCCAGAGTGGGAAAGGGGGCCTGAATTTGACTTGCTTAGTTTCTAGCATGAAGACTAGTTTGAAGGACACAGAAGGAAGCTGCAAGGAACGGGAAGAGAGCTAAAGATGGAAACAGACTGAGAATCCAGGAGCTTGCACCAATTCCTTGCACCCAACAAACACCCAACACCCATCGCAGAATCCGTCAGCTGACAGAGAGCCACGGGCAGCCCTGGTTCTTGGCACCACTCAGGAGGCATCGGGCCTGGCATTCTTGTCATGTACTTTCACCAAAATAAGAGAGAGCCTATTAGATTAGGGAGAGTACAGACAAGTGTTACCTTTAAATATCAACAGAGTAAAAACATTACTGTGAACCCCAACCTTCATCCCTTTATAAAATTCATCTTCATCCTTTAAAATGATTATAGGACTTTTTGGTAGAGGTCAAGAAAGGTTTAGCTGACTGAAGCAACTGACATTAATAATATAATCACCTTACATTTTTAGCCCAGGAACTGCAGATGTTGCACATCCAGGTATTTTTGTTAGCTTGTGATTAACAAGGTGACATACCTGAAGCATCAAGCTCAGCAAAATTCTAAAAATAAACTTTAAAAAGTACTTAATATCAACAGCAAAATCATTTATTTGATGCTTTCAGCTTTTTTGTTTCTTTTCTGTTGTTGATGGTTTCTGGTTTGGGGATTTTGTGTTTTTCTCCCACATTCCAGATTGTACACATAATCCACAATATTAAAGTTATAGCCAATTTATTACAGATCATTTCCCTGATACTGAAGTAATATATATAAGCATTTCTACAATTAACACATGCAAAACAGATCATAAAAGTCTGAATAAAGAATGACTAAATTTACAAAAATGATAAATTGTGAACTTTGCAATTATTCAGCCTCACAATCCCCGATTCTGATTCCAAAGAAAATGTTGTCTTGCCATCAAGTTTGTTTTACAAATTCTGCTTTGCACAAAAAAATCTGTCAATATAATTAATCAATTACGTTTTTAATATGCTTACAGGAAAACGAAAAATTTCAAGGCAATTATATATTATCTGAAACTGTGGCATACAACATAAGTCTCTGTTTAAAGGAGCAGTAATATCACGAAAGAGAGGATTTTCAAATGCACAGTAAATTGTTGATATAGCAATCTAACTGAAATAGAAGGCAGAGATGAAGCATTTAGTGCCTGGTTTTTATCCTGCAACATCTGCAGGTCTCTTCATAAAAAGTGACAGCACTATATAAATGATCAGATCTACAACACTTATAGAGACAAAAAAGTAGTCTGTATAATACTGTTTTTAAGAAAGGGGAATCAAAATTGGCCAAATTTCTTTATTTCATATTTCACATCTTCACTCAATACCTGTTACTGAATGTTTGCAAAATTGTCCTGTACACCATGAATATACAAAATTTACCTGAAGCATTAAATCTGTAAAAATACAAACAATCCTGTCAGACCAAGTGTAACCGAAGACACAGCAGACAATTAAAGAGATTGCTTATTTGGGCTGAAGATGAAATCAGAAAATAAGACAACTAGGACAACTACAGATTATTAAAGAAACAGAACTATGTAAATTAAGATATTACTACTTTGTCAGAAGATAGGAGAGATAAAGATAATGGATTTTATTTTATTTTTTAACTCAATAAACAATGTCACTTTTTAGAGACACCTCGGCGGTCTAATTACATACAACTAGAAAACTCACTGCCTTCAGGCACCCTCATATCAAGTGCAAATCTGCGCAGTTATAGAATATATTTATAAAATATACTATATGCAAACATCTTTACAGAGCTTTAAATCAAGCCAAAAAGTAAATATACTTGACGGTACAACAGAAAAAAAATGAAGAGATTCAAGATTTGGGTAGTGTGATCATGGCCCTTTAAAGTCAGAGGAAACCAGTTTGTCTGCAACAAGGAGGAGATGGGATTCGCACCTTAAAAGTTGACTGTTAGCAAAAATGAAGAAAATATCCTCTGTGCTTCTACAAATTAACAGGAAATTAGCCTTCACCTGACATTTTATGCATTGTTATTACCTTAAAATAACTTCTAAAGCACAATGTCAACCCCTTAATATCAACAACCAATCACATAATTAAAAGGGTTTCCCGGCTATATTCAAATTGTAAACTACATAATTCTAAGGAGTGCAATGCTCTGGAGAAAGTTTTAAATTAAATTCATTTACTCATAAAGCTAGTGTTAGGCTTTTAGTAAGAAAAAAATAACTGGAAGCAAGAAAGCTACAAGAGTACAAATGACAAAATCATTTTAGATACAGCGAGTGTAAGAGTGAATTACCCACTGATGCAGACAGATACATCCATTTGCTACATTATTTGCTTCCTTACTTCATTCCATTGCATGTACACACAGCTTAAGTATTAAAATGCAGAATAATAAATAAAACGGCTCAGATTACTAGCAAAGGGCAAAACACAATCCATAATTGTGCTCTATCTAGTTTCTGTTCCAGCAGTCTTTTTCCTCTTGTAGTTTCTAAGAAAAAAAAATCATAGTCAGACTTCCAAAAAGAGTCATTCTTTTGTATCAGAAACTCAAGTTCATTTGCCCAGGTTTATAACCCAAGAGGTTTCTGTGAAGGAAGCACAGTGCAAATTATATGACTAATAAAACTTGCTTACATAGAAAGTAGTTTACTTGGTTATTGTTAATTGGTATTTTTATGAAATACATTGTAAAACAAAGATTAAATAAAAGGACCGGGTTCATTTTATTTTCTCAGACCTTTTTTTTCTAATCCCTCCTTTGGAAAGCTTACTGAGTTACAAAAAATCGTAATAAAGTTCCAGTCTTCAGCAGATAGCTATTATAAATGCTGCCAATCAATGCCAACTAGTGTTTGATTTGCTTCTTGTGCATGTCCAATCTCCTCTGTGATACTGTGCTGCTGCCAGAGTTTTTGAATCTTTTTAAATCGCTCTTTACACAGATGTAAGGGATTCCCACGTCTGAAAAGGAAATAACACTTATTAGGAATGATAAATCATGGCAACAAGTACACACAGTCAGACGCTACACAAAATACTTTTATAACCCTTTAACACCTCTCCTGTCATGCCAAATCAACAAACGTTTTAATTAGTATGTTTTGCGGGTGCAGCCTGGTGCTTCCCATCCCTTACTACTCAGAGGTCCCCTTCAGCCTTTGGGAATCTAATGTGCAGTTCACCAAAGTCTGAATACAGGTCCTCAGCAATCTTTCCACATCAAAACAACTTATATTGTATGCTCTTGACAAATTTTAAACTAGTAAGTATTTGCAATACCAAGTCCACAAAATATATTTTTGGAAGCAAAGACAGAAATTTAGACACAGAACAACCACATTAAATAAAATCATCTTACAGCATCTTCACTTAATACTAAATTAATACAGACAATGATACAAATAAATACACTATACAAACATGATTTTTTGCAGTATCTTCTAGAAAACATCATAGACAAAAATATTTAAGGTTTCACACTTCAGGACAACTCTTTATAACCAGAAAGAGATCTTCCATTACACGTTTTAAACAAAAATACATATTAGCATTAAAACGTTTGAAGATATTAGACAACAGCAATGTCAAAATACTGCCTACATCACTTAAAGTAACGAACACCATTATTTTACAAGCTTTTAAAACTGTATTTAGTATATATTTAAAACTTAAATATTTACCTGAGTCCCTGGTCTGTCTCTCCATAGTCATCAAGGTAAGGAGGAGGATAGAAGCAGCCCTTTGTTTTTCCAGCTAGAAATAGCACCTGACATTCTCGCACTCTGGATAGACACACAGAGAATGTTTTAGCTATAAGTGAATAGTTTCTCCTGCTGTCATGGATACTGCTGTTCCATTTCTCAACTAGCTTCGTTTTGTATAATATGCATGTACAGATTAAGAGTGCTCTTTTGAATTAAAGACCTTACTAATTATTACCAATTAAAAACAATGCAGTTTCACAAATCCTATATTATTTGCAATCTGTATAAATTACCCCACAACCACCACAAGAAAATACAATTTCATTTTTCACTAATCTTTGCCAAGGCAAAAGTATATATCATCTAACCTCTCCTTGTATACGTATAATAAGACCTATGACAGATTTACTGCAACATCATGATACAACAGTTCTGAGATAGTTGTGGATTAAGTTTGCAGGAAGACAACTAAAATTCTCATGTTTCCAAAGAAAAAGATCATCAAGGAATTTACCTTCATTGTTTTGTAATACTTCAGTGGAAACAAAAACATACATAGAAAACACATCCTCTTTAAAATGAGATTTGAATTTTCTGTGATATCTTCTATTCAGAGAAACAAGGTCAGAATAGACTGAAGTATAAGGAACATAAATGCATTTAGTTTTTAATAAATGCTATTAATAAATAATTTGCAAGTATAGCTTTCTTCATAAAAAGACCCCTACAATCACATTTACAGAATGAACCATTTCATGTCCACACACACTGTCTCCCTTCTATAATTAGAGATACTGAGTTCCTTACCTAAGGAATATGCCCACTCCAGAGCCACAAGTGTATGTATGTGCAGTACAGGCTCCAACATCTTCTCCTTCTAATTCAGTCTGACAACAGTAACTTTGAGAACATAGCATGGTCCCACACACAAGGCACAATGTTGGGGCTCTGCTTTTATCACCACCTGATTTCGGACACCTTTTGTTAAGGAAAAAGAAATTCCATGGTATGTATACTCTCCAAACAGCACAAGCAGATTCAAAAGCATTTTTGAAAATTTATAGTCAGATCTCCACAATTTCTGTTTCATTGAAATGCACATAATTTTTGCTAGAGGAGATGACAATCAATATGGGCCATTAACAGAGCTATACACATCCATAAACCATCTTTGCAAGGGTTTTAAGCTAGGGGATTTTCCAGTTCGTCAGAAACAACAAAAGGCTTTAAGAGTCTTCATTATAATTGCATACAACTTACGAGAAATTAGATGCTTGATTAATGAGACAGCTGTAGTCATCCGGAAGGTCTATTAATTTGTTGGATTCTCTTGCATAGCTAGAATGAAACAATCAAATTAACTACTCAAAGTTCAATAAATAACACACACTCATTTCAAATTCATTCATGTTTTCCTAAGTGCCATCCAAACAGCATCTGTGAATAATTAATTCTTTAAATTTAAGCTTTGATATCTTTCATCATTTTCATCCATTGTCAACATATAACTCTACAGCTGTAATAAGCTAGATCTAAAATTACTGTGATACACTGGGCCCTAAACAACCATGCATTAACTAGGAATTAAAACACTTTTGTATTGATTATTTGCTATTTTAATTATAACAAATATTTGTTATTTTCTAGTATTTTTTTAGTGAGCATACCGGAAATATTTTGACCAGTGAAATTTCAAAGTTAAAACTGTGAAGAAGTCTAGCCTACACATAGCAGTTCTCCAAATCATACAAGCCAAGAGGCAGACCCTTTAAAACGTAGAGAATTGTTGGTGATGGGCACAGTTGACATCTTCAAGTATTATTCACCTGGTAGGGCAGGCAGGGGTAGAGGAAGCTTTCCTGAGCTATCCTGGCAAATACGTTTGATAAAAATTACAAAAGGAATCCACAACATCTCTCAACTAGGGTACTCCAAATTTGCCTTACATTATATGTTGCATTTGTAACAAATTTTGGAGAATAAACACAGGCAGAAAGTCAGAACAACATGTACATATATATGCTTTTAGTGACACCTCATGACGAAATCACTACACGTTTGTTTTGCTTCGCTTGCTTTGCTTTGCTTTGCTTTCCAGCTAAGGGATCAAAACAAAGACTATAACCCTAACGCTGAATGGAAAACAGTACAATTCTAGTTCATACAACTTTTATACTAAACAGAATAGAAGTCATTAAAAGTATGTATTTAATATCAAATATTTGTATTACTTAGAAATAATAATTCTGATTTCAAGTTAATTCTTTTGCAGATGCTATACACTATAAATTTTAATAATCTTTACCTATAGGAACAACATGAATTAGACTGAAATACAGAGGTCTGTAACAGAAGCAATATACTAGAACATGCTGGGAGGAAGAGAAAATAAAATAAAATAGCCAGTTAGAAAAGGTTAATCTCTGAAAGATAGTTAAGAATCAGCAAAAGGAACACATGTACAAAAATCCTAACACGCACAACAGGAAATCAGTTATAGAATCAGATTATTCTAAGTGTACAGGATATTCTGTAATAGTCTTAGCATTTAACAGATGAAGTGATTCATTATTATTTTTGTTACTCAGTATGTACAATGTTGAAAGACTGACTTTATGTATTTAACAAGATTAAAACGCGTCAGTAATTTTTTAATGAAAACGTGAACCTTATTTTTGTTTAAGATTTAGATAACAGATTACCACCACTTTCACTCAGCCCCTAAAAAAAAGAAACACTTCAAACTCTTCTCTAAGCCCACTACACATTAAATGTATTCTGAATTCAAACTAATTACTTAGCAGAAACTCATTTGAAAAGCACATTTTATTCTCCCAGTAATTGATACAAAGTTGATTTCTCTGAAGAATGTGGATTCTTTAAAAATCTAATTAAAGAAGTCCTTCAGTGCCTGATATTTTTAAACAAAGATTATATAGCTCTTTCAGCAAGGACATACCTTCTTGAATCAGAAGGTACAAACCTGCAACAGGAATTATTAGAAGAAATACTACAGCCTTTGATTACTGCAGATCACCCTAAATAAAACTGTAATGGTCCACTTTGACTTTAAAATCTAAGTAATGTTTCACTTTCCTTACAGAATTACAAAAGCTCTTCACTTATCTCCCTACGGTGTCTTTGCCAATCAGTAAAACATAACTGATACTAGGTTACTGTAAACACTTTTCAGAAAAAGGTATTCAGCGAAAACTGCAACATTACAATTTTTCCCCTCTTAGAATTTCTCCATGTTTACCTGATAGCATGTCTCTTGCCTTCCAAATATCTTTTTACTTCATTGTTACTACACCAACTGCAAGAAAGAAATGGAATTTTAGCTTCAACAGATACTACTTTCCCAAAGCAAACATGTAAAAATTTGAGTACATCTATTCGAGATTTAAACAATTTATTTCAAAATGTCTCTCAAACACTTTTCAAAATTTATCATTCACTTCATATATGCACTCATGGGAAAAGACTAGTAATACTATCTAGTGCAAAATTAGTTACTATATTTAAACTAAATATAAAAACTCTCCTTACCTTTCTATTACTGTGTTCATAATTTCACTATTTTCTTGAAAAAGGCAAATGAGGTTGTTTGGCAAGGAAAGATAGCTACATAAATGTTCAAACTGGTTTGTTCCACTTACTGTGAATAAAGCGAAAAAAAGTGTATAGCTCTTATTTATACTATTATACTTTATTTTATAAGTATAGTATTCTTTCACTCATTAAACACTCTCTACAGTAAATGAAATGCAGCCTTAAACAGGACAACCATCCTTTTAATTCCACTTTTTTATTTCTCTTAACTGTATTCCCACACCCCCAAAATGTATTCTGAAAGAATGCCGGTAAAGGCTCCAGACTGCATGTGCTGGAGAACCGCATGCAATGGCGAACAAGTTACTTCAACCATCCCCTTGAAGCATTCTTCAAGCCTAGTCATAGAAGAAGCACAGAGAGTTCTATGGCCTCTACAACTCAGTATATCTTTCTTTAACATTGTCAGTCAAAAAGCTATTTCATGCCCTTTGTAGCCCCTGGCACAAGCTCAGGGACACAATCAGTCAACTGCTCTATGGCCTTATCCATGATGCTTGTGTACTGGTCTGATCCCCTGGCCTCTGCTCCCACCTTTCCGGAAAGGGAGCCTGAGTGTTTATTCTGCGGCACAGACTCTTTTGCTCCAGAATAATTGAGTGGAGAAAACTATGAAGAAAGCAGTGCCCTTCCCTCCCATGATCAACAGCGATCCCTTCTTGCCACCCTCTCCCCAAAACCCTACAGACGGGCAACAGAGGGCAACCGTGGGGTCAGTGGGTCCTGGGCAGCAGGAGTGTAAAGGGAAAGCAAGACCCCCTCATCCCACCTTGGCCTTACAGCCACGATGAGGACACCCCTCAGGGAGGGGACCTGCAGGGCAATCCAACCCCCTGGGATTCAGGCATCGCAACAGCGAAGCAAGGTCTTCCCCTTATGCTCTCCTACAACCAACTCTAATGCCCCACTGACCACTATTCATAAAGATACCATGTGACAAGGAAAAAAGGACTATTTTAATGTCAGCTCAGCAAAGCATCAAACTTCAGTTATAAAATGGGAAGCCTGAAGTACTGTAAATCTACTTATGGGATGTTTTAATCATAATTAAAATCTCTAGATTTACATTCAGGCCCTGCATAAACCCTACGTGGTGCACAGTAAAAGAAGTTCCTAAAACTGGCTATTTATACTATAATATAGCATTTGTGTATTTGGAGATTTTAAACATTAGCTCAATGCTGATTTCAAAGAAATCTGTGCAAACAAAAGTAGGGCTCATTTCAAAACAGTAATCAACGAGAGATCTGATATAGTCAAAATGTCACTTCTTAACAAAAAAACAACAATTTAAATAATCTAGGACAATGAAAATCTGCATTAGTTCCTTACACGAAAAAAAATTTTTTAAACAATTTTTTTTTGCTTTTGTTACACAGCGCAATTCTGTAGTGATAACAATTCAACATTCATTCCATTTAGCTTCCTCCTAAAATGAGTTTAAACATAGTTTATTTTGTCAGTCAACCTTTGCGTCTTTTGAAAAGCTGAGTTACTACAAATACTGGTAAGCAGGCAGTACCTTCTGTTTCCGAGGGTGCTGGGACTCCATTTAAGTAATGAAAAAACAAAGCAGAACATCT
Source organism: Rhea pennata (assembly GCF_028389875.1). Lineage (NCBI taxonomy): Eukaryota > Metazoa > Chordata > Aves > Rheiformes > Rheidae > Rhea > Rhea pennata. The sequence continues at coordinate 27,494,256 of NC_084665.1, read as the reverse complement.
CAGGAAAGGCATGATACCAGCTTTTAGGTTCTTCCACAGGTGCCAGCCCGAGGAAATTTCTTTCAAGGCACTTAAAAAGCAATAATGAAAAGCTTTGTAATAAATCTTCAATCATATTTCATTTAAGCAACTTAGCTGAAATAAGTGTTATGTAATAAGTGTTTACATCAAAACTAACGCTAAGAAAAACACTGAATTATAGATTTCTAAAAATGTATCAAACTTTGACAATAAAACAAGGAAAAATTTGCACAGACATTTTACATCCTAGAAACTGCTCTGAACTCAGATACCACCAATTCCAGATTCATGTGTATCTGCAAACTGACTGAAAAACACTGTTCCAGAGTATAATGCTGGGCTCAGAAGAAGTTATAGGACTAGTCAGTGGAAAGGCTACCTAGAAGCAGTGGATAAGGAACAAGATGCAGGAGTTAGAGTTAAAAATATAAGCTTTAACAGCATTAGTACATAGAATTCTGTTTGTAGTTAGTGTCAAGTCCAGGAGTGAAAATTATAAAATATCTGAACATTGTCGTTTTACCTTCCTGTACACTGGCAAAGAAATTTATGTAGCGTAAGCACAGCTACTTCTTCTTCACTGCTAGCATTTTCTTGATCCATGCCATTCTCCTCTGAAAAGTAAAGGAATAATAAATTTCTTCCATAGTTTATAGAGCAAGAATGTAATTTTTCCATTTTTGAGAAAAAGGGCAAAACTAAGTGACATATTCCACTGGAAAACTCAAGCTATGGTATGGCATTCTGGAAAAAGTTATTCTGCCGCACATCTTGTGGCGCATATATGCTACTGTCAGCTTCAGTAAGGCACTGGTTTGCTTGCTTGATGTCTTCCTGCTTTTGGCATGCTACAGCTTAGCCAGTTCCTCTTACCTGAAGAAGCCTTGATTCTCTTCATTAACTACAACTTGTTCATCATGCAAAGCATACGTGCCAAGTTTTTGCGGTAAATACTTACAGGCACAGTAACTAGCTAGAAAGCTAGGGTTTGTGACTAGCTACGCCACCAAAACTTTCAGTGCAAAAAAATGACAGAGTGAACTTTCATGAATATAATTTATCAGTAGTTACTGGAAAGTGGAAAAAAAAAGAACATCAACATTTTTATTTTACCAGTGTAACCTGCATATATTTACCAATAGCACTATATTGTTTTCCAAGCACAGGTTTGAGTAACCATTTCAATAAAAACCTGAAAGGAAGTGTTAAAAAGTTACCTGTTGATGAGGTAAGTAAAATTTGTATTATGTGTGCCATAGTGACAAGATGAAACAAGTGAAGATCTCCAGTGCCAAGACTAACCCCTGAAAAATCCTGACAATGTATGGCAGGGAAAGAGAGCACCAAGCTTACCTGTAAAAGAAAACAAGGAAGCAATAGTATTCCTTTTCCTTTTGAATCTCCCCATTTTCCTATGTTAATGCTGCAATTATACCCTTTTAAGCAGGATATTTGATAGGGCTAATTCTGGAAGTAGCTAGTCAGCTATGACATAACAGAATGACAGCTGTTCCTAACCCAGAGTTAGGCAGAAAGTTTGCTATTGTTTGACATAGAAAAGTGCATGAGATCAAAACATTATTAATAATATATTATGGAAAACTTACCAACAAGTGAAACATATCGATATCAAGTATACATGGAATATTTCCATTTTTTTCATTAGGCACCAGTGCTGAATATTTTAAAGAGAAAAAACAATTAAATATTTGTACATGAAAAGATTTTAATGTATTTCGGTTACAAAATGAGAGCCATCTCACTGGCTAATGTGCTTATAATACTTAATAAACAAATGTGAAATTTTTGGCCAGAAATGCATGAATTCTAGAGTTGTTCAATATCACTAGAGAAAAACTCTTTCCCTATTTGAGTATACTGTACTGAAATGAAGCAAAACCAAAATAATTTACAGCAAAGTGAGTACCACTTCACACTACTCCGATAGCGTTATATCTTGTATTGCTTATGCGTGCAGCAGAATAAAGACAAAGACTAAGTAATATTCAAGGTATTACTTCTCTTCTGTAAAAGACCATGTTCCCTTCTCCTCTGCCCTACGTATTTGTCTAAAAGCAGGAATACTGGGAAGAATCTATAGCTACCCTTCACTGCAAAATATCTGTGCTTCTCTTGAAATTTATGTTGGAACTGCAGACTAAAAGAAATGCTGGTTTTCCACATTGCAATGAAATATGTATAGCTACACAGGTAAAAGTACCAGCTCTCAGTCTCTTAGTTAAAACCTCTATATCCTCTATATGATCTTTGTGTTATAAAAACTGTAACAATTTTTCCATAATTACATTTCTATGTCATTTCTTCAGAAAAAAATAGAATAAAGTAGTGAACTTACATGCTAAGAGAGTACAAAAGTGACCTTGTACTGCTGAAAGAGATGAAACTGTCCAATGAGCTGCTGCAAATCTTGTTAAGGATGTAAGGCAGTCATCCTTTAAAAACAAAGAAAAAGACACTGCCACAGTTAAATGTGTCCTTTAAAATGAAAGGACTTTTTCCCTCATATCACTCTATTCACGCCCCTTTGTTGCACATTTAATGGGAGCAGAGTGTAATATGTGACAAAGATACTTATGTTTGTGCAAACGTATAAGTTCTTTTTAGTCTTATTTTGATCGTTACCATGAGAACCCTGGCCTTACAAAGCTACACAAGTACGTGATTTTTAAATAGATTGATTAAAATCAGATATCAGTTATCTAAATACAGAGAAAACTGCTAAATGAACACAGTTTAAAACTTCAGACATTCTGCACTGAAGAAGCACAAGTCCTTCTTGTTCCATCAACTCAGAGAAGAATTGCTAGTAGATCCTCACCTGTCGGCAAGGTAAATGGCCAAATAATGGTTTATCTTCATCAGCTAAAATTCGTTCTGTGAAAAATAAAAAATGAAGACACTTCAGTGCTGTGAATTTAACTAAAGCCTGAAAACAAACATAAAGGAACAAAATGAGTACTTTTTTACCTATTGTCTGTATTGTATAAGCACAGCTTCCCCAGCACATTATAGGTACACGTGGATCTTCTTCGTTTGGATGAACCTTCAAACCCACTTTATATGTGGCTGTACCAAAAGTTGTCAACATTTCTTTAATGCTCTCAGAATAAAGATTCCTGAAGCAAGGAAAACAATATTACTAATTTATTATTTCTCTCACTGTCAGACTAATTCTTTCAGAGAGGAGCATACACCCCACACCTGAATGCTCTGATTTGTAAATTTTAAGTGAGAACTTCAGTATCTTACTTTGATTCAAACTACTCAATAACCTCTTTTCTGTGCCAGATACTCTCACAATTATTTTTATTATTGGACTGGAAATGTTCCCATTTGTTAGTATTAAGAATATCCAACCCACAAAGATAACAGAAACATAGCATAACAACTGAAATTACATATCAATATACTCTCAATTTCAGTCTTTAACGTACTTAGAGTGCTAAGCTATAACTGTGAATCCTTAAATCAGTTATAAATAAGAAGAGGGAATAAAGTTTAACTGTGACATTGAAGTTTATTTAAAAAACAAAAGGATCTTCTTGGCACACCTATGAATCATATCTCCCCTGAAATTCTATCACATTATTTACTGTTTATGGGTTAGTCTTCAATATTATCACAATAATAGAACCAGTTTTTCTAATTAAATGAAAATTCGTATTTTTGCCTTCATTACTCAAATATTACAGCATGAATTTGACATTTGAATGTTACAGTTTGATGATAAATTTTCATGATTTTTTAAGATACAAAAACATACTTCGGTTGGTAATCAGGTCTAAATCCTTCAGGTAATTGCAGCTCATCCATTTTTTCTGAACTACCAGAGTTACCTATATAAACAAGAAAAATGCACACTGATTATTCACCTATATGTAATTTTTACATTATAAAAAAAAATCACAGGCTCAGAGCACTAGAAACTGAAATTCCAAGTTATTCTCACCACTTCTGCCACCACCTCTGAACTCCACTGTGGTAGAAACATAATACTGGGCCTGTTTCAGGAACGTTTTAACATTTTCACAGACAGATACACATAGTTCTTTCGACTTACTTGCGCAGCCTTCATCTCTAAGTAAATATAGTGCTTTTATTTGCTGGCATACTGTTTTGATCCAGTGAGCTAGGTTTGGTTGACCTGAAAAATCTAACCTGTCCAAAAACATAAACAGAATATATCCATTATTTAAAGACCAACTATGATACAGATATTATAAAAATTAACGTCTGTATAAGTTAGTAACCTCTCTTGTCTAACTATAGGCAAATGACAGTGTGTAGGTACAGAAAGGCTATAGATGCTTTAGATTCCTTCTCTCATACTTCTTCAGAGCCCTACGCCTAGTTTTGTGCTCCTAAAGGTAAAATGTAGTTATAACTCACATATCATAAAGAAAGTGAAGTGGCTACTAATTTGTTGCAAGATCCTTTGGCTTATAACTTTAGGAACTTCTCTTACGAAAATCTATTTTATCTGTTGATTGACACAATGTTCCACTGGTTTATGGATTACTCAAACCACCATCAACTCAACAGCTCTACAGAGTGATGGAATTTGTTTATTCTCCTCTTAGAGCAGTAATACATCCCACACAAATTCTTATTCTTCTCATAACTAACAAACTAAAAGCTTATAAATCCTGAGATTTTTTTAAAAACATAATTCATTTTTAGCACTGTTTTTGAACTACAATTTCTTTGACTCCTCTTAGCCTACAAGTGAATTTAGTTATTTTCACTATAAATGATATATTAACAAAGCTTTTTATTGGCTGATATGCAATTATCATGAGGAAATACGAACACTCAACAGAAAAATTTAACCCTTGGGAAACAGTTTAAGTGCAATGGAATTTGTGCTGGCATTAATAAATGTCTAATGTGGTATTTGATCTCTTAATCTGATAATTATTTATGTTTTCTCATTTAAAAGACAGTAGTGCTCATATGCACCACTGGTGCACAAGACTTACGTATTACACACTACAAACTAAACCAACACACTAGTTACAGATTTGTTTGCTATGCTCCAGAACTTTTTTGTGAAGTTTTGAATGTATTTTACAAAAGTGTAGATAATAGAAATTAATTATATAAGCCAACAAGCATATTGCATAAACATATACTACAAAGAACTATCATACAAAGAAAACTGGGAAGCAAAAAAATTTATTTAATGGGATCAAGAAGCTACAAAAGGCAATAATACTTATTTTTAAAAGTAAAGCCAACTTCCAAATTTTTGTCTCCAATGACACTCTAACAGTCATTTGTCAATCTACTCCACATGAGGAACCTCTACATTCTTTCCTTAAAAGTATTCTCCTCTTTTTTGTATTCTCTTTTCATTTTTACTTTTCTTTTTTCTTCTTTCTCCCTATGAGTCATTTCATAGGCATTTCATGTTCTTCTTCTCAATAGGCTCTTTTCTCTGCTGTTTGCTCATTTCCATATTTTAAGTCTTTTCCCTGCAGGTCCTACAATTTACTATCCTTTTACTGTTCACATGCTATATTTGAAACCACAGAACAGCATAGAACCACACAGAATTTATGTGAGGAAGTGACATAAATTAAAAGCAGCAAGGAGGCAATCCATTTCAGATTATTAAAACTGAAAAGAGTAAACATTTTGAAAAAGCAAAAAAAAAAGTTGTTCCAGAGATCACGAATAGCCTTTTGTTTTATCTTTTGGGACTGTTCTGAGTTTTTTCGTTTTGGTTTGGTTTATTAATAGTCCAACATCCTACGAATTGCTCTAACAACGGAAGATCGTAAATCTGCAATTTATGGTGTTTGATTCCTTTAACAGTTTATGCAGTTTCACTTGCAATAAAGTTCTTCAAATTAAAATCCATTCCCCAAGCTGATATGACAAAGTAATACATAGATGTATCTCTCTTTAAGAATAGCTCCGATGGGAAGCCTAATTTTGAGGATTATTTTTATAATCAAAACAACAAGTGTACAGAAGGACAGCCTAGTTTAAAAAAAAAAAATATTGAGAGTGTTTATAAAGCAAACAGACCTGTTGAATAAAGCTCTTGGTGGAGGAAGCAGAGGGATAACAGTGTTGCTTAAACATTCACAAAGTGGGCAAAGGAATTCACCGTTTTCTACATCATAACTTGTGTGTACCCGTAATCTTTGCTGTCTTCGTTGCTCTTTTGCCTGGACAGCGTCAAAATACCTTTAAGAAAAAAGCAAGATATTAATGACATGTTATTCAAATATCACTTTAAAACAAATTCATGAATACTCCTGAAAGCACTCTATCTCCTAGATCTACATAAGAAAATTGTCTATATGAAAAGACCTACCTTCTGACTGACCAAGTATTACTAATTTCTGGTTACCCCTAATTTTTGTCAGCCAAAATCCATCAGTGATAAAAATTCATTGACATGCAAAATGTGTCAAAATCACATTTTGGGATCACAAATTGGGAAAAGTAGAGAATGTTGAGGGATTTAAAAAACACTTAAATTTCAGTTTTACATGAAATTTTAAGGGAGATGCCTTGAACACTTTATTTTTTTATTCCCGTGTATATTCCTTTACAGACCATAATTGAGTCAGAACCAGAACAACTGCTGGTTGATCTCTGAATCTTGCATGAAAAGGAACTAAATTCACTGCTTTGCTAAATGTAACTACTGTTTCAGAAACCTTTGGGATGGTTTACAGCATGCTTGATGACTACTACCCAAAAGTGGTCTCTGAATACAGGCATCTAAGGATACTTCCAGGAGTCAATGGTAACCACACAGGGCAGTATATCTGCTATGTAACAAGACCAGGAACACCACAACTTCAGTGAGCAGTGGTATCAGAGACTGCAACTGAGACCTGCTCAGGATCACTGAGCACTTACGGCCACAGAACTTCTGGGCTTCTGCCTAGGCTGCTCTGGGTGCTCCTAAGAGGCTTGTGTTCTTACACCGCTGGACATCACCAACAATGTACCCAGAAGGCAAAACCTGATTTCGTACTCCTTCCCAGCCTAGGAAATGAAGAGTTTGTCAACATGCCCCTAGGAAGGGTATCAATGTTAACTGGATGGAAGAATTGAAGAGCGTAATTCAGCAGAGAGGTCAAGAAGGAGCAGGAACATGTCTATTACTGAACTGCTAAAAACAAAGAAAGTGTGAGCTACAGGGCTCAGATATATGTGCACCACAGACTATGCGCATGGATAAACATCCAAAGAGAATGAGAACTGCCATGAGTGGCCTCACATTCTTCTCATCTTAATGAGAGATAGTAAATCAAAATTACTTTAAGTGTTTATAATATTCTTTATTATAACTGACTTCTGGTTTCCTTTTAATTCAGAAAACTTTCATTGCTTCATGACATTCATTTTTAAATTTATTAAGTAGTATTAATTAAAATTAGCATCATTAGGCAAAGTGACAGCTGACATGCTATTTGGACTGAAAAATGTAAGTACAGCTTTTTACCTTTGCCAACAATGAGCATGCATAATATGTCCACAGCTACCCGTGTGTGTTCCACATGACAGATCTGGGTGCATGAATAATGGGTCATATTTATCTGTATTAAGACAAAATATCACTTTAGAATAAGCATTATCTACCAAAATAACTTAGCTGCTAAAGGCTAGATAAAGGCTACTGCATTTACATACATTGTTAAGAACTCTAATGTACCACAGAAGTATTATTCATTTGATGAAACAAATCATATTGCTAATGCATAACAACTTTTTCTGTCGTGTGAAAAATACCATGTCATTCTGTATTGAGCATGTATACTATATTTACACTTCAAATTAAGTATTTGAAGGTGCTGAGCCATGGCACTCATCACCAAGATGAGTTTGTTTGTTTTTTTTTTTGGGGGGGGGGGGGGAGGAGGAAGGTCATTTTGTTCTGTTTGTTTATTATGGCTAAGAGCCATTTCAGATGATAAAACTGAGAAGAAGCAAAGATACATCTTGTGCTTTCACAGCAGTACACAACATTATACAAAGGGGAAGCATTTATGTGAGTAGTTCAAGTATACTAGCCCCAAAACTTGAGGAAGGGGTTTAATAGTTATATTTTTATTTATATATATATATAGTTATGTTATAAATAGTTATATAACTATTTATATAGTTATATAAAAATAGATTTTTATAGTTATAAATAATTCCCCATAAATGGCTGTTGAAAGGTTTTTTGATAATGCTTTGCAGTTACTTTTTGTTATTTAGAATGCACTCTACCGCACACAAAAAAAACAGGAATTCTGCTACTGATCACAATGAAGTCATTCACAATTATACAGCTAACATGAGAAAGCGAAGCTATACTGCTTTATAAAAAGCATGTGGTCATTACAGGCAACTCTGAAATTTGTAACATTGAAGACAACTATGAATATCATTTACCAGGGTCTGGGATAATTTTGTTTCTGTTTTTAGATAACACAGTTGATCTTTGAATAAATGCTGCCAAGACCATAGCTCTGCTGTCCACTTTAACTTCTTGTTCTTCTTGACACAATATACACATAACCACCTGCCTGTGTTCAGCCACTCTGGTTTGCTCTGGTCCCAAAGCTGTGAGTTTTGCATCTGAAATTACAGGGCTAAAATATTCAAAAGATACTAGTGAGCACAGTATTTGGAAAAAAAACAAAATAACAAAAAAACACCACCAACAACAAAACACCACCTCAAACAGATCATGCTTTAAATGCGATTAATAAATCTCTATGTTAAATACTCTGACGAAAAATAATTTTGGCAAGTATATATCAATACCTATGTCCCCAAAAATAATTATGAAAAAATACTTTGTAGAAAAAAGGTTATATCCTTACAATAGTGGCCATGTTTGCTATCCTTATTTCTTTCAAATTATATTTAACAATTGTATTTATTCTAACAGTTGTATTCATCATCCACAAATGACAAACATGCATCAGCTATGTCCAATTTAGTATGTTTGATAACATTATCTCTTCAAAAAAAATTTCCTTCTCTTTGTTTTCTCTTCTTGAGAAATTAACAACTCTGTTGGATGGTCTTACAGGAAAAAAAAAGTTATTTATCTGCTTACACTGAGCACTACGAACATGGGAAGAGGGAGAAATAAATATTTATCCTACAATTTTGACAGTAAGTGAAAGTAAGTTCCCTTTATTGCTTTTTAAAAAAAGCCTCAAATTTTTGAATAGCTCTCCATGAAGACCAAGAAAAACCTGTTGTTTGCTTTAAACAGTAGCAATGTAGTGATGTAAAAGTTAATGAAATCTCATTTTAATTTCTTTTTTGCTTTACCTGTTATCATGTACACCGGAGGCTGAAGTATCTAGTTCCTCCAAAGTCTGCTGAAAGAGTTCTTTATTTTCATTAATGAAGTGCCGTTGCATCTCAGACATCTGGGCCATGATCTTCTCTCTGCGCAGCCGGGCAATCTCAGCTTTCCGCTTTCTTTCAGCTTTGTCTTTATCGCGTGAACTCTGGAATTTCATTGTTCATTTAAAATCTTGTTATAACAAACAACTGATGTTACCTACTGCTATGCATAACTTATACTAACCATTTAGCAATCGAAATCTCATAAAAAGACAAAAAAAAAAAAAACAAACTACCAAAAAGGTTTGTGCCCTCTTTGCTTTGGCTCACGTTAAATGCCAGGTAGAAACGCAGATCCAGAAGTGTACTCCCTCCCCACCCTTGAATTCTATTTTTTATTTTTATTTTCTTTGAGCATGCATAATATGAAATAAAAAGGAAAGTAACAGGTCCCTAGGGCTGCTCTCTCTCCAGCCACACTGGTTGTATTCTTAATGCATTATAACACTCCAAGGTTTTGGGGTAACACCTAGAATGTCATGTCAAGCAAATAAACTGACAAGAGTTTACCTGGAATGATCTGCAAAGAAGGGGGGGGGGGGGGAAGAGGAGGGGGAGGGGGGAAGTGTACATTAACACTTTCCCATGCAGTCTGAACTGATGAGATGAGTAGACTAAGTGCTATGATCAGTGCTATGAACAGTACAAGCAGTAAACTTGCCAGAGTTTTGGAGACCACAGGTAAAGCAAAGGGAGAGAAAAAAAAAAAAAAAAAAAAGAGGGGGGTGGAAATTATCAGGGACTCTGCCACTAGATCTTTCAAAAAGTGTGTTGGCCTAATCTAAAAGCTGTGAGACAGAACTAAGATTTCTGAAATCACTGGGTTTTCTCATCTTTGATTTAGAGCAGCAGTTAGAAACATAATTCATTGCTGCTCACAATCCACACCAGTTTAAGATGAGTTAACTGCTACAACTTTTTACCTCCTCCATAATATTTCCTTCTGTCTCTGCCACAGGACTTGTAGAGGAGCTTTCTCTTAGCTTTTTAATAGCATTGAAAGTCTGTAAAAATAAACAAAAAACAAAAAAAAAGTCTTAATTAGTTTGACATATGAATATATAAAAACTGTGCTTATTATAATGCTGGTCAGATAATGCAGAGTGTTGGATTCCAGAAGAACAAACAAATAGGCATAACAAATCAACATGGGAAGTACAAGAAAAATCAGAGTTAAGCAAAGTTTCAAAAATCTGCAAGATTTTCACGAATTATATAAAACAGATTTACCTTCAATATCCATCTGATCATGTCCTTGTGCACTTCCAGATGAGGTGCATTTTGCAGTGTTTCTAGCATAGCTAGTATACTAGGGGAATTATTGGGTGCATCTCCTGGTCCTGAGAAAAAAGTAAACATGACAATTGATTATATTTATACCTGGTAATCTGATCACTCACCGTAATAAAAACTCTTGTATAAACTCAACAGCTGAAGAATCCCTACAGCAAATATGCCCAATGTGCATCTTTCACTCCCCTCAAAGTATTTTCATAAATATTCTCTCAATATTGAAAAGTTGTAGGGAATAGTGCTTGTTGATTGTGTTTTTCAAGACCACATACACTGCATGCATTCCCTGGCTGTTTGCCTTTTGAGAGCTGCCATGTACAATTTACAATATTGTATTGCCCACCTATTTTCAACAGAAGAGTCTTACCAACTCTCATGTTTTCACAAAATTACAGAAACTAATCAGAAAATGCAGGGGAGAGTCAAGATTAAACAACTATTTATTAAGAATACAGATATGTTTTTTTCCAACTGTAAGGTTTGATAGTGTATTTCAATGCAGCAGCAATCTTTGTTGAGACCCTTCTTAAAAAAATAGAATAATTTCCAGCAAATTTTATTCTTAATATCTTTTTTTAATTTTTCTCCCTTGAAAAAGCATATGTAGATTCTGTAGTACCAGCATACTGTATATGTAAAGCATATATACATAATGTTTTTGTAGCATTTGGGAATTCTGTCTTTCGCATACTAAGCTATAACACTAAAAACTTTTGATGGGTAAACAAACTTTTTGGTAAATGCCTTCTCAAAAGAATAAAAATATAATATGCTGGTATTTTCAGCTGCTTCAAATTTGCTATACATTTGAAAAGAGGCATACTTGATATTTTCTGAGTGAAGGTAAATGTTACGACGTTCTCCTCATTGAGATTCTCTAGATGTTGTTTTTCTTCTTGTAGTGCCATTCCAAGCAAGTGCAAAACCTAAATAAAAATTATTAGTTTTAGTCTTTCTCTTGAAGCGCACATATAATCTCTGTATATAGTTTGAATAATTCATTAAAAGACAAAGAAGTTTATAGCAAAATTAAACAATAAGAACATATTTAAATTAGTTCCATAGCTAGGTTAAACATTAGTGACAACATGCATTTATAAATTCCTGCAACCTCACAAAATGTAAGAGCATTTCACTGCTCATATGTCTGTTTGCTGTCCTGCTTACTCACTGTCAACTCTGTGCTTTGGAATAAATTTCATTGGTTTCTCATATTTCTCAGCTTTCCCTAGCAATTGTATGCTATTATTGCAACTCTCTGAACAGAAGCATGGTATTATAAGAACTAGAAAATCCCCACCAGAACTGGAATGAAATAATCCAAGATAACTACAGTATCCATTAGAAAAAATGGTAAAATTGAATTCTACTCTTGGAGGGGTTTTTGTTTTTTGTTTGAAGTAACAGTCCATTCTTCCCAGCTTATCACATGGCTAACAAGCCTCATCAGATGTAAGCTACCTCTCCCAGATGCCTCATGTCAACACCTGTGCATGGTGCGCCCAAGTTGTCTGGTTTGCCAGGGAAGTCCAATTGCATGGCACCCAGATGGCTGAGCATATTTTAGCTCAGCTGCAAGGTACCTTAAGCTATTCAAGTACTTATTTTAAAGCCTAACATTCTCATGTTACTGAAATGTGACTGCATTCTCTACTTTTTACTATGATTTATAATACTGATATACTGTTCTTTTTGCAATAAGGTATTTTGTATGGAATTGCTCTCATGTTGATTTAAATTTAGCTATAAAAAGTAATATAAATTCAACGAGACCAAATGTCAAAAAAATACTTAGCTTCACAGCTGAGGCTTTACTTCAAAATGTTATTTCAAAAAACTATCAACATTTTCCGAAAATTTGGTTTTGGAGGCCAAACAACAATCTTTACCAACACAAACAACCCCTTTGATGGCAGTCTGCCTTTAGCTAACAACTTTTGCACATCCCAGACAATGATCATCGCAGACAACAAAACCTAGAGTAGCTCTCCAGGTTTCTAAAGATCATTATAAATACTGAGGAGCAAACAGTTCAGTTCAGCTTTCCAACAATAAAATGCTTTCAGTTAGATAACTGCTCTGTATTTTATTTTTTTTTATTACTTTTTTTTTATTATTTAGCCTACCTTGAAAATAAGTAAAGAAGTGTCAGAAAAAAGTTACTACGCTTTACAAATTCAACATGCAACAACTCAGACGTAACAGAGTCTCTGACACAACATTCCACAATTATTTCAACTGATCCAAGCAGAATTCTTCCGTCTTGTGTGCACCTGTTAGAAATTTACCTCTGTCTTCCATACACTTTTAAAAATAAACTGCACCGGAGGCAGAGAGGTCTCCCCAGCCTTGCATATCTATCAGAAAAACATCACTTACTACTAAAATACATGCATTCTGTATATTCTAATATACCAAGTAAGCAAAAAGTAAATAAAAAAAACAAACAGACGTTGAAAGGCTGAAGTACACACCCCTTCTTTAGTGTATGCATAATTTTAAATACAGAAACATACCCTTTGCAGCATGGACTCTGACCAGGCGTAGCCATTGTGTTCCACCGCCCACTGCAGTATAGTTCCCATAATGCACAACATGACATCAGACTGCAGAATATTAACCAGGCTTGCAAAAAGCGGGCAGAAAGGAGGCAGACCAGGGGGTGGAAGTGCTGAAAGGCAAATTTGTGTTTTTCACATCTGAACATCTCTACAATTTTCAAGACTCATGAGAAGTGTCCAACTCTCAGATAGCTTAAGTCTAACCAAAGACAATACACAGTTGCTTGATAAACAGTATGACAGATCAGCACGTAGTAACATTCGGCATTGCTTGCATTTAACATAGAAGTTGAAGGAATAAGCTACTCTTAAGGCAGGTTCCTTGACAGATTAGATTCCAGTCTATGACCAGAAAGATAGAGAAATGACTATGTTTTCACCAATTTTTGGCTAACCCAAGAACACGATGTTAGCCTAAAAGTGTCAGGGGAATATGCAGTTCCACAGGTGTTTCCTCCTCCCATCCTCCCTCAAAGATGATGTACCTGTATCTTCTCTGTTCTGTTTTTTCAGCTTTCTTTGTGCTTCTTCTGCCTGAAATAGAGGAATTATGTCGATTTTACTCAAAACCTGTGCAAAACTGATAAAACAGCACTTTTACTTTATTACATTGCAACAGTTTTCCCCCTCTTTTCCCTAGCATTCAATAACAGAAGCAAGTTTCCAAGTCCTTTCAAGTTTGTCTTACAGCCTATCTGTAAGTACCTCACAATCTTGCATCTTTAGAAGCAATCTTTATCCTAAGCTAGTCTAGATTTTTTTTAGTATAAAATCAGGAGCCAAATCTGAGCTAAAACAGTAATTTCCATACAGGTAAGGGGAAATATAGACTGTTAAAGTACTTTCAGTAAAGTAACACCTAATAAAACAACAATTTTTACATAGAAAAACTCCTGAAGCCTCACTAATTTCAGTAGTTCTGTATAGGAATGCAGCATTTGAGGGTACAGAAATCACTGCAAAATCTCAGTTAAATTTTGTCATTCTCAAATATGTTAATATTTTTTTAAATGCTGACTCATAATATTCCTTCACAAAATAAAGCTTTAAAAACAGAAAACATGAAGAAAATGAAAAACAAAGATAAATTGTTAGTTACCTTTGATTGCTCTGCCCTTGAAAAGTGATAGAAATACAGATTAAAGTTCTTGGCACATTCTGGTTTTAGTTCATACAGCCCTCTGCCTGTTAATCCAGGTTTTCTACAAAGAAAAAAAATGTATAAAAACAATGTTCAATGATTATAATCATTTTTATGCTGAAATGTCAAACTAGAACAGCTAAAAAGCTTTTGCTGCTTAGAAGACAGCCTAGAAATCAAATATATAGTAGTATTTAGAGAGATGTACATGAGCAAAGGGGAAAGCAGTGTCTCAGCCTCCTTCTGTTCTCTCATTTACACTAATTTAGGTATTCAATTTTTAAGGCTGAAACACAAGAATAAAGTAAAACATACTTAAAACAGGCAACTTCCTCAATCACGCTTTCCATTCCCGTCTCTCTGTTCTCCTACATTAAGTAAAAAGAAAAGAGAAGATAACGTTACTATGATTCTTGAATCAAATATGTTTTAATATCACAAAGCAATAGATACGCAAGAAAGTTAGATGTCGTTTTACTAGCACTCTAGAGAACTCTAAAACAAGTAACATGAAGATAAATCCAAAAATACCATGTCTTCAAAAAGTATTTTTAAAAAATTGTGCCATTTAAATTTTTTTACTGTTTTTCCTTACCCTAGCAAACTTGGGCATAACAGACTTAACTGAAAAAATTCTTAGTTTACTCAGTATATATTAGTCAATATCTGTTTACTAGACCTTTAAAACTAAATATAGGAGAATGCTAAAAACTCAGGTCACTGAAAATTGACAAAACAAAAGGTATCAGCAGATATCAGCTCAAATACGTAATAAAGCTTCATACACAAATTACCTTTTAAGTCACATCTCTTTCATGCAATACACATTCATAGCAGTTAATAGTCCAAGGAAAATGCATTTATTTAACTAAGACTGACAATGTAATTAATTTAGAACTCCAGCTTAAAATATTTTTCATCCAACACTAAAATATTTTTTAAAAGCTAGTCTAAGTTTGGACTTTTAAATTTGTTTGTTATCCACTTAAAACATTTAGAACAATGAAAATAACTCAAAAAGTTTATTAATATATTACTTATAGAGTTGAAGGTTAACTTTTGAATCTCGACAGTCTCCTTGAATCATGTTAAAAGCTTAATTTCTTAAAAGTAAGTTTTTGAAGTCATCTTTGCTATTCTACACAAGTATTTACAGAGTAAGTACATCATTTACATGAAGCATTTACATTACAAGTCATTATACTGTGCCTAGTATTTTCAATTACTGTTAGGCTTCCAGACAGCACAGTTGATATTTTTGGATAGCTCTGGCAACATGGGCTTACATACAGGGACTGCTGACCAGGTGGCCTGATAAGAAACAGCATTAAAAAGAAAAATGCTGAGGAAGCTCTCATGTCTCAGCTCCTGCCTCTTTCAGATGATATATCATTCTACAGTCCTTTCCTACCTCTCCCTGGCAACTATTAATCTGTACCTGTACTAAACTTTCTTTTTGCATAATCATGATGCTCCCATTTCAGATTTAAGGACAAAAGCATGCTTAAGACAGAAATTTTTAGCAATCTCAAAGTTGAAGTTATATTTTTCCCAAGTTACTTACATCTTCTGGTAATGCCTTTACCAATTCACTGTGAGCCATGGGCCTAATGCTCAGCTGATGGATGATCTCTCGCTTGATCTCATCTGTTGCATTGACCTGTCCTATTCCAGGACTGAATCGCTCTCCTGTCAAGAAAATATAACAGTATTTTTGTTAGGATTTTTTGAAATATTATTTTCTGTTCTTTTGCAATTTAAAGGAAAGTTCTAGAAAAATAAATATTTTTTTTGAAAACCCAACAGTTCACCCTCCAGTGTTCAAAAATATCACTGAATTAAGCTAGTTACAAGATCCCAACATCTTTTTTCATGAGCAGGATGACTTTGCAGGATTGATACTTATGCCTTACAGAAATTAAAATTGAACAAAATTCAGCAAGCCTTTCCTCCTAGGAAAGTAGTCTAAACTGCAATAAACTGGAAATGAAATTGAATATCAGATGAAGTATGCTCATTCTAAATCATTAAGCAAATTAAATTAAAAAAAGATGAAATGTATTCTGAACTTACCAACAATCATTATAATGAGATACAGCATTTCTTCTATAAGAGTATTATTTTGTTGAACAATATCCTGATTTAAAGTAAAAATAGAAAAAGCATTTTTCAAGTAAGAGTAAAAACATGGTTCTATCAGCCAAAAATATTTTTATTTTAGAAACATTGGAGTTTTTCCTGAAAGGTAATCACAATTGCCTTAAAATTCTTGAATAATGCAAAAATTATACATCAATTTCTTAAATTTACTATTTCAACATGTAAATATATTTATGTATTTATGCAAATTTCAAATTGGGCAAATTAAAATAAGGTAAAGTTACTTCTGTATTTTTGTCAAGAAATTACATAGAGTTGGTGCAACAGAGTCTAATACACTTTCAAAAACAAAACAGCAAGTTTTCCATTATGGCAGTATAAAAAATTACCTTGTTAGTATTTTCTGTGCTAAATCTTTTGCCATAGTCTGGAGTACTAAATATCTGATAAAGTTCAAAGCGACTCAGCATTATCATCAGAAAATGATTTGGATCCATCATAGATACACCTGTCTATTACAAAAGGAAAAATGGTTATTATAAATGGAAAAAAAATCTGGTGTTATTGAAGTACATTTGTATTTCATAGACAATGTTCACAATATATTCCCTATGAAATTCATTCTTCTCTCTCTATCCTGGGGAAAGATTTAATTAAAGCACCCTATCCTCTCTCTTAGGACTTCAATAACACAAGCGATAACATACATTTAAGTAAAGAGAGTCTTTTGTTTTATCAATTTGATACACTTTTAAATGCAAAATACTCAGTTATTCTTTCTATCCCAAATAAAATCCACTAAAAATTTGTTTTGTTTTGTTTCTGCTACTCTGTTCCTGCTGCTCCAACTTCTGGAGAATACACTGAAATGTGTTTAGCACTTAATGGATACCATGTACAGGTTTAAAAAACAGATTATAAATTCCAACTCCCAAAACATTAGCAAGACTTTCCAAACTTTCCTGGAAAGAATACTATTGATTTTATAAGATAGTCACACACATTTAATGTGTGTGACTATTTCCATTTCCATATATCAATTTCTGAAAAACTAATAATTAATTCATAACTGGTTAATTTAGATTAATTAACAGATAAGATTTTAGCAAGTAGTTGTTTCCTACTGATAACAGGGCTATCCTTAACATAGGATAATTTCTCACGAAATTGCTTATGTCCACATGATGATGACGTGAATGCACATCACAAATCAGGGACAGATCAAGTCTCAGTGAAATGTGTCTGAAACAACAAGTAACTCTGGACACATGCATCATGCTTGGTAAGTCTAGGTAAGATTTAGGGGCCCTCTTCCTTCAGCTACAAATTTTAGCTTTCTTCACTTCAGTTTAGATGTAAGGCATCATATCTTCTTGTGACAGGGTTAAGTTCACTCTCAGTTTTGCGCTTCAGAAGAGATTTTACAACATAGCAAAACTGGCAAACTGCTATATGAGCTTCTACCTTCTATCCAGCATTTTAAAGGTCAGTTTTGACTGGAAATGAGAAAGGGAGAAGAGGCAACACATGCACTGAGCCCAATACTGAAGACCTGAAGACTCCTTAACCGCCACTATAGCATCATCCATTAGTTAAAATATTACATTCTTAAAGGTGTAGTATTACACAGCCATTGCACATGAAGTTCTGCACTTTCTGCAGTATGTTAAAAAAAAAAAAAAAACAGGATTATAGCAGTATCTCCTCTACATAACTTTCCTGTAAGAACACAGATACAAAAATGAACAACACAAATTCTTCCACAGAAATAATAATTTATTTTCCCTGCTATTAAAGGGTTTTGATGGAGCTGTATACACACGCACACAAATCCTGAAAACACCCAGTGAAATGCAGACTGGTATACGTGGTTACCTGAAGCATGACTATGTCCTTGTCAAACATCTCCCTTCTGCACTTCACGTTATGATAGTAATAAATCTGAAAAAAAGCATAATATTTAAGGAGTATTATATTTATTCTAAACTTACTTTTGCTCTGGAAAAATAAACTCTTGTCAAACTAAAGACATTAAAATCTGTAAAATTTATATTGATACGTTTGGATGCAAAAAGCATTTTAATATGGCATAAAACACGCATAATTACTGGTTGAATTGTATTGATCCAGTGCTGGTTTCAGGATAACGTTAAGAGTGGTGAGAGCCACGCTTAACCCAAACTATTCTAGGAATAAATTCAACAGTACAATGAAACAGCAGCAACATGACATCAGGACGTGGCACAGAAAAACAGGAAATGTTGATTCCACAGCAATTAGGGGAAATGAAACAAGCTGTTAAGTTTCTAGGCAGGACTGGAAACAGTCTCCAGTATGCTCTACTTTCCAGTATCTGGCTAAACACGAGTTCTCTATAACCAATGGAAAGAAAAAGGTTCTTCTAGACCATGGAAGCCAAACTACTTCAGTTTAAGAATTTTCTTAAATTTAAGATGCCGAAAGTCACAAGAATTTAACACAGAGTAGTTATCTCTCTACCAGAAGTTATGCTGAAATTTCAGATTTAATACGTATCTACAGTAATATGAATGTTGTTGTATTTGTATATAGCATTGGTTTTGCTTTAAAATGACAATGAAGACATCACCTTATAAGAACATATTATTTAGGCTAAAAGACTAGAATGTCAGAATTAAAGCTCAAACAAATAAACTGAATTCAGCCTGCAAGCACACACACATTGCAACTATCTGATGAACATGGGGAATTGTGGGAGGGAAAGAACAGTTTCACTATTATGTCAAGTTAACACCTCACAGAAATAAATCCTATTTCTGCTACTATCTTTGTCTTGCTCAGTAAATCACTTAAGATCATCATCCTGTTGAGTGGCACCAACACTACAATATCCATTTTATAGCTGTTATGCTCAAAACACCTAAGACCTCATTTGAACAAATGCAGAGAAAATTCAAGCCAGAAGCAGCTAGTCTCCAAAGCATGATCCTTCTCTCTATACAGAGATAAAAGCCAAGAAATACTCTTCTATCCTGGTTCTGGTGCTTCTTTATTGTGTAATTTCAGGATTTTAATTACCTTAGAAATAATAATAATATCTTATCTCATGGTACATATTTATATATTTGAGACATTTTTACAGGAAAGTGATGAATTACAAAGAAATACAGATCTAATTCAGCACTTTTTGCTGTTGTTGAATGGTGTACAGTAAACAAGGTAAGGGATATTAACTGCATTATACTTAGAAGTTTCTTCATGAGCAGAATGCTAAGTTCACTTAGCATTATACTAATCCCAAGACCAAAATAAAGGCAACTTCAGTTAAGAAAATCAAAGATCAGTTTAAAAGCCTAAATATTCAAATGATGCAACTGCCTCATTCCCACTGCCCTTCCATAAGATTTCCACAAGTGGATTTTGAAATCAATACTGAATATATGTTTTTAAATATAGAAAGGGGAGTTCTTGAAGTCTAAAATCACCATATACAAAGTTACCAGAAAACAGTGATTATACAGCTATTAAGTACTTACCTGATTAACAAGAGAGAATCCATTTCTTCTCCACATTCCTGCATGCACTTGGGCACATAAGACTAGGCATCGTAGAGGATGTTCTATCAACATAGGTGGGCTAAGTTCACTCTGCATTAAATAAAGAGACATAGTATTTTCACATAAATAGAGAAAAGTTAAAGGAAATGAAGTCAAAAGGGAGGATATTTATAGTCATTAAATAATTTTAGGAGCATGAAAAAGTAGCAAGTCCAAAACATGTATTACAAAGGTTTGATAAGCTCACTTAAAATACATCCAATCACTCTGTAAATAAATCTCATGTTTAACTTTGATCCATACAGGTATTCTGCAAGCAGTGGACGTTGTGTACCTTGACTTCAGCAAGACTTTTGACACTGTCTCCCATAACATCCTCATAGGTAAGCTCTGGAAGTGGGGGTTAGACAAATGGATGGGGAGGTGGATTGAGAACTGGCTGAAAGGCAGAGCTCAGAGGGTCATCATCAGTGCTGTGGAGTCTAGTTGTAGCCTATGGCTAGTGGCGTTCCCCAGGGCTCAGTACTGGGTCCCATCCTGTTCAACTTTTTCATCAATAACCTGGATGAGGGGACAGAGTGCCTCCTCAGCAAGTTTGCTGATGATACCAAGCTGGGAGGAGTGGCTGACACACCAGAGGGCTCTGCTGCCATTCAGAGACCTGGACAGGCTGGAGAGTTGGGTGGAGAGGAACCTCATGAGGTTCAACAAGGGCAAGTGCAGAGTCCTGCACCTAGGCAGAAATAACCCTAGGCACCAGTACAGGTTGGGGGCTGACCTTCTGGAGAGCAGCTCTGCAGAGAAGGACCTGGGAGTGCTGGTGGATGACAAGTTGATCATGAGCCAGTAATGTGCCCTTGTGGCCAAGAAGGCCAACGGTATTCTGGGGTGCATTGGGAAGAGTGTTGCCAGCAGGTCGAGGGAGGTGATCCTGCCCCTCTACTCAGCCCTGGGGAGGCCTCATCTCCAGTACTGTGCCCAGTTGTGGGCCCCCCAGTACAAGAGAGACATGGAGCTACTGGAGAGAGTCCAGCGTAGGGCTACAAAGATGACGAGAGGGCTGGAGCACCTGCCCTATGAGGAACGGCTGCGAGAGCTGGGCCTGTTCAGCCTGGGGAAGAGAAGACTGAGGGGGGATCTTATCAATGTGTACAAGTACCTGAAGGGAGGGTGTCAATGGGATGGGGACAAACTCTTTTCAGTTGTCCCATATGGCAGGACAAGAGGCAATGGGCAGAAATTGAAGCACAGGAAGTTCTACCTGAGCGTGAGGGGGAATTTCTTCCCTGTGAGAGTGACAGAGCACTGGCACAGGTTGCCCAGAGAGGTTGTGGAGTCTCCTTCTGTGGAGGTATTCAAGGCCTGCCTGGATGTAACCCTGTCTAACATGCTGTAGGTGACTCTGCTTGAGCAGGGGGGTTGGACTAGATGATCTCTAGAGGTCCCTTCCAACCTTACCCGTTCTGTGATTCTGTAACTTAAGTTTATTCCTAAACACAGTTAGTGTTATCAATTTAAAAAAATTCTTGTGAAAGAATAACTAACCTTTACAGGAAAGAGAAAATAGCAATGTTTTATCTACCAGTTCTGTTCTATCTTCTTATTTTGCTCTTTTTAAGTTCCCCTTAAAGCAAGTGTCCCAATATGAACATGCAGGAAGGAAGAAATAACTGGGGAACAAAACTAGAAACTCCAAAGCCAAGAAGAAAGAATTAGGTCATGCCAACAGATACTAAAAACAGTTCCTACTGTGAGATGAAAAGTAATGCATGAAGAATAAAATACAAACCTTAAATGGGAGTCTTAAATAATTTAAGAGGGCAATACTGATTGCTTAAGGCCTAGTCATGAACATCTATTCATCTTTTAAGAGGCAATTTTACCCACTGCACAAAGACTAGCTTCTCTAAATGGAATTCGTAGCAGAAAGATAATCTGTTATTTTTAATAATACTGTACTCTTACATAACGAATTTCACTTTCAACATTTTAAGAGTATGAATTTGTTGTATTTAATGAATATGTTATATTTAATTACATACCAGGGGGAGCAGCTCAGGAAATTTATAGGCCACTTCAGTTTTACTCAGCAAAACATGCAAGCCTATATGAATACATAAAACAAATATTATATAGCATACAATATTTTACATAATTTCAATAGGACAAAAAAAGCCATCTAATTTACTATCTGACCATTTTCTAGACAATCTTCATGAAAACATTTGCATGTTAATCTTTTTGGTGTTAGAGATGTTCTGAAGAGACACATCACAAAATATACATTTTGAGCATTAAAGTTTTCCCATTGATTCTGTATGTTATTTGCAGGACAACAGGTGTGCATTTTGGCTTTTTTCCTTTTTTGCTCACGTCATGCCCCCTTCAGAGATAGCCAAGTATCCCTGGTCTATCAGGTCAAGTTATCAATGACAAATGCCCCATCCTTTCCATCAATTTTTGCATTTATAAAAATAATAATAGTTCAGGAACTATTATAAGACCCCTGCAAAATACAATAAAGTTTGTTTTTTAAACTACAAGGCTTTTGCTTGTAGATTGAAAGATTCAAAATTCTTTGATTCTAAGCTGTTTGAAGTTTTACCCAGGAATTAATTTTTTCATCACCTGTGAATTTATTTTACTGTCAGATGACTTTGATTCTGTTTCTGGTTAAACTAAAATTCAATTTTTTTAAACACAATTGTTCAACAAGTTAGCCACAATATAAAGGGGAAAAACTGCCTAATTTTCCAGTCACACATTGGTTTGTAGGCAGCAGATGTTTAACAGACCTGCTCTCTAACAGAATGTCTGCTAGTCTATTCAGTCTGAAATTGACCATACTTCAAAGGAATCAGTCAACTACAGATTCTATTTTGTTGGACTCTTTTTGCATCAATCAAGTGACACAAAAGCAGCAGTAACTGCCTACAGCTCGTCTCACTGACATTTCCCCCGGCCTGAAACCAGAACAATTTCTCCAAGGCTTCGGAACATTTTGCCTAAAGGCTATCCAACAGCTAGAAAACGGCTAAAATACACTCTATTCAGGCTGTCAACAGCTGATGTGTGGTTCCTTACATCCATGTAAATTTAATTCATATTTATATAATGTTTTAGTTACCTGAAATTTTAAATATTTCATACCTGCAAGTAAACGAGAAACTGGGAGATGAATGCTAACTTTTTCCTGAGAAACACAGTATCTGATGGTCTCAACTGAATGTCCACACATACTGAGAACAATAGGTTGCTCTCCATCAGTAAAACCACTGTGACACTGCATCAACACAGTCAGGCATTTCTTGTAAGCTTCAATTAATACTTTTTCCTACAAAAAAGATTGTGGTTTATGCAGACTATGAAGAAAGCAGAGTTCTGCAAAGTAACATAACTGTTATATATACAAAGTATGATGGTTTTGATACAATGTTTTGAGTTTTACCTTTTTTAACAGTCTTTTAAGACAAGGACTCAAACATAAACTGAATCATTAAGAAGGATGCAGATCCTGAAACTCATTCAGGTACATCTTGTTAAACAAAGACTCTCTAGTATGTTTCTTTGTTATTGGTACCATAGAACCTTCTGAGCAATGATCATGTTGTGCCAGTAAAACCTGCAAGCTGACTAAGAGTAACAGATTAAGATCAATTTGAATGTTCAGATATTCTAGGATCCCTTGTTCCATGGCAATGTTTTATCATGCTGAAGTTCTGCTGTCCTAAAATTTGAAAAACTTATGGTATAGAAACCCAATTTACAAGCAGACAGGAGAGGTACATCCAAGGGTATGGTCCTCTGCTCCTCCTCCGATAATTATAATCTAATAGTTTAGACAGACAATCACAACTTCTGGATGTTTGACAGAGGTCTTTCAGCAGCATTTCTTCAAAAGGCTTAATCATAGTTTAATGAAGTTATCATTTCAAGCTCTAAAAAAAGTTTTCAAATACAGAAAAAATTGTACTGGCTCATAAAGGAAGACTTTGGCTGGTAATGAAATTGTGTTTTGTTCCATTGTCAACATATATTACTAAGTTTCACCTTTTTTCACATATCCACATGGAAAAATAACCTAAAAGGAACTTACATCCAAAGCACACCAATCCTGCATCATTGAAATAACAAGTGTTAATTTCATTTGCAATGTAAATGCTGCTTCCCATTCTGGTTCCATTTCGATATGTTGTCCTACTTGACGAGTTATTGGATCCATGCCCTGGAACAAAAAGAACTGTGCATTTTAGCAATATAACACTGAAACACTGACAACATAACATAAATATGTTCTTATTTATGTAATATTGCTGCAATACGAAAGAAAAAATTGAGAACATTCTAAAAGGATTCAAACAGATCTAATATAACAAGAAAATGAAACAGGAAGTGGAGAAAGATAAGAATACTGGAACAAGAAAGGTTTCAGATCTAAATCTATTTATTATTATTTTTAACACCTGGGAAAATTTCACTGTCATTAGTAAATTCATAAATTCTTTTTACAAAAACTTTTACATATAAACATCATCTTACAAAGCCATTCCACTTTTCAAAAGTGTATTTTCTAGGGATGTGCTATTAAATGCAAGTAAGTGTTAACTAAAGATTGTGTACAGACTGCCTAATCAGATCTGGGCCCAATAAGATAAATATGGTGTAATCTCATAACTCCAGTATATTCAAGAGAAGAAATTATCTTTAATAGACCATCAAAAGATAAGTGTTGAGGAAAACATTCTACTGACACACCGACAAAGTGAGAGAAATTCTCATTATACCTTATGATCACATGGCCATTTGCCTGTGTAAAACCTGTGCTGCTTTTAAAATATACAACTCTTAAGATAACATGGTGCATAAAAAGGCTGAAAAAAAAAACTTTACAGTGAAGATGTCTACTTTTATGTCAAAAGACTACATATTCCTTAATATGAACAACAACTGTTGAATTTAAGTAGTATCTCGAGCACTCAAGAGCAGCAAGTTTTGGTTAAGGTGGACAAGATTTTGCTCGAACAATTAAATGCATCTTTTATGCCTGTATAGCTGCAAAGTATGACAAAACTAACATGTTCCTGTTTGAACTGATTTTCCTTTTTACTGTCTTCTATAGCAGCAACAAACTGAACTAAAAAAAAAAAAGTTAAGTGAAACGTTGCGTTTCAGGCAAACATGACATGATTCTAACAGTTACAGTGAATTCAAGTTTCATAAAATGGAAGTTACATTAAATTTCATCAATTTTAAATCTTAAAAGCTATCCTCCTGTTTTAAGAAGAAAATATGTTCTGTAAATTTTGTACTTTACAGATTTACATACCTGCATACATTTGAGTAATTCTAAGAAGGCATCAAAACCCTCTAAAAACTTGTGCCTCAAGTCATCTGACCACTCAGTTGGTTTACTTATCAACACGTACCTGAGTACATTAGAAACAAATAGAAGTGTTAATTTCAAATTTTTTTAATTTATCACATTAACACACAATTAATATACTTACTTGAGATCCAAAATAAGGCTCTGAACACGTCTGAATTTGAAAGCCTGTAGAGCAGTGTAACGTTCAAACTGAAACCTGCCTTGGACGTCACGGTGTCTTAAGTGATCCATAAAAGTTTTGATGATAGTGGTCATGAGATTTTCTTCTGTTATTAGCATTCGAGCCTATGCCAAAGTACATTGAAATTTGCTGTAATTAAAAGATACTAGTAACAAGAATAAGTTTCATACTACACAATGAAATTCATACATGACATTTTATCCAGAACAATTATAATACCAATAAATAAAATAGAGGAGGATACTAAAATATTGCAAATATTGACTGAAGAAAAATGGAATCTAACTAGCAATTATCATAAATCAGATGGCTTCTGTAATTTTTTTTTTTTTTTTTTTTTTTTTTGCCACAACAGTTACAGAAGTTTATGGTTAGGCTGCTACTAACCTACTATCTTATTTTTAACTTGTATCTTCCTTTAAGCATCTGTTGTCTCTTCTCTTAATAATTTAAGTTTGAGCTCTCTATGGCAGTGACAGCTCTTCTGTTTTCTTTTTATAAACTATTAAGCACAGTGATGAAAAGCCTGAGCCTTTCGAATTCCTAAGAAACTGTATAGTTTGATTTCCACATCAAAATTATGCAAAATGACCTGTGACTCCTGTCAGGGGCTAATACATGTTTCCTGCACTGCAGGAAACAAGACTGCAGGCATTGCAAAGGCTGAGACTGCCAGATTGTCTCCCGTGTCCAGCCTAGCCTAATGCAACCCTGCAACAGAACAGGGAGCACTAAGGAAATTACTGCCATCTCCTACTTATGAGCTCTTCCAGAACTCCTCCCTTCTGTTGGCTCTGCAAGGTAAACAGGATGAGTCTTGTGGTTCTCAGGTCCCATGAAGGTTTCATTACATGGCTGGTAGGTTCAAGATTAGTCACCTTGATCTAGCACAATGATACTGTGGTTGTTGACTACAGCTTCTGGATTCTGCAGTTGCTCATGATATTCTAGATTGAGTTTCTGAAACATTCAGGGGAGGAGGAGGAGGGAGGGAGGGGAAGGAATCTAACGGTTAATATAAAAAACAAAATGCCATCACCAGCAATACAATCACCCAACTTCCCCCAAACCAAACCACCTCAGTTGCTGGACAGCTAACTCTTAGATCATTTAAATAATTTTGAAAATGTTACTGAGGACAGAGAGGAAGATATTTATATTCCTCAACTTATCAAGAAGTTTAAAATAATTTCAAGAGTCATAAAAAAGGGAACAAACAATATGCTGCTATATAAATATTACAATCATTCTGAAAGTCCTGAAAAATGCCCATTATCTGTATTATTACATACATATCTAGCAGATGTGTAATAATGCAAATCTAAAAAAACCAGCACATCTAGAAAAAACCCACTTTGCTCAGCACTGTAACTGCCATGCAATTACAAGCACTCATTTTTAGAAACGATTCTGACTATGAAAATGAAATTTCCATTTCCAGTACAGCTCCAAAAATTAATTCGTGTAGTTTTACAAGGTAAGAAGTACTTATTTGGAGACCAGAACAAACAAGAAGATTTCCCAAGCAAGCATAAGCTGGTAAAAGACCAGAGTTAGTGGATTGGGAATATGGCCTGAAGCCCTGAAACAAAACTAAAGTGGAAGCATGAAAAGAGGCTGTTCTGAGTCTAGAAGAACCACAGGAAGCAAGTAATATCATGAAACAACTTTTGCCTGCACTTGGATTCGTTAGAAAACCAAGATAAACACAATAGAACTGCACCAGAATGGTATGCCCTGAAACTGCAGTATGTAAATCATAATGTAAATTTCTACAAACAGTAACTACAACCCAGTATCATCAGAAATTAAAGCATTATGTGCATGTCTACATACATAAACATTTGAAGTCTTTTTTAAAAATAAGCAAAAATGTAAAAAGAAACCCAAGAATACTCAAACTGCTCTAGGAAGTCAGACTCAAAGCTTTGCAACGCTCATATACTTAACCTTGTAAACCTAGAGCAATACCTACGAACAGTTCAACTACCTTGCAGCAGCAGTGTCCTGCATTTTCATTGTAATAATGTTAGAGAAATATGCTGTCTGGGTTCAACAGCCTCACATGGCTTTTAACAAATAAAGACTTCCTTTTTTCTTTTTTCTTTTTTTTTTTTTTTTTGGTCTTTTAGTACTTACAAGAGAAGGCACTGTGAATATCTGTATCGAGAGGTCAGCAATTGAGAACTCTCTGTCGTGGTCATCTTTCATAAAATCACTCTGCAATCGCTCATAGTTCTATTAAGAAGGAGGCAAAAAAAGGCAAGGAGTGCCAACTATCAGTTTTTAAAAGACAGGTACTACTCACCAGAGTAGGTACAGTGAAGAGTTGGACAGACAGAGCAGCCACCGATACTGCCCGTTCGTGATCATCCTCCATATAATCTCTCTGCAACTGCCGGTAATTCTAAACAACAAGGGGAAATTCACCTCTAATCCACACTGACCTGATTTTTTTATTTAAATGTGTGCTCTGGGAAACTAATGTTATGATAAAGGGACGAATAACTAATAATTTATACAAAGAACATGACAACTTTTCAGCTCAAGCATGAGACCTACTCACTCTGATTTTCACACGATAGTATCTTACTTGCTAGGTAAGAAAAATTTGTCTTCAGTAGTGAGTACTGTTTCACAGCTCTAATTTAAAGCATTTCAAGGACCAATTACTGCAGAAATATTAATCTGCATAACTGCATTTCAAATACTATTTCTGAGCAGTGTGGTAACAGCTTACATCTCAACAATGTGGAATGATTAGCTCCCAAGCGATAGCCTACATTATTAACTGTAAAGACAAGAACATCTGAATTGCCTTAATCCTGGGGAACTTGTAAAGCTCATTTTCTTCCTAAAAGGTGAGAGGCCATGATAACTAAGGTTCTGAAGATAGAAATAAAACAGTCAGCATTTCTTTTCAACTTCTCACACACCCTATCACATCCTAGGGATATTCTGAATAACAGCTCCCTATAAGTTCTGTATGCTAGGTAAACTCCTGGCTAGACTGTCTAAGCATTTAATGTCTCTTTAAGAAAAATACTTACTCTTGCAAAGCGAATGGCAAAAAGTTTCTTGTATTTCAAATCCATAAGCAGGCTGCTCATAAATAACTGATGATAAACATTTCTAGCACCTATCAATAAAGATGAAATATTATGAATGACTACTTTGTCAAAAACATCATGGAAACACCTATAAATGCAAATCTTATAGCATGAATGAAGTCTGCATTTCAGAGCAGAAAACTGCTTTGATTTCTAGTAGTCAGTAGTAAAGGATGAAGAAGTATACCTAAAACAAAGAGAATTCTCTAAGTGGCTTTATTTATTATGCCTGTATCAGTTAATACTCAGCTGTTGAAAATCTCCCAATACAAGGTAAGTCTGGTACAGGACTGGGACAGTCCAGAAAAAAAAGGAGCTATTACAGAGTAGCTCCTGGAAACTGCAATAAATTGATTATTTTGACAATATTGTTGATAATTAACAATTTAGCTACACTACCAAATTTAATTTCAGCTACTGAATTTGTAGCCTGGCTACAGATTTTCTGCATCCAGAAAATAATATCAATGTAAATGAGAATTGACTGTTTATAGCTTGAAAATGCATACATGTTTGTATCATTTTTTTTCTATTGGTCACTTGAAAGTCAGAAGTCATTATGCTAATTGTTTAATGTAGAATAACTATGGAATACAGAAAAGGTAGAAAAATGTTAAAATGAAATGCAAAAGTTTAAAGTTACTCCTTTTTTACATTTAAGATATTACACTAACGAAACCTTTACTAAGAAGGTAGTAGTTGTCCATAAAAGTAGTTCCTTTTAGATCACCAAATTTGTAAACAAAAGAAAAAGTTGAGAGCCAAGAACATATTCACATAAAAGGGCTTAGAAAAACAAAACCTAGAGAAATCATTCTTTTGATTGACCATGATGAGGTATTACTATTCTCTTGGATATCTCTACCTCAGAGCTGAAGAACAAAAGATACTGGAAAAAAACCACATACACACACTCTTCTAAATCCTGCACTCCTGTTTCAGTAAGGATAGATCAGTTATACTGTACCATTCTCTGTCTTTGCTTTGTCTATACAACAGACTCCACAAAAGCACAGAAATGAGTTGCTTCTGCTTCCTCAAAAGTTACAACTTTTTGGCCAATCTTATTACATCAATGGGTCTTTAAAGACTTTAGGAACTCTAAAATAAACAGAGTGCGCATGTTCTCAGATCAGCAGGAACTCCTCATGAACACACACACAAACAAAAGAGAGAGAGCGTGCGACAGTGTGCGCGAAAGCAAGCATTTTAGTAGATGTGATCTGCATCCTGAGATCTTGTAAAGCAAATTCACTCTACTGTTCACCCAGTTTTCCTTAAACTGGCACTTTCATCAGCATATCAAATTAGATCTGAATCTCAGGCTACTTGGAAGTATTGAATCTAAAAAAGCTCCAAACGATGCCCTTATGTTTTTGTCCTCAATATAGTTGGAAATGCATAGTGACAGGATAAATTATAATAAAACAGGCAATTGCATCCGCAATGTACCACAGCAGACATGATCAAACATTAACAGCTACAGTAAATGAAAACTATCATACATAATATCCTTTAGCATTTTCCTGAAGTTTGAGAAAACTTACCTTTCCACAGTTTAGAATCACACAGCATCAGCTTATCCACAAGAGAAGAATTTTCACCATCTGGTCCTTCCTGTAAACCAACCTGACACAATATTCGACGAAGGCCATCTTAACAAAAAGAAATAATTGAACAAATTTAAAGTTAATTTTACCTTGAACACAAAATTAGTACATTATTTTGACATACTGCAAGTTTTCATAGCATACTACAAGCACAACTATTAAATTTATTTTAGTTCACCAACTAAAAAACAATTTTTAATTTTTGAATCATCTCATATAAAAAGAACAGAAGTACCACACTAATAATAAACTAGCTCAGGGAGGGGAAAGCATCAAAAAATGCATACAAGGTAGAGACAGAGAACTTTCCTTATTAGATACGAGGGGGTTTTTGTTTGTTTTAAATCAGGAGATTGCTAATCTGTAGATACCTGCTATCTGGAATCTCATGAGTATAATCAGTTTCTTATGAATAACTTTACTGTAATTGAAAGACATATACAAAAAACGAAAATTTCTCACGTTCAGCACTGGCTCCTTAACCCATACTCTGGCAACAAAATAGCTGTTTTTCCAGGAAGCCTACATACTCACAAGTCTCACAAAAATTGTGGAATATTACATAGGTTCACAATACTTTTCAGATATTTTGAAGACAGCCAATTTTACAGTGCATGTATGGTTCACATTAAAAAAAAATTAGTCAGTTTAATACACTGCACAAAGGCTGGACAGGGCCTTTTTGCAAACATATCAGATTTGCGAATTGTTACACGGTACACTTTGTCATGAGAAGTTATTGCAAAGAAGTGAAAGTAATCTGCAAAGGTCAACCAGTAGCAAGTTTGAGAAGTTTCAAAAGCTTTAAATGGGAGAGCTCTGTTGCCTATTTGTCACATAGGTATATAAACATCTTCCACTTACGCAAAAGAAAGCATTCCTTGGCTTAACAGAACATTTGATGAGTATCAGGACATCTCTTAATGCAATCATTTTATGCATAACGCCTTCCTCTATTTGAGTACAAAATCCTGAACATCGTAAGAAACAACTGAATGGATGTAGAATACAAATGCTCTTTTTCATGCCTGTTTCAAAGAAATCTATAAACCCCTTTCCTATAACTGACTCGCTAGTAAAACATATTTAGCATTTAACAAGCTTTTGTTAAATGTATTTGAAAATATCAATACACTAAGCATTTTACTAGTTAGAAACACATTTTTTCCCCTTTAAACCACCAACAGAAAAAACTGTTGAAGATTAAAGCCTGAAAATGCAATAATCTTTAATGGGACACAAACAGAAAGAATATTTACCAATATGAGACTCATGATTCTCTTAACTCATACGATTTTACTTACGTAAAGATTAGGTTCTGATTTTCCTCTTCTACTATTCGTTTTAGTAGAAAAGGGTGGGGGTGAGGAGACCATACAATGCAGCTCACAACCCTTTCAACATGCACCAGCCTAATGACATTTCCAACCAAAAAAATAATGTTCCAGTCTTATAAAAGAAGTAGTCTTCCTCACAGGCTACTGTTTAAGTTCACAACTTTTAAAAACTATAGTTCAAAGGCCTAGTCTGCTGATAAGAATAAACTTGGTACATACAATAAATGACATTATTTTCAAAGGGATACATCTTTGAAATAAGTCTTTCTGCTCTGACATTTCATTTCAAAGATTTCTTGCATTTGAGAAGCCAGTATAAAAAACACTGATCTCAAACTACCTGAAGAAATAATGCTGAAGTTGACTTTATAAGCTACAACTATCTAAACACACCAAGGGATAATTGCTATTTAGCAGCTCTTAATGATATCCAAGAGACCAAAAGAGAAAAGCAATTATAAACTGAGTTGACACTATAAATCACAGTGATAGACTCCCCTCCCCACCCCCCAAAAAAAAGTTTTAAAGCCTAAAAAGTAGAATCTATAGGGCCATCTTTTCCTTGACTACTGCTGAATCACAAGTATTTTATACCTCATAGAAGTCTCATATTAAGCTTATGGAACAAAGACTTCTATGAAAAATACCAAACAACATTTTTTGCTCAGAGATAGCAAATGAAAATGATGTTGTGCTTTCTTAAAAGTGCTATCAGTTTACTAATACAAGAAATAATTATACACCATGTTCACTTTTTTAAAGTTACATTTCTCCTGTTTAGAGTCCTATCAAAAGCAAAGTGTATAATTTATCACATGACAACTCTTAGTCTGCACTTAACTGCTATTATTTTTAAAACATCTCTACATATTTTTCCTAAATGAAAGAAATAGTAAAATTTATTATTTGCACATTGTAGACAAACCTACCTCTTCGACAGAGCACAACAAACAGGCTTATATTAACAATATGTCCAACCTAGCCTTGGACCTGTTGTGAATATATATATATAATATATATATATATTCACTAACATAAGTACACTGCTTACAAGCATTAACCATCATCTCTGCGCGCCACTTTGCCAACTGTACCTAAGAAATCGAGGTGGCTGTAGCTTAGACAGTTCTACACTGCATGGTGCAGTGTTACATATTCTGTGAAATTCTAAAGCAATTCTTTTGCCTTTCAGAGTTCAGTTCCAACTCTTTTACTGTTATTAATAGAAATCCATTATTCCCATTAAACTCAACATTATTCAACAATTGGTGATCAGACCCCTTTTCACAAAGAACTGGTATTTGCCAGCAAGGATGTCATAGTCAAGCTTGTGACAAAAATGCTATAGTAAGTTTTTCCCTGTAGTCACTGTCAAGAGTTTGACACTCATTTCGCAGCCTACTTGCATATCAAAACAAAAGACCCCTTCAAACATGAATATCCCTCCAGCCAGGAGATTTAGGCAGCACATTTGCTTTACCTCATCTTGCAGAAGAATGGATAACAGGCTGCTTAAAATCAGCCTGGATATTTATTACCATTTGTTAAAAAGCTAAAAGAAATCAATTTTTTCCAAAAGTACATTTCACAAAGTCAGACTTCAAAGTATATTGCAAAACTGCATCCCAAGGTACACAGGACAATTAAAGCAGTTGTGCAGGTAGGTCACAGACATAAGCATACTGCTTACCGTCAAACGCTATTTTTTGCCCCTCTCAATCACAAAGGAAACTGAATTTAGTGAAGTGAACTCTACAGAATTTTGGAACTATCACACACGTACATCAATCAAACTATGAATTCAGTGCTTTAATTAGCATATGCGAATTGCTTTTTCGCAGTTGTAATTGGGTGCTGAAAATCAATTACTTAAGTACCAGGCACAAACAACATGGCACAAAACTGTGCTCAAAGAAAATAAGACAAGTTACATCAAAAGGAAAACTTACCTGAAAAACTAAATATCCTCACGCCTCTCCTTTATGCTCATATATAGGAAATTAATATATAGCAACACTGGCAAATACTTGAACAAATTGTTACCATAACTTTTTGAAAAGTTAGTTTTTAAATTTACACAAATATAAACTACTTATCTTTCAAAAACAATCTCGTATAAAGAACCTGTGCCCAACACATTGGCTAGTTTGTCAACTATCAGTCTAATAAAAAATAAAATCTCTGAACAAATGTTGTACCTTCACAGAAGAATTTACATACAATGTTACAGGTGAGACTGGTAGACTAATAATTCTTGGTAACATTTACAGACACATAGTATGCATTAGGTGTGTTGGGGACTGTATCTACACTTCTACATAGTGGCAAGAGTTTGACTCATTTTCCTTTTATTTCCCCTCATGCTCCACCTCTTTACAACTTTATGACTCTTAAGGACAAAGAAGGAATCAAATCAAAACTAACATGCAGCCTTTTCATAAAAATGATTCTGCATATTTTGATTCCTTTCAAAAAGTCTCTCTAAATATCAATTAGCACCTCATTAGTGCTAATCTCCTTGTGTTTTCTCTGTTGTTTCACTTACACTGCAGCAAATCTGAAGTAATCACTTTCAAAATCATTCTTCAACTAACTTCTGAAAAATTGTTTTATCTAAGGACACCAGTTATTTTTAGCTTACTGCATTCTCTAAGAAGGTCTAAGGATTGAGAACCTATCTTGTTGGTGTACAGCATTTGACAACAATTCTTAGACAGATTCTGTTCAACATCAGGTAAAGCAGCACCTGAACACAGAAAACAAAACCAGTAGGACTTCCAGTTCTCTGAGGAACTTAGACCTCAGAGCAGCACTCCGTAACAAGAAAAAAGAATGAAGTTTGACAAGATATTAATAGATTAGCTTTATGCATATTATGTATCCAAAATAAATAGATCATACTGCTTCAAGAAATAAGCTTGCCTCACAGTTGCCCTCTAGCTTATCTTGAAAAAGTTCAAGTTTGTCTACCTGAATATCCAATAATACTGCCAAGCCAAGTCAGAAGCTTCAGACCAAAGCTCTGGTGGGCAACAATAGACGAATGCATAACCTGAACCTTCAGTGGCTTTGTCTGACGACTGGTATTTCTCTTAAAAAGAAAAGGAAAAAGGTGTTAATGTTAGTTTTTCATTCCTGTGATTAATCTAAATAATTTATAATATTAATACATACTCATTCTAATTACAAGCATCATCACTGATGGGAAAACAAAGAAGTTTTAATTTTGTTTACACTATCAATGTTTTGAAGGACATTATGAGTCAATATCAGCATATTTATGCAAATCCATTTCACACCCTCATCCTCTTATAAACGTACACATAGATCTGCTACGTGTTACTAACAAGCAGCCTCATACACAGCCCAGGACAACCATGCATATTAGCTCCTCACAGCATGATACGTAAGTGACAGCCAGCAACCAAGGAAAAACTAGTCATCCATGGGGTATTTCCAAAAATAATTAAAAAAAATAAACACAGTGTTAAAACAAGAAAGAAAAGTGAAGATGAAAGAAAGTTGAAATAGAAGAATTTTGTAATAGATAAGTATTATGAATAGTCATAATAAATCAAAAAATATTTAGTTTCACATTTGTATTCTATCAGTCCCTATTTCAATGCTTGAGGCTGTCAAAAGGCAAACAAGTTTATGTTACAGGGAAAAAGAAACAAAATAGTTTAATTTCATTAATCTGAACTGACATGCAATTGTAGAAGCTTACATTTGAAGCTCCTGATCAAAGTCTGAGACTTCTAAATTAATGAGACATGGCAAGCTATGTATTTTAAAAAGAGTTCATCAGGATTTCAGTGGAAAAGGTTTAGAAGCAATGTTATAATCTGAACCCTAATTTACAATTATTTCTTCAGATTAATTACAAAAATATTCTTTTAACACATCAGAAATCCAGAAACCATTGCTCTCTGTCAAAAACAAAAGAACAACATGAAAATTTTAACATCCTTTTGAATTGTAATTTTGTATAAAATTGTTTTTTTTAAAAAAATCCTAAATGCTCAAGTGAGACATTAACTTCTAAGAATGGAGGCAAATCACGCAATTTTGATTTTGATCTGTAATTATTTGTTAACAAAAAATATGGCAAAGGACAATTACATTATCACATCATTACAGAGCATTAGAAGAAACTATTAAAAACACATGAAGTTACAAAGAAATGTTTGGTTTCACACAACCATTCTCAAAAAAAAACTGAGAAAGAAAGATATCTGCAATCCTGTATTACAATTTGTAGATATATAATATTATCATTTTTATAAGATTTTTTTTTTTAAATCAAACTGACAAATTCTGAAGACAGAAAAAAAATGCCTAGGAATCTTTTTGCCTTAGAAAAATATTTGGGGGGCAAATTAGATCATAGGTGTTTAAAAAAAGAAAAAACACAAAAAACAGAGTATATATCAGTATTTTATCAGTTATCCCGTGTCTATTGTTAGTAATATTAATCTCCAACATTTTTTATAATAAAGAGTCAAGACTAACAAAATCAAAAAAAAACATGTTGTAACACCTTTAAGATGAGACAAATAAGTAAAAAGTATTACTTACCACTATTACAGATTTTGCTTGATCACAGTACTGGAAGTCTCCATATCGAACAGATCTACGTCCCTTTAAATTTGTAAAGTAATATTACCACTAATTTCAAAACAAGCAGTTCAAATACTATGTTTCATATTGCCACAAAAGATAAGGCAAAAGTTTCAGATGCAAGCTAACCTTGTTTTTAAGTCATTTTCATTTTTATAAATACTGTATATAGCTATATACCTGGCTTTCCAAAAAGTAATCTCTACATTTCAAAAGAAAATTATGTTAAATATCCATTTACCTGTTATACTAAACTTTTTATGTATTTTTTAAAATGAGATGCAACTATCTTTTTTAATTTTACTGAAACTAATGATCAACACATTATTACAGCAATAAGTTTTCAGTATTATATATATTTCACATATGACAATACCTTTTTAAAAGTAGACATTAAAACTAACTGGCCCTCTTAACTAACATAAATAAGCACATAGTTTCTCTCAAAATTTGAAGGTTTTCACATTTTGTGGGTCTTTATATACTATCAATACACACACTGAAGTACAGACAGTTATTTAATTTAGGCTGTACTATAGACAGAATAGCTTACTCAAATCTTAGGCCTAATCTGATGCCAAAACATAATTTCAGGCATCATCTTCTCATTTCTTTTCAATAACTGAATAAATAAATTTCTAGTTGATCCCTCTCTTACTTCTGAAGAAGTATTGCCAAATCTCCCAAGTGCAACCTATGTAGGTCATGTGATCAAGCCAGCACATAACCAGGGAACAGAAGGAAAATTTTAAAATATTTACTGGTATCACAGAAATAAACTAGTGATTATACAAAAAACGTAATGTACTGCTAAGTAATATAAAGTATTCTTATTTCCTTTTCCACTTACTTTCTTCAAGTTTAACTGCTTTAACATTCTAAAATGGTGGTCTCATTCCATTTTGGAAAATCTCCTCAAAACAAGGAACCACAAGCAAAGAAGACACTAAAGAACATTCAGTTTCAGAGCAGCTGCTTACAGGCTCACGCACAAATAACAAAATGTAGCTGTGCCTTGAAAGTTGCCCAGAAGAACAGAAGCCTCTTAAAAATACACACAAGCCAGAAGACAAACAGAGCTGGCAGAGTTCTTTTGATATCAACATACTAGTTAAAACTATATTGAGTGTGTAGTGGTTTTGCACTCAATGTTCTTTCTAAATATTATAAGAAATGCTTCATCTCTTCCAGTCATCTTTTAACAATGACCAGGAAAAAAAATAATTAGAAACAGGAAGTTCCACGAGCACTGGAATGAAAGCAGCTGATTATGGATTTTGCCCCTCACCGTTGTCTGGTATCACTGTCTGAGAAGCTCTTCCCATGCTTGGAGCACATACAAGGGCTCCTCCCACATAAACACTTGGACATATAGTAAGGGATGAGCTAAAGCTGTTATCTGTCCTTGACTAAAAGAAGGAGGCAGGAGAGACACTATCATCTACACTCACTGGATTGAAACCGCATTGAAATATACATTCAAGATTAACTCTAGTCTGAATGGGCCAATGAGTCAAGATAGTTTAGGGTGGGCTGACACACAGGACCTAATCACATTAACCACACTCTTTGGGAAACCAGACTAAAGTAACTATAGTCATAAAATAAACATTAAGGGAAGTTTAATTAAAGTTCTAACAAGGAATTTACTTACATCTCTATCTACTGTTGTTGCAAAGCCAATAGCTTCTTTCTGGGTGCAGTTGACAGCTTTCTGAAGAGTATATATAACTTGTTCATAGGTATGGACTTCATCATTAAAAAGCATGCAGTAGTAAGTGTCACTCTTCTCACTTCAAAGCAAGCATTGAATTTATATAATTCAAAGTAGTATTAATGAAAAGATACTGCCAGTGTAACAAAGTTTTCCAACAAGCAGAGCACTCAAGTCTAGGCTTCCCTTACTGTAGTGAAATGTTATCTTTACTGTACTGAAACAGTATCTCACGAATTTTATTTGAAAAGGACTTACTGTACCCCCACCCCCAATTTCTATAGGAATATGCAGCATCTTCCTTGCAAAATTAAATCCAAAATGAGCAAAATCTTATGGCAATAGTCTAATAGTTTAGTCTCAGTATTATTCATGAACATTTGTCAATTCTGAATTGGTAATTTCCTACTAAGGAAAACAGATTTACTCCAGCATAGTCTTAGTCAACATTTCCCATAACCTCTGAGATATTCTACTGTTCTGGAATTATTTTGCTACATTTGTTTCCCCAATCCTACATAAAGGTCTCTATTAAACAATGAAAAAAAACCCCACACTCAACCAACAAACCCACAACCCACCCATCATGAGCCTCAAAACCAGTTTTAAATTTGAACAGATTCCAATGCAATTTTCAATGCAATCTTGACTCCCATTGTTTAATTACACAGTATTCTTCCTCACATAACAGAGTTACTAGCAACGCATCACAAATGCACCTATATTAACTATGCTGCTACAATGAACTTCAATCTTCTGTTTCAGAATTTCTAATAAATGGATCACAAAGTAGTGTAAGATATTTTAACCATCATAATTTCAATATTTTTTATTGGTTGTAAGAAAATTGACCTTCCACCTGTTTCAGGTTATTGCATTTTATTAACACTTCAATATTAAGAATATTGATTATTAATAACATTAAAGAAAATGAAAGTATCACAGGGAGTTTCACCACTACAAAGAGAAAAGGGCTGTAAAAAAAACCCCACAAGATATAGGAAAAACAAATACATTAAAAATGACTTTAGACTTGTCTACAACATACTCCCAGTAGAATTTTAGGAAAGACAGAAAATATGCTTAAATGAGAATTTACACTTCCTATTGTAAAAACCTACAAGCCTTTAAAATGCAGAATAAAAAAGTTATACTTACATCATTTCTAGACCAGGCAATTCATTCTCTTTTTCCCATGTTAGTATATCTACTGCATATTTAAATGCGATCGCAAAAATATTATAAGCTCTTGCTACCATATCTTCTGATAAGTGCACAAGGGGATCCTGAAAAATATTTAGCAGTTGAGAAATGAAATGGTACTCACAATAGATATTTTGTCAAATCTATGCCTCCTTTCGTCACAGATGCTTATATCATCTTCGATGAAATCTTTCTTTAAATCACTTTATATTTGATAGGACAGAATAGGATCAACAATCAGCTGGTTTTCTTTTTCCAGTTCTTCACTGATAGACATCAAGGATAAAATCTAGCATTCAATACCCAAACATTAACTTCCCTCTGATCACTCAAATTTTCAAACACCTTCATGTTTTCACTTTCATAGTTCCCACTTTCGCATACCAAGAGATTTTGCTTTCAAAGCTCATTTGTATTAAAACACGCTTTTTCCATGTCTTCAAAAGCATAATTTGAAATCACTGCATATCTTTTATTCCACTTAGCAATATTATTACGCTGTCCTATCTATCTGACCTTGTAGAACACCCACCTCCTGAGATAATGATTTATGATGGAAGTACTCAGGTGCTGTGATACATAAATCATTAAATGCAGGCAAGTATTTCATAATGATCTGCCCATATCTCAATCTTGTTCACAGACAACTGTTTCCCTTTTGCATCCCTTATGCTTATTTTGCATGTTCCTGGATGCTCTCTGTTTGGTACCTATAGCAGCCACTAAAGAAATCATCCTTCTCTCCCTGCTGGAACATAATGTCTCCTTTTTTGCTTTATTTAAAACTTATTTCAGGTATGCAGAGTTATCACTAAAAAACACCTCATTTACTCCCCTCCCCCCCCACACACACACTTAAAAAAAAAAAAAAAGATTTTGAGACATGGTATCTCAATTGTTATTACCTCTTCTTCTGCAGTCTCTGAAGTGTTGATTTCGTGCTTTTTACAGTAAGGACCTTCTTTCCAAGCTTCCGTATCACCACAGTCACAGAACCCTCCTCCACCTGATGTCGTCATCTACAGTTATTTAAAAACAAAACAGTTTATGTGAAGTTGCCTAAAAATATATGTTAACTTACAAGTAACTACAGCTAAACTAAAAGCACAGTCACAAGTTTAACACCTGATACCTTTTTCCATCTATCCTGTTAAAAAACAAATACACACAGTAAAATCACGTCTATGATAGCTGAAGGTTTACCTACTTCAATCTACCAATGCAAAAAAAAGAAAAAAAGAAAAGCTTAAAACATCCCCATTCTACCTCATCCCAAGGCTACGTAGAATTAATATAGTATAGTATGCAACACTACAAGACAGTAGTAACATGTATGTGTAATATTTATATGTAGTAACATTTTCTGAATTTACAGTTTTTATGCTATCTTTCTTGTATCAGATTCTCATATTTTAAACTAGAGCAAAGATAAATCATTTCATAGAACAGCACTCTGTAGTGAGGAAAAGATGTGTTGTTTATAAGAACAGGAGTTTACAGACAAAACTTACAAGTTTCTAACATTATCAGATTTGGTAAGCATAGAAAAAAGTATCTGCATACTGCATATTTAAACTGCACATGCTGTTTAAATAAAGTTTGATCTTAAAGTACCTGAAAACAATAAATGTAATATTTTATTTGAACCACAACTATTAACTGATTCACAGAAGCGCTGTTTTTTCACCTGTTTTTGGCAAACAGGTACATACCATCCTACTGTATCAACAAAATTAGATGGGCATTTGAGAGAACATTTCCTCATATTTTTGAATGTCACCTAAGCTTGCAAACTAAAAATCTCCAAATAGTATGCTGGTATCAGTAAATTATGGCAGAGAATTCAGAGAGGATGGATGGGAAGTTGTACTGGGTTTCTTGAGGGGGGCTTTTTTTTAATCCTAATATCTAGCGAAACTTCTGCAGTGATTTTATTTATATTAAAAGCAGTACAATAAAGTATTGTCAAAAACAGATCTACGGAAAGTCTGTACTGGTTATTTCTATTTATTTTCTTACCTTATAAACACACCTAGGTCCTCTCATTTTTGTCTATGCTATTAATAATCTATACTGCTGTTAGCACTACAGAATTAAAATACATCTGAAGTTGTTTACTATTTTAACTTCTTTCTCATGTTTACAAGAAAATTACCATTATTGTACAGAAGTTAACAACAATGCAGATGTTTAAAGGAAATAAGTTTTAAATATAAGTAGTTTCTTAAAGGATATTCTATACATTTTAAAAAT
This sequence comes from Rhea pennata, assembly GCF_028389875.1. Taxonomy (NCBI): domain Eukaryota; kingdom Metazoa; phylum Chordata; class Aves; order Rheiformes; family Rheidae; genus Rhea; species Rhea pennata. The sequence continues at coordinate 27,452,794 of NC_084665.1, read as the reverse complement.
AGTGAAATAGTTGAAATTATGTTTACAATCTTGAGTTATAAACAAGGAATTTTATACACATATAAAACTACTTTGACTACATGTAGTAGGTTCCGATCACATTACTAACCCTGTATCGATGTTCTCTATGAATACTTCCAAGAAAGCACTCCATGCATAACACACAAGTTGGGTCAACCGCACAGTCTCTGAAAACAGCAGGAAAAAAAATATTAAAACAAGTACTTTCACCTTTAATTACATATTTTTCAGCAGGTAATTTTCAAGTCCATTCAAGTCCAATTTCAAAGCTCTATATGAACTTTCTGACTCATCTATATATTATTCTGAAAGATTAAAGGGAGAGTTTCCAGGGAGAAGGGAGCCCTGATATGAAGGAAAGAAAATTCTGTTCTCAGTACAGGGAAGGCTCTAAAAAAATTGCTTGGGTAATATATATTGAGATAGGTTTATAAGCAAAGAAATAGCTGAATGACAGAACACAGTATAGACAAATTAACAGCATAAATTCAAGCAAGTTCTTTTAAGCACAGAGTACAAACATTGCCAAATCTTAACTAATCAGAACACTTATTTTCACTGAACACTGGAAAGATTGCATGGAACAGATTACATCAACCCTCTGCTTCTAGGTTTAGCCCTAGAAGTTCTCTGAAGAGAGAACAAGAGTTCCTCAACGAGAAGACCAGAGACTTTAAGAAGCTCACGTTTAGAAGTACTGCCATACTACACAGAACTACCAAAAAGGGCTGAAAGAATGAATGAGAATTATGCATTACATTTAGTTGCCTCCACGAAAAACACTGGAAAAACAAACTTCTGTAAGGCAACTGACTCCAAGGCACCTCAAGATTAAGGGAGACAGGTTTCACTATGTAAATGTAACTATGAAGACAATGAATGTCTAACAACGGCTGTTATTAAAGCAAGAATTAACATCAACAACTTACTTCATTCAAAGGAAAACACCACGGAACCTACGTTATTATCAAGAATTCTCCTAATTCCATTTCACCAAATAAATCAGACCACTTAATCACTGAAAGTATATCAGGCAACCATGCTTTAATATTCCTGAAGTGTCAAGTCATTTTCATGTTTTTTTCCTCCACATGAGTTAATAAAAGTGAGAAAATCCAAACCAAAAATATAAGAAGCTCTTTTATTCTAAAATAATTTATGTTTGTGTAACCTCATATTTTTCAAAAAACAATAAAAAACATTTATTTCAGCTATATTGCAATATTGGGTATTAAGTTATCATAACCCTAACACACTCAACTATACACCTGAGAACTCAGTACCCTTTGCAGAGTTATTTCTCTAATTAGGAGGCTTACCCCCAGCAGAGAGAGTTCTGCAAGTTTCACAACTGAGGGGGTAAAAAAAAAAAAAAAAAAAGCCACTGCCTTTACCATATTTCATGGGATCAAAAAACAAGTATTTTGCATCCTGGAAAAGTTCAATTTAAACTCTCATTCTTATTCATTATCGGTTATAAACCAAAGAATTATTAAAACATGAGAGGAAATATTAATCATTTTACATATATGCACATTAATAAAGAACTGGATACTCCAGAAAGAGTAAAAATACTTTGCATTCACTGCTGTTCCCAATTTGAGCAGGAGATTGGAAAATACGTCCTCCCAAGGATTCTTTCCAACCTGAATGAGATTGTGATTATATTGTTGTATTTATTTTTTTTCCTACTGAAATACAGACCCAGAACATGAACAGTACATTTACTGATCCTCCAAATTCTACACCAATAGATTCCATTCTTCTTTGTTTTCATCATACTTGAGGATATACTTCACATATTGAACTGCTAGTCTTAAAAAAGCAAATGTTTAGAAGGAATTAACAGAACTCCCAAATTTCACCAGTTCAGATGAAGAGCATTTAATATTTAACACATCATTACTTCTAGGCTGCAATGCAATTTGACTTGAATTAAAATCCTAGTTCCAAGGTTTGTTTTTCAGTTCTCTCGGTCCAGAAAAAGAAACTGCAGAAATTCTTTTCATAGCCTCTGATAGCTTCCAGCCTTCAACCCTCAGAAGAAAGGAAAATCTGTAGCTAATGGTATCTAGATCTCTCTGGTCTTCTTCACATTGTGAAGGAAGCACCTAAGAACAAGTATCAGGGAAAAGAGAAGGATTTTTTTTTTTTTAAAAAAAAAAAAAAAAAAAAAAAAAAAAAAAAAAGAAGAAGTGAAGAGATCTACAGCATTTCTCCAGTTCACGCTCATCTGCCTCAGAATGAGAGATTTCAAAAAATTCCAATACTGCTACTTCTAACTGACTGTTGAAATGGAAATGTAAAAGACAACTTGCTGAGCAAGTATCTCAAATCAATTCTCACCCAGAGCCTCAGCCAGTAAGGCCAGGTATCATGTTTCTAGAAAAGGAGGGCACTGGAGCAAAATTCTTCTACAAGTATTCCCTCCTTCTAAACAAGGGGCGTGGAAATCCAGCAAAAGCAGGAAAATAAACCCTCCAAACATGACAGAGATCCCACCCACATCCAGGTCTTACAGCCTCCCAAAAAAGGACAAAAGGAAAGACAAAAATAAAACAACAAAAAATGCTGAATATCAGAAGTAAAATTATTATTATTGCTAGTGTTCAGGAGTCCAAGGGTGACAAAAGACACACAAAACAAAAAAGTCTGTGCTAGAGAGGGCACAAACTAAGTTTAACAAACTATAGAAGGTTCATGAAAGAAAGAATAAAAGGATTACTGTACATTAGTAATATACTGGCTAAAGATAAGATTTTTAAAATACTTGCAAATGGTTAGTTACTTTTTGTGCTCTTCAAACTATGTAGGCTTTTGAGTAAAATAGTATTTTTAGGGAGAATTAGAAAGAGAGAGAGGCAGGGAAGGAATAAGACGCTGGTATGTCTGTTTGAGAATCCAGCATATTAGTTTAACAGGTCATGAAAAGAGATCTAAAACACAGGATCAACACTAACAGCCAATATTAAACACCCAAATTTATATGCACACGCACCTGCCCAGTTATTTCTGATTAACATCCTTAAATTACATTGGCAATTCATCCAGCTACTTTCTTTATCTTGCATTTCTTTTGTACAGAAAACACTCTACATTACACCAACTAGTACCTTCCCATTTACAAATCTGTAGTGTGTTAATTTTCCTACAATCCCAGCCCTCATGGAACATTGCATGATTACTATAAAAATATATTTGTGCTATTAACTTTTTTTTTAGGACAGTGTATTTTCATCTGAACTTGTTTTGCTACTTCATTAATTAGAAACGCTAGGTCTACCTGCAAGAATACGTAGGTTCTCCCACTTTAAAAACACGGCCACAGAGATGGGAAGGTTTGTTTGCTTGCTCAAGCTTTGGAAAACCAAACGCAGGATCTTCACCACAAAGATACCATTCCATTGGTCCCAGCAAAATATGTTGTGCCAGCATGTCTTCTCTTTGCGGGGCGGGGTTAGGACCCCTGCAGTAAATTTTCGGTACATAATATGCCAGATGCTGGTATACTTCTTTCGGCAGGTCATTCGTTTGCAGCCATTTCTTTTAAGTTAAAACAAAAGAATAAACAATTTATTCAATAATAAAAACAGCACTCATAATTCTACCTATCAATAAATATTCTTTATTTCTTACTTACAATCTAAAATGACACTGCAAAACCAGAAAGCCATAGTTTGTTCTGCAAATGTTAAATCTAGAAAATTATGTAAGATAGACATTAGGAATCATCTGTGTCCCAGTTTGCATATTTTATCCTTCTGACATACAGAAAACTCTCAAGAACACAAGATTAAGAGATCAAATTCTCAAAAAATTCCTCTAGAATGCACTACCAGTAAAATGCCCCAACATTAGCAGGGACTTGTAAAGTGAGGCCAAAACTAGACTGTTTTATTTATCTGGATTGCAGACTGATGCTGCCAACTAGGGTCACAGACAGGAAACAGAAGCCTGGAGTTGGCAAGGGACAGGAGAAGACAGGCGGTACAGAGAGACTGGCAAACACAACATTAGGTGACAGTCCATCTCTCCTTTAATCTCAACAAATGGGGTTGGGGGGGTTGTTTCTCCTACCTCAAAAATAATAACTTAATTTATCTGAATTACTATTTTAAGTATGATGTTAGATCTACAAATTAGTCAATTTAAAAAGAATTTGTGCTGACAGCAAGTTTTTAAAAGCCAAACTATATATCTGCTATAAGCCACTGAGAAACTCGGAACTTTTTTCCTCTGTATATATATGCATATATATATGCACACAGTAAAAAAAATAATCCTCAGCCTAACATTTATTTCAGCCTTGTGAAATACGACTTCTATAAAGATTTAAGTTGTAATTTAAGGCTACTGGGTTTTTATAATAAACATATGGGAACAAACACATACTGCTAATATGCAGTGATTAAATTATGTTACATAAACAGCCTTAGCATGTCATTTCTAACTATAGATATGACAAGATCTCTGGCAACTTCAGGTAAAGAATTAAAACATCAAGCTAAAACTGTATATGAAAAGGAAGAATTAGTTATATCACAATAAATGGTTTTGGTAATCAAATGTTACAGCTTGATTTACTCTGAATGATTTAGGACTTGCTCTTTAGAGAACTTTTATTTGAGAGGATATTGTTATCCTCAAGACCTTAAGACACAGGTACAGAGTCAGCACAGCATTTGCACCATTTAAGGGTTTTGAAAATAAAATATATTTTCAGTATTTTCATCTACTAGACTGTTTTCCCTACCACAGAATTTCATACAAAAAAGGCTTACTTGTCAATATAGCTCTTGGACAGTGGAATAAAATGCTTTCCTCACTTCTCTTTCCCTAAATTTGGCTTAAAATCATAATCAATCTACTAATCATTTTTGAATTGATCTAGCTTTGATGGCTACAAAACTTGGATTTTTTCCAAATAAACCCATGGAAAAGGCTTGCCATAAAAGACCCTATCTAACAATCCAGAAGTTTACAGTTAATCTCCCTATGACCATCAGGATTAAAATACTCCCAAAAAATGAAAAAATGAAAGTTTTCATTGCTAAGAATTTACATCTTTTTTCCTAGCTCATGAATCTTTTTGTCTTCTCATTTGTGCTGAAGATCTACTACTGCATGAGGAACTGACCTAATTACAGTCAACTTTGTTTCTTCCATCATCTCTCTTCAGTGAAGTCATTTTTAGATGATTTTCTAGAGAATGTATAAGTTACAATGTTTGCATTTTTTCTTAGGGAAATGCCTTTAATTTCAACCTTTTAAATATGTAGTAGATTAGTAATTTCTATCCTAGAAAAGATGCAGTGCATATTAGTTACACTACAAGCTCAGACAAATACCTAGACAGAAAAAATTCTTGTTCCTCAGGTAAACAGCCTTCCCTTCCCAAAAATTCTGGGAGTACTTGCCTCAAAGTTAGGTGTGGCAACACTGAGTGTCATCACACCTAAACCTCTTTGTAAATTCAGTTCTATACATGCATCTGCGCATACAGTTCTGAATACCACATCCTAGCTAAAGGAATATCAGAAGGAAAGAAATATGGACTACTAGGACAAGGAAACAGATGCCTTCTTGATGCCTCTCGGAGAGTATTTAAAACTGTAAAAAAAAACAATACACACACATATTGTGTATATATATATATATATATATATATATATACACACACACACACATATATATGCTATGCTAACTTGCTAGAGGATTGATACCTGGGGGGGGGCACTGAATCTCATAAAAAAAAAGAAAGAAAGAAAAAAGAAAAAAAAGAAAAACCAAACCACACACAAAATGTTGTAATTTATTCTTTGACTTAGACAAATATTAACTGACAACTTGTCTAAATATGAAATACCTATCTTCTATCTTGAACTCATATATAAGAAAAGTTAATGTTCTATTCTCCCATGAGAGTCTTTAATAAAAAGCAAAACATATCCCTCTTCATTTTCTCCCCTCAACTTACTCTCCTGAAAGTAACTTTTAAGTGCCCCTCCCCCCTAAAAATTTTTTTAAAAAATTGTTCAAATAACGTTTATGGAAGTAAACACCTAAGGGTCCATCAGACTTTCTATTTAATCACATCTAATTAAGAGACAAAATAGCTGAAAACTATGAATAATTTTAAAAAGTCATGAAACAATCTACTATTCCAGAGTTAAAGCCAGAGCTTTTGTATTTACGGTTTTGGTTTAGTATCTGCAATGTTAGGATTATACTCTGTTACAGAGGACAGTACTTTTGATCGTGTTCTTTCAAGGTTTGTAGTTAAGTTACTGCAATAAGAAACTGAAACGCAAAGTACTGTAACTATTGCTTTGGATTGATATTTATTTTGTTAGTATTGTGCTATCAGCAAAATAACACCATTGGCAAAGGACGGAGAAAAAACAGTGCTGAAGACCAACTATGTTGTTTACTTATACATTCAGGGCGTGCCACATTTAACTGCTAGCACACCGTGGACCTGAAACTAACTGATCTCTGAATTGTAGCTTATGCTGGTGATTATGGGGGAAAAAAATGAAAAAGAACAAAGTTTAAAGAAGAGCTTGTACCTATGGCAGATTCTTAGATGTGAACAGTTTGGTGCACCTTTACCTAGGGTTTATCTACACTGTGACCCAGAGAAAGAAGCAACTGTTACACACTCAGGTGTGCCAGGGAAAAGGTAACTGGGGCTCAGTCAGGGCTATTTCATGAAGTGTTTAATGGAATTATTGGGTTTGATGAGCCCACACTGCTACCAACACTGAACTAAACTTGCTAGGATATAGCTAACTATGCACACTTGCCTACCTAAACATACCTTTATCTGCACTGTAGATATACCATTGTAATCTGAGGATAACCTGAATTATAATATTGTCTTTTACTTTCTTTTAGGAAAAAAAATGTAAATTTCATTAAGATATACAAAAAAGCTCTTTAATGTCTTATCCTACAGATATGCACACAAAGTATCCAAGTATGTTAAGAAATATATATATACATATATATATATATACAGTTCCTCAAATGAACAAGATGCCTGTAAGAACAGGCACCTACCTCATAAGCAAAAATAAAATGGTTCCCTGAAAACTTTACCCTTATAACTCCCCTTCCTTGACCTTCTTGCTACTCTTTATAAACGCTGGAAAAGTCTATATAAGCAAGTAGGTGATTTCAAGTATTACTCTGATTTTACAAGATATTTACTCTACAAACTCTCCATCCGAATAGTCCCAACTTAACCAGGACAAGCTTTCACCCAAACTGCATCTTATATACTGCAGAAGAGGGGAAAAAAACAAAAACAAAATAAAAAAAGGAGAGAGAGAGAAATCCTGCAATAAAACCTTGATTTGCAAAACATATAGGGGACGAGACTTCCACCTAAATCAGCAGGCTACGGAACAGGGAGGCTCTTCTCTCTCCGAGACATGCTCGCCGCTAACGAGATGCGAGGCCAGTCAGGCGCACACTACTTGCGAGCCGCTCGGAGGCGGCCGGGAAGCGAGCGCAGGCTGGGAAGCGACTCAGGCCTCGGCCCCGGCCCCCCCGGAGCCCGGGCGATGCCCCGGGCACTGCGGCCGCACGGGCCGAGCGCGTCTGCGAGGACAACAGGGAAGGCGCGGCCGACGCCGCCGCGGCCTCGCCTGCCCCCTCCGCCTCCCTCGCCGTTACCACCGGCCTCGCACCCGCCCTCCCCCCCGCCGCCAGGCGCCCAGCGCGCTCCGGCCCCGCGGCCCGGCAGCGGGGCGCGACGGCGCCTCACCACGGCGATCTCCTCGGCGGAGCACTCCAGCAGGCTCTTGTCAATGGCCTGCACCTCCGCCTCCAGCTCCGCCGCCATCTTCTCCCCGCCTCAACGCCCCCTCCCCCGCCGCCGTCCTCGCCGCCACCGCCGCCGCGGAAGGGACACCCGGAACCGGGCCCGGCCGGCGGCCCTGCGAGCGGAGCTCACTTCCGCCCCGCCCCGGCGCGTCACCGCCCGCGGCGCCCGGAGCACTCTGGGAGCTGTAGTCTTCCCGCGGCGCGCGCACGCCGCCTCCCCGTCTCCTAGGAGACGGCGGCGGGGCCGGGCCGCCCTCGCCGCCCGGGGCAGGCCGGGCGCAGGGCGCCGCCTCGCCCTTGCCCGGCCTCCTTCACCCGCTCCCTTGTCGTCTCCCTTGTAACTCAGAGCAGCTCCCCAAGGGCGGCCTGGGTCTCCCGGCTAGGCCCCGGGCCGGGCCGCAGGAGCCCCGCGGGCCCCACAGCTCACCCGGCGGCAGCGGGCTCGGGGGTCATCCCGCGACGCCTGGACTTCGGTCCTGGGGCACACACGGGCAAATACCGCTCGTTTTATTTGCCTAAGGTTTTCAAATGCACTTTGACCACCTTGACTGTCAGTCACAAAGGTGAAAAAACAGCTTTATTCAAGAAAAAAATAATAGTTCTGTAATTTACACGAATTTGGAGCTATGGCTTTGGGGGAAGTTCCGCAAAGCATAAAAATCACTAATGCTATAAATGCTGTTTTTCAGCTGTGCTCAGAAAGGCAGAGCTCCGCAGTGGCAACGCCACCAATCGAGCCGGTCTCCGCCACCAAACAGTCCCCAGGGAAGTCGGTTTTATGCATGTCGACAAGGGCGTTCTCGCTTCTGAGGAGCTCTTCCTAAAGGCCTGCTGCACCGCCGCTGCACCCGCGGGCCCGTCGAGACATGGGCGCTAGAAATTACAGCAGCAAGTAATAACACCAGCAAAGTCTCTGCTCCAGACAGCTCACACCGACAAATTTAGACAAGGCACAAGACGTGAATAACCAGACAGGAGAGTGGGAAGGCAAACTGTACTATCGTTGCCTGAAGTATTAGTCAGAGATGGTCACAAGTGTTACCGTTGCCAGATGGTAGTAATTTACAACAAAAGCGTGCAATAAAAGCGGGTTCTAAATAGCAGTTTATACGTGTTAACAATTTTCAAAAGTTTCTCGTAGTGTTTGTGCATAGTTGTTGCTTTCTCTTTTTGCTTCTTTTTTCTTCCTCTCCTCATTCCCCTCTCAACTAATAATTTAAATATTGAGTTACCCACAATATAGACATTATCTTATTTTTGTCTAAACAGTAACAAATATATTTATGGCCATATACAAATAAAAGAGAGAAATTGGGCAACATGCCATCGGCTGGCTACCCTTGAACAGATTTACCATTCCTTGCATCAGGGGGCAGCAGTGCATGCTTACGTATTGGTCATACTATGTAAGCACTTGTTTCTGAAATCTCAAGGATTTAGAAATCGTTGCGTTTACTTACATATGTTAATTTGTTTGTGATTCTGGTTAATTTTTTGAGATGAAAGGAACATATATCTCTGGAGGGACTGTTTGCAAGAACTGAAAAATACGTTTTTATCAAGAGCTATCAGAGAATCATAAAAGCATAGCCTTTAGAATATTGATTTCACCGAATATTCTTAATCTTAATTTCCTTTTGTCAAATTGTATCCTTACTACCTAAAGGGTACCTCTTTTTACCACATTTATTTTTATATTGTTTGCCACTTTTTGCATAACGTTCTTAGAACACAGAAAATAATTATGTATTCCTCAGAAGATAGCAAGACCTTCACTGCTTCTTATTCATGTGCTGTTGATGCATAAGGAATACAGAAGATGACATTTTTCTGGAAGAAAGTAGAGGGTGAAAGAAAGCCATATTATTTAATGGTCTCTCCTGGGCTGCATGTAGAAAATGTTAGAAAAAGCCAGTGGTTCAGTAATGTGAAAGGCATCTTATTTTACCTAGAAAGGAGGGTGACCCAAAAAGAAATTAAACTTGCAAAGCCATTATTTCAACCTAATAACTTCCTGGGTATTATTTTTTATAACTTCAGATAGAATTTTCCATAACTTTTAGTCTGTGCCAGTAACTTCATAATGCTTAGATATTATTCATATAAAGGAACAATAATTAAGGTTAAGGAGACATACTGCCTTTATCTTTTGCCAAAAAGCCTAACTCTTCCTAGGTCTATTATCAGATACAAACTGAAGAAAATAAATTCATAGAATTTAATGTTAGTGGGGTTATTATTAAATCTTCATAGCATTTCCCTGCTCTCAGTGATATATTTCTGGGTTTCATCTTGCTCTCAACACATAGGGTAGCCCACAGAATGCTACAGAATCTGGACTTGAAAAATGCAGGTATCTGTTATATGTCTTTGATCATCTGATGTGCCTCTGTAAGCACCAGCTCTGCCATTAAAAAAAACAAATGGTATTATGATGGGGGGGTCAGTTCAGTTAGTTACATTCCAATATTTTTAATAAAAGCTGCATTTATTAAAAACAATGTAAATATACACAATTTATTATAATATTATATAATATTAAACATGACAGTAGAAACTGGTGGTCCCTATCTAAAAACTGTTTTAGGCATTGCTAGTGAAATAGGATCTTCCAAACTAAAAGGCTGCCTGTCTACTTTAGTGTAACAGAAGTCACCAGCAGCAGCCAAGCTGAAATCTAGCTATTTTGAAACAGAAAGGGCCTCCAGTAGAGCATGCTCTGAAGAGCTACTCTGGTTACAGAACTGTCTGTTTTCTTGGCAGAATACTCCCGGAGTCTGACCATTTTCAGGGCATATTGCAAAGCCCTCCACAGCAGTTGAGAATAGGAATGGAAGAAGCCATAAGGTAAAGGGATGTTGGAGGGAATTTTTAAGTGGCTGGTTTGGTGGTATGTTGACTGTGCCTTAAATGCAGTCATTTTAATCTCACAGTATTAATTTGGATGTAAATAGACAAATGTCTATGATCTAGATTGTAGGGGTAGATGTGTTCTTTATAGACCCAGATAAATAGAATGCTCTTCAATTTTTCCCACATTGACGGATTCTAATAGCAGTTATTAGAAACCTTAAGTCTTGAGAGATGGATTCAGAATTGCATTCTATTCAGTACAAGAAGTTCATCTCCTAGTGCACTAGAAAAAAATCAAAAAAAATCACTTCTTTGTCTACTCTTTAAAGCAATGCTGTATCTGTAACTTAATTTCAAAGTTTAACTATTAAAGCAAATGATCAGCATTTTGTTGCTTTATTACCTACCTATATCTAAGATCATAACCTTGAAAAGACATTTGTATCTCTTTAAACTTCCATAAGTCAGCAGCCCTTTCCACCAAGTAAAGTATGTGTCTAAGAGTAAGATTCAGATTTCTATTTTCAGTAATTCTGATAGAACAGTTTGCTTAGCAGATACTGAATGGCCAAAGTAGTGATTTTTACACTGCAAATATAATTTTTTAAAAGCCAAAGTCATTTACATGTTTTCCCTCCCTTCATCTTCAGTGCCAGTTAAGGTAGCTTTGTAGTCACCATCTCCTACATTGTCTTCAGATAATTTCAGAAGGTAATTCTTTTATTTCTGTTCTGCCAATTCCACTGACAAATTATGCTGACCAAAATAGAATTTTGTCTGTGATACTGTTAATTAAAAGATGAATTGTGAATGAGGTGAACAATGACGCCCAGTACTTGGTGGATTGATAAGACATAGTTCACTAATCAAGACATTATACAGAGCAAAAGGCCACATGATAATCTGAAAACACAGGTTATTTTAAGAATTTTGTTCAAAATTAAAGTATTAAAAATACTATGTGACAATCTGTGTAGGTGAGGCTTTCTTGGAGGCAATAATGCTATATCAGTCTTTTCAGCAATAAATCAGAGCAAGCATTTATTTTCTGTACTTTGTCTTTGCAAGGCTATGATCTTAGATACAGGTATGCAATATTTTAAACATGACGTCAAGAATGGTCAATATTGCCAAAATGCCAAATTTTAAAATGCAATATTTTAAACATGATGCCAAAAATGGTCAATATTAAAAGCAGAGCGTATTACATATAACAGTGAACAGGAGATAAAGTGGAAAGCATAAAGATACTGCAGCCATCATGCCGTCTGGTGAATGCTCTATGAATGTCTTGCAAAGGCAGTTATATAACTGATTTTTATTGTATTAGGCAACAGCAGTATTGCTAAGCAAACCAATGTGCAGAATTAGAAAGCTTCTTCCACAGCGAAAATGAGGGGAAAAAAAGACAGTGGAAAGGTTCTTACAATAAGAGGGTAGCGTAAGAGGGGATGCATCTTCATTAATGTATCACGTCAGGGTGGCAACATGATTTATTCATATCATGCGACGTCTTAAAAAAATACAATGCAAACTCAGGCCGTGGTTATTTTGCTGTTTTCTGCACTTTAATATGTCAACAATATAGAACTCAAGCTGGTAAGTTAAAATGCCAGCCTCTGAAAGAGATTTAGTGGAAGCTAAGCTAATAATCAGCAATGAGTTATGCAGGGAGAAAAAATAACACAAAAGTGAAGCGAAAATATACACAAAAATTATGCCTGGTCTCATTTGATTCACTGTAAATTCAGAGCAATGCTAACAGATATTTAGACATACTAGTAAAGCAAGCAGTTCCATGAGCTGGTACTGAGAACACCTAAGCTTGTTTCCCACAGGTGATCAACTCTGACACCTAAAAAGGTGCAAGCCCCACTTAATTTTTAATGCAGCAAATGCCTTTTTCCCCTGCTTACTCTCTGATACCTATGAATATACAGGTTTACGTTGCAACCTTCCCCCCAGCAGGCCTTTCTTTCATGTAGCTATTTTTCAAGACTGCACAGACTTAATTACCCTTGAGGCTTCCACCAAGGTCACGAGCGTGGCAAACAAAATGAAGTTATGGGAAGGAGGGCATGCAGGCAGGTATATGCTTTGTTGCCTTGAGACCCCACTTTAAAACCCTCTTTAAAAAAATGAACAGTCTTGATATTGAGTACCAACTGCAGCATACAAGTAAGCGCAGCCTCAAAGGTAAGCGACCCACACTGCAATAGTGAGCGTAGGATTCGGCACGGCAGAAGGCTCAGCGGGCAGGTCCAGGACAGTGGGTAAGAGCCCGAGAGCTGCTCCAGCGGAGGAGGACGCTCTGGCTCACGGCCTCTTCGGTGGGCACCTTGCAAGATTTTCAGTCCTGAGCAGAAGGGGAATCTTGCTTTTCCATATTCGCAGCACTAGGTGGCAATACCTTGCGTAGCCGTTTCGTTGCAGAAGTCCTCTGCTGCCGCTTCCAGTCCAAGCCCTCGGCAGCTCCCACTCACTCCAGTCTGCAACCGGAAGGGTGTGGGTGGTGGCACTGGAGGAGCCATCCGACTTAGATCTTTCTCTCGAGTCAGGCTTTAACTGCTTAGTGACTTAGCACTGAGAAAATTGAAGGCACTTTTGGAATGAGTCAGGCGGTAGGAGGACGAGAGGCGCGTTGTGAAGTTGCCAGGGATGGCGGATGGGGCCTTGGGCGGTGGGGAGAGGGGAGCAGGGCTGGCGTGGAGGTCACTGCCTGCCCCACACGGCACCTCCGCTCCCGAGGCCCTGACCCACCACGCCGCAGAGGAGCGGCGGCGACAGGGGACACGGAGGGGCCATGAATAACTCGACACCCTGCCGGTGACGCTCAGCCCCGCTGCTTGCTCTGAGCTGATACGGACATGAACGGGTGCTGACCCGGTGGGTGAAGAGCTCTTGGCTCCGACTCAGACTGTGCGTTTGTCCAGTTACGCAGGGGATGCACAGAGGAAATGGGAGTACTGCAACCCACGAGCAAAGACGGGGTAGATGAAATATCAACCTGGGAATATGTGAACATTTTGGACAAGTGAACTAATTCTTCATTTTATCCATTTTCCCCTTCATTTACACAACAGAGTCATTTTAAATTAGAACAGATTATAACAGATTTAATTTAGATCACCAGGGTGTTTAGCATGCTGCTGCTGCTGCATTTTCTAGTGTATCTTTCTCCCTGATTTTTAAGAGCTAAATAGTTTTAAATTGTGAATTTGTAACAGAATGCATGGCTGCTAGATGATCCTACCCAATTAGAAAATTTTCACTGCAACATGATTGGTTTTGCTAGATAAAACTACTGAAATACAACTGAAGGTAGAAATAAAAAGCATTTAAGTGCTGCACGTCCACGATTTACTCTTCGGAGATGCATTTAACGCTGTCTCCAGCAGAACAGCTTCATCCATTTTCCAAACATTCATTTGTTTATTTCAAGATTAGTCTCAGTTATAAACAGACATTAAATCACCTCCAGGCCCTAATACATTGTAATGAAGTATTGTAAACCATGTAGTATGTTGGTTTAAACAATGTAATCAAAAAGCAACAAAGCCATTTTCTTCCAGCTCTCGCTGGCTCGCTAACTTGTCCTGTCTGTTCAAAGAAAAGTTCTTTTTAGTTTGCAAATGTCAAGGTCAATCAGAGGTCAAGTTTGTGCTTTTGAGCCATGGTTCCTTTCAGGTTATTGGCTTTGTTTTATTGCTGAAAGGAACCATCCATTTTGGCATATAGAGCAAAGAAGTCATGTAATCCCATTAAACACAAAACCAACATGTACAAATAATGGCGAGGGCTTGACAATTGCACAAAAGCCCCCTTTTTCTGCCCACAGCGAAGCCTGCGTGGAGTAATTAATGGGCCTCCGATGAGCCTGCCTGCACTGGGAAAACTGCCTAACTGGTCCTCAAATATGTGCGTGCTAAAACTGGCTAGAAACACAGCAAAGAGCCACTTTTAGGCAGCCTGGCTTGATTCCACTACAAAGCCCAGGGATGGGGGGGGGGGGCGCGAGGGGCTACCTGTCAGGCTTCATCTCCAAGCAGAATATGCAAGGTGGCACAGAAGGAGACGAGCAAAATCCTGGGCAAGAGATCCTTGAAAGGAAAGAAGAGAGACTTGAATGAACAAGGAAGAAGAACAGAAGCATCTGTGGAGAGTTAAGGATAAAAAGAGGTATTTGAAATTATTAGCAAATAAACTTGCTTTGTTGGCAGCAGAGAAAAGAAGGAGTGGAAAGCTGGGATTACCGCACGCAAGTTCAGCTGTAACTAGATCATTATGTACTGGGCACAAAATCTAAAACTTAAAAAATTAACTGCAAATATCACACTGATTTCCTTAGTAAGAGCGTTTGTGCATAGTACAAAGTCAGTAAAAAAAAATAGGATGATGAAAGAAGGTATAATCAGAGGTAAAAATGGAGCAAAGGCAGCATAGGTTAATTTAAAGAAAACCATCCTCACAGTGGTATTTACACAGAAGTAACGGAGGGAATTCTTAAGGACTTTCATATTTGATTAATTATGATCAGATGCAAAAAAAGGACTTAGAATGCTGTGAGTTCTACTTGTCACTTCTCTGAGGACAACCAAATACAGTATGCAAAAAGTACAGAACTGATTAAAAAAACAGTTATCATAAACAACATTCATAAAATTGCTTTCAGATCCCTTAGAAAGATACGTAGGTTATCACAACCTTAAAATCTCTGTCTGCTGGCAAGGCAAAATGTTACCATGCTCCAGCATCCTACTGAAAGCGCATGTACTGACTGCATCTATTACTAATAAAAAGAGATGAGCTGATTGAGAGGGCAGATAGCAATCGCAGATAAGACGAAGAACTAGATGAAATATAGGCAGGAGCTGCAGAAACGAACTCCAAACCAGACATACAATTGAACATAATAAACATTACTGAAGTGGAAATGGAAAGCAGAGAAATCTGCATTACCCAGATTGTGAAACAAGTCTTACAAAAAGGCAGACAGTAAAAGTTTCAGGACTATCATATTACAAGGTCAGATAGACAACAAAGATGCTTGGAGTATAAGTGTGGAGCTGGTCCAAGAACTTCAGATAGCCTTGTAATAGGAAGGGAAAGACGCTGGCAAATTACTAACAAAGCACGGGCTTCATCCTTACACAGGCTTGAGGTTTCAGGAGACCCTTCAACAAGAATTGCTTTGAATGGTGCGATCTTAAATCAGAGGTCTGGTGCACATGGAACGAGCCTCACGCAACCCTGGGCTCACTCCTGGAGCTGAGCATATTTTAAGAAGGTCACAAGTTCAGAATTAATAATTAGGAGCTGATTTTTTTGTCCTTTTTGTTCCCAGTGCGCTACTCAATGGGGGCAAAGAAAGTGAAATAAACCCACAACTCCCCATCGAGGGGGGGGATTTGCTCAACTGACATACAGCAGGTATAATTAGCTCTTTTGTTTCTCCTCGTGGTTCGGAGAAATTATGGAATTATCAGTGTCTCAGTCTTCAGCTGTCACTAGCAGGCAGATTATTCAGCTGGTGTGGGGCTTAAAACAGAAAGTCACGGAGTTGTACCTGCCCTTCTGAGGGCTTAACGGAGGTGCTTGCACAATATAAGGACATAAATATTGTAAAATAAATATGCCCATAAAAATGCAAATTAATGTCATTATTGTTGAATAAAGTGAATTAGATTCCTCAGATGAACTCGTCAACTAAAGAAATCTTAATTTGAGAAACCTCTCTTCCCTCTCTCATGCACCTCCCTATATTTCTCCAAGGCTTTCTAGCAAGCTGGCGATGCTGTAGGTACCACAGACTACAGGGTGAGCCTTCCTGCCCCTAGTCATCACTGGTGGGTTCCCAGGGAGCTCTTGGATAACAGGAGGGCAAGTTAGTACTACACATGGATAGAAGAAAAACTCGGAGACTTTTACAGGAAAGTTCCACATTAGCGACCCAGAAGTCTTTTTTCCTCTCTGAAAAGAATCTCATTCCCAACTTGCATCGTTAGTTCTCTTCTCAGCAAGACAGACTTAAAAGTCTGAGAGCTTTAGTCTCACAGACCTAAGCTTGCCTCAGCCTTTTGTGTCTGGCGCACTAGCCAGAGATTGTTCAGACGATCCTCTGTTTAATTTCTGAATTTCCATATCGATTTGGAGAGTTACAGGCCATCTGAGTGGGAAGGAGGTAGTTCCATCATCTCTAGAAGCAAAATTTGTCCATTAGAAAATGTAAGACTCCAAGGATTTACCTATGCACACATTTATTTGTCATCTGCTACCCTTCAGCTGCTGCTGACAAAACTTCCATGACTGCAGATCAAAATGCTTTTCACCTACTATTAATTAATTTTCTTAACCTGCTTTATAGGGCTCCCTTGAAATTCCCAGTCTCACTGCAACTATAAAGTAGCTCCATCACATTTTCTGCTTTTTGTTTTTCAGTGCAGCTATCAGCTCCTCAAGTGCTTTGGAGTGAACAAACAAAAACACTGACACAGAAATGTAAATGTGCCTAAATGCATTTCCATCACTATAAAAATATGCAAAACAATACAACTTATTTCAGCTTGATGATATATAGTGCCTTATATCACTATAAACAGAATATATTGTGTATATATTGAATATACAATTAGTCTAATCTCATTAGCTGATATTTTTTAATCATGACAGCTGTGTCCTTACATTTTAAATGTATATCTGCCCATAGTGACATATGTGAAAAACAAAAAAGATATGTAAGAAACAGCAGTACAGTAAAGTCGACCAGTATATATGACTATAGCAAACTTGCATAAAAATTCTGGTTACAGGTCTGAATGCAAAGTTCAAAGCAGAACATGGGGCAGTTTTTTCTTTTAAACTGTCTCAACAAATCCTACATAAACTACATTTAAGTCTGTATGAAATCAGCAAAGTAGTTTACTTCTGAGGAATACAAAATAGAAAACCGAGGAAATGTTGAAAGAAGGGTTATATAATTATTGTGATAGTTCTGATCACATGCCTGAGCTCTTTCCAAACAGTATGCAGTATGCTATACGCAATATAGCACAATATTGTGTCCACCTCTGATGGACAAAACCTGAGAAAATAACACTGCTGTGATTGCACTGAAATTCACTATATGTACTTGAAAAATCTTTATCCTTGATCTTACTGGTCAGCGTGGACGTGGATGTGTTACACATTGAGGAAAAGAACCACACTGACTTAATCATATCTGTATTTAGATATTATCCTTCTATTACAGAAAATAATTTGGATTCACTGCAAATTAAAACTAAGATGCCAGTCCTTCTTCTGTTCCTATCACCCATCTTTTCCATAACTGCTTACTTTTTATCTTTATCAATTTTTTTGCATATAATCTATCATTTTTCCTTCCTGTACTCAAAAGTATGATTTCTCTCATTCAACAAACACCTTATAAATGAGTACAGCTTTCTGTAACATGCTGTAAGAAAGACTGTGTTTGTTTATTTTACCACTTTTTTTTTTTTTTTTTTTTTTTTAATAGCTAAGCAAACAGAACTCATGAAGACTGGTGGGAGCATTCAGCACAAGTCATAGGGGACACTATGTTAAATCTATCACTATGTTTTACTTCTGCAAATGAGACTGTGTATTTCATTCGAGCAGTACAGTGCAAGGACATTTAAAAGATGGTGTGTTTTCTCACACAACACTTTTCAATTCTTACCACTGGGAGTGCATGCCAAGGCAGGAGGATAACATTTACTACTCGTTGCACGTCGGTCAAAGCTCCAAGCACTTTGAGTTGGATGTATAAATACAGAAAAGACTGATCTGAAAAATAATGGTCTCACTTTGAGACAGAACATGGTGCCAAGACTTAACGGACTTGGCTTCTTGCTTTAACTCTGCTGCTGGTTACCTGGATGACCTTTGACTACTTCAGCTCGCCAGTTTACCCATCTATAACATGGGGACAGTGTTACTGACTTCCCAGTTTTAAGGCCTTCTCTATCTGCTCATACAAAAAGCTAACAAGACTAGTGGTTTTGAAGTTTAGAATAGCTGAAACCACACAACAATTTAAAATCTGGAAATTATTTTAAAAAAAGAAAGGATAAAAGTTTCACTTATATTGATTTTACAATGATGAATGTATATTATATCTTTTATACATCTGTATATTATCTCTTATGTATTTAAAACAAACTTTTATTTAATGAATATGAATATATATAATCACTATACAATGATATATAAATTTCATATGTATGATAGATTTGTTAATGTATTATAAATACCTATTTATGTATTTATACATATTTATGTATCATATGTATACATGTTTAGGTATTTGATAAATAGAACATTTCATCTTTTCCAGTGTGTGGAAAAGCCACACAAGCTGGAAAGTTACTCAGGACATGATCCTGCAAGATGATCCATGTCGCTAGGTTTCTTGTATGCCCATGTGCACGCCCACATATTATTCCTCACAGGATGATAGCAGAAATGATTCTTTGTGGAGAAAAGGGAACTGACACAAACAAACAAAACAAAACAACCTGGGGGAAAACAAAACCAGAACGTCCCCTTTAAAACTCTGAACGTCTCTAGCTCATCTTCCTCCCTACAGCTCTCACATGCTTGCAAAACGGAGTAATAAAGTCATTGAAAAAAAAATCTCTGACTTGGCACTATTTCTAATTTGCATATCTGTAACGTCTTTACCAAAACATTTTTAAGCACTTTGCATGCTTTGTTTCACAGTGTCCTCGGGAAGAGGCATTATACCCATTTGCAGACAACTGAATCAGGATGCAGGCAAGTTAAGGCCCAGGATCTGCTGGGAGCTGCTAAGTGCTCCCATCACACAGCTCCCTGATTCAATCACAGCTCCTTCAAAGCCCTGGGTGCTCAGGCACCTCTTTCAGACACCACCAGAAAAACAGTTAAGTAATGTACTTGTGTACAACTGGCTCTGTGCTATGTTAAAAACAGATTCCCAAGGTTCGAGTGAAGACAAAACTACAGCTTTTCAACCCACAGAATTGACCAAAGCGTAAACAAAGTGGGGTGTGTTTGGAGATGCTGAGGGTTCACTTTTCTTCCCTTTTTCGGAGGTGGTAGTTCACTTCCTGGACTGACCTTGCTAAAGAGCATCTTATCTGCTAGATGAGATAGCAGCTGTGGTTTCACAATTAAAGGCAATTTAAAGTGGTGCTGCTACACAATCCCACTTTTGGGCACACAACTCTGCCTCCTTCTCTGCTACTCACCGGACCAATTCAGTGAAGCAATTCAGGGGAAAAATTAAAACGGCTTTCTGCCAGTTGCATGCGTTGATCTGGCTCACCAGGGGAAATGGATTGAGTGCCAGCGCTGGTGCAAACAGGAGGCAAAAACATGCAGCTAGAGGCAGTAACTTGCAGAAGGGACAGCGGGACTATAGCTGTCCGGGTTTAACTTGGTTTCAGCTGTGGTGAAAAGGCAGCCGCAGGGCAGGGCTTTCACCAGCAGTTTAAATGACTGCAGCATGGGTCCATACTCCTTCTCGCATGTTCTGCGCCATTTCTTATGCTGTGCAATCAGCAAGCTGATCTGGCTGAAAACTAAAAAACAAACAAACAAACAAAACAAAAAAAAAAGTCTTACTTCCAATATTAGTTTTCAAATAGCAGCAGCACAGTTTGAGACCAGGTTAGGCAGCAGCTGGTGAAATCTACGTCTTTCCCACACATCTCTGCTCCGTCCTCCCCTCAACCAGGGCAGCAGCTTTCCTGGGCAACAGGCAACTGAGATGAGCAACACTGAGACAACTACTTGTCTTACATGGGTCTGCTTCTTATTGAGGCTGTGGAAGCAGGGAAAAGGATTTCTGCTGTAATTGTCAGTACTTTGGGTCCTGATGCATTTCTATTACAAGTTACTCAGCTCCATTTCAGACTTGACCATTTTCCTAACTTGCAATGGATATGCCAGGAACTGATACCAAAGAGTCAAAGCTGTTTTATCCTAGAAGGTCTCAATGACCTTAGCTTACTGGGAAGGGGAGGTAAGAGTGAGACACTAAGAATTAAGAAACACAAACACAAGAGAAGGGTTGTGCACACTACCTTCAAACACCACAGAAAAATAGAGATTCTTGAGCACAGGGGTAATTGGAATGATATGCTTGCAGATCTCCAAGCAAAACCACTGCCAACTCTCATTTATTTTTCTGGTACTCAGGAATATGAGATGCAGTGGATACTTCCATTATGACACACAGTGAACATTACAGAAAACACACTTTAACTCCTTAAATTATTCTTAGTCTGCTAGTATCACCCCTATAAGGCACTAGTGTTCCTTATTTAGCTTATCAACGATACTAAACCAATCTAGGAGAAAAAGAATGAGTAGAGTCATGCAAGAAAACTGACAAATTAAAATGAAAAATCAAGTCCAAACGTTTAACCACGAGGTCATCAATAATTAAACAACCACTAACAGAGGGTGTATTTGCCATTTCTGAAAACCTACACACTGACTGACTTTGTTTTGAGAAATAAACTTTAAGCAAGCTCCTGTCTTTATTAAAGATATTACGGTCCACATTATGTAGGACGTCAGACCCCATGACAGATTTTTTTTTTTAATCTTAAAGCCTGTGTCAGGACACTGTAAGGGCCAGAAGGCCTATGTTAAAACACAGCTAAACCTGATGCTAATTTTGTCTGACCAATTTGATAATAGCCTGGATTTTTTTTTTTTTTTTTTTTGATAACACATGTCCACAATTCAAAATCCTGCCTGGAAACAAGCATCTAAAGTCAAGAAACTGGATGGACATCCATATTTTGGCTGCTGTGATTTTGACCAGTAAGACACTTGAAGACTCTTGCATAAATGTGTTTCATTAAGGAATCTTAAGCGATTTATTTTAAACACTACAGGCACTGAACAAAGTTATGTTGTCTTCCATCACAGTCATATTGTGTTTTCTTTAGCACTGCATTTCTTGGAAATTCCATAGATTCAAGGGAAATTCTTCTAAGAAAAATTAAGCTAGGCAGGACATTTGGGATGATAATGACACAACAATCCTATATCAGAAAAGAGTTAACCAGAAGGATGAACAGAGAACGCTGTCATTTCTAGACTTCTGCAATGCTTTCATTTCTAAAACGATGATGCTCAGAAAAAAATTAAAATTCAGTAATCTCTAACAAAAATCTGACAGAGCGATGGCAGTTACCATAAGACGTTTGCTGCTTTACTGTTATTTGTAAGTGGTGGGAGGTTTCAGGAGACAGCCGAGCCAACGTGACAGCTTGCTAGTGCCACAAGAGGCTGCTCCCCAGACCTTCCCCATCCCACTCCCAGCCATGCGGTCCCCATGGCTCCCCTTGTGCTGACCCTGACGCTCAGCCCACCTCCCAGGGAGCCAACTGAGCTCACTAAAACGGCACAAAATTAACCCAGAGAGTGAAGTCTCCTGGCTTAGTGACCTGAACCAGCTTGCCACGGGCCGAGAGGAGCACTGGCGGGAGGGCCAGGTAGCGGGCAGGGAAGAGTGAGCATGAACTCTCCTGATGGCAGTGGGCTAGTAGGGGACAGTTCAGTCAGCTAGGACTTCACCCCTGGCCTTAGGGTTCCCAGCATGCACATTCTTCTCAGTTATCGTTACCAAAATTCTGTTAAAGAAAATCATGATCAAGACATAGAATTATTCTGAGGTTTAATATGGTGAATAATAACATGACTTGTTATTCAAAACTGGGAAGCCTGGTACTCAAACTCTCAAAGATTACGAGAAGGATCAGGAAAACTGAGAACGTAAATGAAAGCTTTTTGCTTTTGATGAAGACCGATTCATAAATTACAGGATAAGTACAAAGAATGTAGCCTAGCTATAGCCAGCCCTCATATTTTTCTTGAAATATTGTCCAATACCAATAAACTATTTTACCTAATACAGAACAGATCTGTGTATCTAAATGTGTTATGGCAGAATAACACAGGTAGTTTGTAGTTTGTCAGAAAGCTGCTTGATAAGGGCTCTCTGCTTACATTTAGACTATTTGGCACATTTGCTTCCATCTTGAACACTGTAACAAAACCCGCCATATTTTAGGCAAATCAAATACCACCACCAGCCTGGCCAACACAGAACTGTCTGCACTGATTAGCTGAACAAGTCAAGTTGCTAAGGTAAACCTACAAAGACTGTGTTAACATATATTGCTTATTCTCAAAGGTCATTTTGAAAATCGTAAGTAATACAGGCTGTTCTGGGCTTCAGAATAGACACACAAACACAAAAAAAAAAAAAGAAAGAAAGAAAGAAAAGGAGGCAAGGCGTAAGTTGAGTTGTGGTTTTAATTCTATTTTCAACACAGTTTACATGACTTAGAACTCTAGCAAGCAAACAAGCCTACCTTTGAATTCAAAACAGCACAGATTCTGCCTAGCTCAGCACAGAGAAGTTACAATATCTAAATGGTATTTTTCACTTAAGTAAAAATAAAATTAGAAAATGATGACTATTTGCCTGAGGAGGGAAAAAAAAGGAAGAAAAACCTTTCTCTTAAGAAAAACCTTTCTCTTAACACTTTAAACAACAGTGACCTTTGCATATAGTGCAGTAGTGCAGAGTTAAATGGCCAGTTGTGTGATAGCACACTTCCTCACTCTCCACACTGTAAATCAAAACAATCTCATAAAAGGTTAAATTACTAAAACCAGTGGCCCAATGGAAGTGTCATGAAACCAGGAAACCAGCATGGCCATAAAAAGAAAACGAGGCCGATGGTAACCATTATAACGTAAGATCGAATCAGAAACACGAACACCAAAGACGTGTTTCTGTTCAAGTTATCACCCCTACGAGTTCTGTCTGCCCTCTGCCCCCCCCCCTTTTTTCTCCTCCCCTCTGAAAAGAGAAGTAGGCCCTAAAACCATCCCTGTTTCAGTTTCTCTCTTTCCAGCCACGGTTTCTTACAGTAACTTGTCTGCCGTTCTCCATGAGCCTAAAGAGAGCACGCTGTAAGTGGGGGGCAGATACGTGATACCTACGAGATCCAAAACCCTTCCCTGCAAGAGGATATTTTGGTGCAATCTAATGCAAACTCTGAGCTCCACGGAGGCAGGACTGACAGAGAACACGGCCCCCAGATTTCTGCAGAATTAAAAACAAATAAATAAATGAAGGAGAAGGAGGATAATTTAAGTGGCAAAACGCGATGGCCACAGGAGCAAGCTTCTACCCGGCTCCTCGCACCGGGGAATCCGCTGTCGAAGCACCCGCGAAGACCGGCAGCCGCCCGGAGCCCCGGGCAAGCCGCAGTGCCGACCCCCGCACCCCTTCCCCCGGCGGGGAGCGGCTGATGCCGCGGCGGCTGCCCCGGGCGGTGGCTGCCCCGGGCGGTGGCGGCGGCGGCGCCTCGCCGGGAGGCCCCGGCCCGGCCGCGCCGTAACGGCGCCCCCTCCCCCCCCGCCGGCTCTAACGGTCGCGGCACGCGGCGGCGGCGGCGGCGCCGCACCCTCCCCCCCCGCCCGCTCGTCGCCGCCCGGGCGGGAGCCGGCCCCGGCCCCGGCCCCGCGGCATGGGGCGGCCCCGCGGCCCCACCGCGCCCGCCCGCGGCTCCCGCCGCGCCGCGCCGCTGACAGGTCGCAGCCGGCGGCCCCGGCACCTGCGCGGCGCCCGCAGCCCTCAGAGGAGGGGCTGCCGCCGACACCGCGCCGCGGCCGGGGCCGCGGCCGGGGCCGGGGGCGGGGGGAGGCGGCGGCGGCGGCCCGAGGGCGGCGGGCGCCCCTCGCCCTCGCCCCGCCGCGGGGCCGGGCGGCCGCAACCGCGGCGCCGCCGACACCTTACTTCCTGCTTCGCTACCCAGGGCCAGACCCATCGCGGCGGAGGGATCCCGCCGCCGCCAGCAGCAGCCTCCTCCCCTTTCTGCTTCTGCTTTTTTTTTTTTTTTTTTTTTTTTCCTCCCTCTCTCTCTCTTTTCCCTCCCTCCCTCTTCTCTCTCTTTTGCAAGAAAATAATTTGACAGCGATTTGCTGACACCGGGATTTTTTGCATCAGGACCGAGGGGAAGGCGAAGCGGCGAGCCCCCGCGGGAGCGCGGCGGCGGCGGCGGCGGCGGGGGAGGCCGAGACGGAGGTAAGTGCCGGTGCCCGGAGCCGCCCCCGGCGCGGAGGGCGGCGGCGGCGGCGGCGGCGGGGGGCGCCCCCGCCCGCTCCATGTGCCGCCGCCGGGTCGCTGCCGCACCGGGGCCGGGCGGGGGGAGTATGTTTCCTGGCGGAGCGATATTTGTTTACAGGATGAGCGCCGTACTGTAAGTAAAGTAGGACCGAGCGAAGGCAGCTCTGTAATAAATCTAATAATATTGCAATTGCTCCATCAACGCCAAAAAAAAAAAAAAAAGAAAGAAAAAGAAAAATAAATAAATAAATAAACTGCGCCCAGCCCCGCCAGGTCCCTGCTCCCGGCTCCTGCGTGCACTTGTTGCAGACTTAACGCCAGGTAGGCAAACGCTTAGCAAGTTTCATTTTTGCATTAGCTGGGGTTCGCTTAAAAAAAAAAAAAAGAAAAAAAAGAAAAAGGAAAAGAACCAAAAAAAAAAAAAAAGTTTGCAGTTCACTTTCGGTCCGTAGCGCCGAGTAGGCGAGGCCCTGCCTCCTCCTGCAGGCAGCGCGGCGGGGCGGCCCGCGGCGGGGGGCGCCGCCGGCCCGCACCCCCCGCCCCCGCCCCCGGCTCCCGGGCCCCCGCGGGGCGGCGCGGGGCGGCGGCCGCCCGGTGCGCGGGCGCGGAGCCGCCGCGGGGGAAGTTGTCAAAAGTCGCGCGAGGGGGCCTGGCCCGTGGCGGTGCCGTCCCGCGGCGGGACCCCGCGGCACCTCGCCACGCGTGTGGGCGCCGCGGGGTCCCCACGCCCCGCGCCGCCGGCAGAAACGCGCGTGAAGTGATACGGGTGTAGGTCTCCTCGCTGCTAGCGAGGTCGCCCTGGGATCGTTCCCGGAGCCCTTCCTTACCTTCAGATGACACTGTTGCATGTGGCCTCTCAGCAGTGTGAAATTCCCCACCACCACCACCCCATCGCCCCCCGGAAAAAGAATATATGGGGAGTTGGTAACTGTCAGCGTGCAGACTACTTATTTTGTTCGTTTGTTCCCTCTAAATATGTGGAGTAATGAACAAAAACTGTTCTCCAGATATTTAAATACCAGAGAGATGATTTGCAAGTAAAATTAACTGGCAGTTAACCAGTTAATAAATGGATAATGCCTACTCATCCTTCTGCTGACTTCACAGATCGGTTTTCGTGTCTACCAGTCAACTACTCAGACTTGAACGTGCAAAACGTAAACTTACAGATTTTAATGTATTAGTCTAGTAGAATCTGACCTGTTCTTGCTGTCCCAGTCCATAAATACTGATCAGAATTCCTGTAGTTACTGTCGGTGTTCATGGATTCTTACAGACTAAAATAATAGCAGCAAAAGCATTAGAAAATATGATGACCCATAACTAAACTATTTATGGAAAATGTTGCAAAGTAATTAACTGCATGATTAATGTTTTTATCCCCAATGATTACCTGCTTAAAGTTTTATATCTCTAACAGCTATAATTTTCCTGTAAGTATCTAATGGGAAGAGGGGAGAGTTCACTTAGCAAGCTTGGGCCTTGCTTCTCTGTCGGAGCCATCCCGCTGGCTGTGTGCATCCCAGCTTGCACACTGGCCCACAGGCTTCCTCTCGCGGACCTGGCAGCTGTCCGCGCTGAGGATGCGCTGTTGTGATGAGATGACCTGTCTTTATAATACTGGTGTGGGTATAAGTCATTTCTGTGGTGGTTTTGGGGCGCGCTGCTGTTTGCTGTGATTGGTTATATACTTCATGGTCTTGTTTGGATGCTGAATTGGATCAGAACAGAGCCATTTCTTTAATGAGACACATCTGTCTAAAAATACTTAACACATATCACTTTGTTACCCAAGTGACATGGCACATTGCCCCCTCGTATGTTAAATTCTTTTTCCTAAGGCATAACCCAAAGTGCTGCTTCATCAACGCTCCATGTATGCACATAGGGCCTGGAAGTTAAGCTATGCGGCTTTGTAACAAACAAAAATATGTCATGGCAAATAAACTTATTTACAAGTTATGAGAATTCAGATAAGTAATTTTTCCTTTTTGTATGAAAAAAACACGTTATACACATTTTTCTTTTATAACTCATCTGCTGTGTCTACTTTGGAAAAATTAAATGCTTAAATATACCATAGTTACAGGTTTGGGCACAAGTAAGTACTTTTACGATCCTTTCCACTATGACTGATAAACAGCTTATATTTCTGAAGTTGGGAGACTCCCAGGAAGGAACTGAACAGCTTTGTCAGTGTGATAGTCAAACCAGTGCACCTTGAGAAGCCCAAAAACCTCAAGTACAAGTAGTACAACTTTAATGGAAAAAGCAAATAAAGGCACTGTATGATGGAAACTATGCCTGAGTACAGAGTGCAGAATCAGGCCCTCGGAGAACTGAGAAGGGCGCCGCTGAAGCGCTCAGGTGTCCACCAACGTGCTGCCATTGGCTCCGCAGTGGAGGGATGGGGCCAAGGGGAGCGAGGTAGGGGTCCTGCCTCCAGTGTTTACATCACTCGCAAACGGGCCAATGTTAGTGTAAATAAACCACAACATGACTAACCTCTTTATCTGATATTGACTCATGCTGTATTTAGATAGACTCAAAAAGTCTTCATTTCCTATCCATTTAATTTTCTCGACCTTTATGTTACTATTGATCACGTCTGTGAGAGTATTATTATACGTATTTAAGACCATAAAATGAGTCCTTGTTTTAGATTTGTTTGACTTTTGTGTAGCACTCATCCAACCTAGGTAGGAAGGGAGAATTCCTGGGTTTTAAATTCTAGATTCTGTTACTTTCACTTCTTCCGGTCATTTTAATTTTTCCAGTGATAAAGCTGTTTGCCATTATAAATTGAGATTATAACTTAACATCAGGTTGGGAGTATGAGAGGAGCATAGGAAAAGCACTATTGTAACATACCATAGATTTCATAATTTTAGTGTTAATTTTGTGTTTAATTTGGCAGGGAATATGTCATTTAAAAATTTAAGTGTTTAAGAAGATTTTATTTTCCCTTTCCTAGTTCTATAGTGGGACAACAGTAACAAACCAAAGAAGACAGATCCTGTGGTCTGTAATGTCATCATAAAATTATGGTGCTGGAAGGTGATTTTATGTCTCTTTATGATGTGTCATAGTAACTTTCAAGACAAATTTCGTTTCAGCTTCCTTAGAATTCTTTTTTTTTTTTTTTTTTTTTTTTAAGCAAGAAGTGTTTTATAGATATAAAGTAGTTGTTGATATGGAAATGATATTCTCCCCCCTGCCCTGCCTTAAATTTTTTTGAGGCTGCATGTTTTCCAATGAAAAATTAGGATCAAAATTATATATTTTTCTGTCTCTAAAATTCTGTTTAATTCTTTTCACTCTCCTCAACCTGTGAGGTGTGAATAGAACCATCTCTACATGCATGTATCAATTCTGTCTGGTGTTGCTTGTAAGCACTCGATTATTTACATAAGTAGAGCAGCATGAGTAGTCACATTGACTTCCATGGCACTATCTAGAAGAGTAGAATTAGTATGCATTTGTGTATTTGTGGGATGAAGGGGCTGGATTTGAAACTAAAGAATTAAGGTAGCAAATTCCATACATTTTGCTGCATACAGAGTTATAAAACCTATTCTTAATCTGTCTGCCCCTGAGAAACTTCTTATTGTAATCAATTGCAGGGTTGTGAGGGGAAATCAGGCCTTCTAAGATAAAGACAAAAATAGCACATTTAAATGTATTTTAAGAAAGGCTGCTCTTCCTTCAAAGAGTATGTCTGAGCATAGTTCAAAGAACAGTGGCAAAATTTTATTTTTTTTTCCTCTGTGCTTGAAACCAAGCAGATTTAAGAGATACATTTAATTTACTTTTGAGTGGCATGTGTTTATGTACAGTGTTATCTGGCAGTATTTCGGAGGGTATCCTGAGATCCCTTAGCTCTTGAGAGCTGAGAGCCTTGCACCCTCTACTTGCATCTGCCTTAGGTGCTAGGCTCTAGGTAGTCTACAGTCAAGCACGGTCAGGAGGATGAATTAGGTAATATACTCAGTCAACAAGTCATATTGGTACTTGTTGGCTATTGGTTGCCAACCAATAGCACAGAAATTTTTGAGAGCTATTTATTTTCTCTGCTTCTGCCTTGGCTATCCTGTTGCGGGGTCTCATAGTGAGGCCCCACGTGGTGGCTGGCGGGTGTGGATTCACCTAGCCCTGCTTGAGGACAGAGGCTGGAAACAACATCAGCTCTTTGTTCAGCGCTTGCGTCCTCCAGACAAGTACAAAATAGGCCCCCAATTCTGAATAATAGTTTATCCTTTAAAAAGGCGTACCTAGTTCTAGTATTGATCAAAAGAATCGACTTAAGCCCAGTGACATTTTCCTGCTTTTTTCTAAAATTCTATTTCTGAGAGTTCTATGAACAGAACGGTTGAAAGAAGAAAGACTTTGATTTGTGTGAAGAAAAGCTAGAAAATGTGATCAGGTTACAACCTGCTGCTTTAAAAACCAGAAGGCAAATCTAGAGTTTGTGTTACTTTCTTCATGAGAGAATAATGATTTGAGGGATCTAGTGCATGCTTTTAACATGTGCTATATTACTTATTTTATAATAGGGTTTTTTTTAGATTAAACTACATATTACAGTGAGGATGTTGCAACATTTTGGATGATTTCTGTAGTGTTAGGTATATTTTGAGGTTCTGAGTGAAATGAGTTTTGTGGTTTTAGCTTGCTCTATAACAAAGCGTAATATGTCTCACACAAGCAGCCCACCTAAGTTTTCATAATTGATGGATGAATTGCTCTGGAAAGACCCAAGATACTGATGTGATGTGATGTAGACTCAAAAAGTAGTTGATCTTTTAGTTTGCCTTTCTGCAATTTACAGTTCAAAATTTGTTAGAATTTTCTCTTGAGTTCCTGATCTTCAGTATTCCATCCTCAGGCCAGTGCAGATCGCTTTAGGGGCACAGATGAACACAAATACTGAATTTACCTGCCCCACCAATAAGACATTTATAGTTTTGTAGGCCTTATCAGAAATGTTCTGATGCTTTTTTAGGGCAGCTAGAAAATGTTTGCTCTCTTTACCCTTCTTCCCCTTGTCAACTGCTCATTGTAAGATTTTTGATAGAGACTACATTATAATATGTCCTTGAAGTGCTGTGCTGCAAGGTTTTGTTTTGCTTTTGTTTTTCATCCCTCATGTTTAGACTTTATTGCCTCTATAGCAAAGCAGAATTGTTGTAGCTACTTTTTTTTTTGATATTTGGATTTTTTGTGGCAAACATCTTCGTGTTCACTAATAAGGAAAAGTTTTGTTTCAAGTATGTTAAAACTGCAAAAATAGGGATTGGGGAAAGATTTCCCCAACAAAACAAGGTGCAAGTCAATTGTTAAATTATCAGCAGCTTTGTCTTAAAAGATACGTCATGGTGAGAGATTTTTGTTCACATTGTCCAGTTAGAATGACTCGTACTGGGACTCTTAAAAGATTGGATCTGTTTGCAATGCAGAACTTTTATCAGCTCCTTTCTCTTTAAATAGAAATAAATTCCTAAATAATTGCAATGTGGGGGTGTGGAAAACAAATCTTATCCAACCCCATGTAGCAAGGGACTATTAAATTTAAAATCTGATAATGACTAGAGTTCTCTACCTTAAAAAAATTTCTTGACTGTTAGTTGGCCATAAAAGATGCTGTACAGACCCATTTTTGTCTCTGTTCTCCACCCCCCCACACACTATTTTCATTGATGGGGAAGTTTCATTTCCTTTATTAATATATTTTTAGTGTGTGTGTGTTTAGGGGTGTGTGTGTAGGAATGGAGGGAAGTCTGTGTTCTAATTTTTATATTTAAAAGAAAAAATCTCATGTTGATGTATTTAGACATGGCCTTAAACACATTTTCCCCTTTAAACCAAAAATTCTTCTGGTAAATGTTCATGTTAGGGGAGCGTGGTGTTTTGCAACAGTTCGATATGGGTAAGAGTCCTCTCTGAGCTCCAATTGTATTAGCAGAAAAGAGCTTTTCCCAGTATTGTCAAGTTTTACATGCCAAATCAAAACTAGAAATGCCTTTTCCTGGAAAGGGCTCTGCTTACACTTGGAGGATTATGCCAATTACAGCTATATGAACAAAACTTTTACAAAAATCTTACACTTGGCCTCGATAATGACTTCTTTCTCTTTCTTAGCGGAACACCCACTGCAAACCTTGCATGTGCTTTTGGACAGATCAGTGTGGTAAACACTACAGTCCTGTGGCAGAAATGCATATAGGCACTCTTGCAAGATTATCAGTCTTACGCGTTATACTCTTAACTGAGTCCTAGTGAAATGAATGCTGTTATTGATAGAGCTTTTCATAGGTTGAAATAGCCCTCTGCTCTGCACGCAGAACTGAATACAATTTATCGCTGAGCAGGAAGTATATCATGTAGTATACTGTTCATATGCTAAAATACATTCTCTTAATTAGTGATCCCATGTACTTTAATTTTGAATTCAATTTTAAAATCCTGCACGTTAGGAAATACTGTATTAATTTGTGAAAGTTTGGAGGCATGCAATAGGTTGCTAGTAATATTCATTTTGGTCACAGGCTAAATATTATTTACTCTCTTTGGGCAATGTTGCAATGTATGAAGAAGGGATAGATAAAAGAGAATTTTTTGACAAGCATCTGTAACTCATAGCTGTTTCAGTAGGAGTACTGCTAACAGTTTTGTAAACTGAACTTGTACCATCAATGCTACATCGCTGCTACCTGTCTCATTTTCTGTTGATGGGGAAGATACAATAGTGGAAGATCCTGTCTGTTCCAGAAAAAAGGAATAAATAATTTCATAGTTATTTCATATGCAATTTTCCTAGTTATATGCTTTTTTTTATGAAGATAAGATTTGCTTTGTTAGCAACAACAGAAGTTTGTTAAATAAAAAATAAGTGCTGACCACTGTTGAAGCAATTCACATCTGCTACAAAAATTAGTTCTTAAAGGACCCTACATAGCTAATTGACCTTTCTTTTCCCTAAAATGTAGGCTGCTGAAGTCCTCAAATGCTTATGGTGCTGACTTTGAGTTCCTTAAATATCCTCCCAATTGTTTCTTTTTAGCCTGCTTCTGATTCATTTTGTCTTACCCTGAATATAAAAGCTGGGTGTAGCTTGCGTAGAAGTGGTCTTCTTTGAGTTGGATGCACTTCACTTTTAGCAAAGACAGAGCATTGCATGTTGCACTCTCTCTGAAGGCTGAAAGCATCACCTTTGCAATGGTACCTTGATTGCAGTGAATCTTTTAATAAATAAGAGTTCTGTGGCCTTTACCAAAGCTGTATCTGCTGAGCATAGGAGGCTATAATCGTCTGAACCACAAGTTTACATTATCTATAGCTCAGCATTTAGGGCAACTGTTTTGTTGCTGCTTGTACCCCTAATATATCAGGGAAGGAGGATGAAAGCAGTTTAATGGCTAATCCACTTGATCCTTTGGGGTTTCTCTTTTATTTTTTGTTACTTTTCAAAAGCTTATATTCTGGGTTGCAAAGGAAAACTTACATCTTCTGATAGAACAAAATAAATGGTTAATGTTAACCTGCGTTGAACAGTGCTGCTTTGCAGAAGCGTTGATGCTTCATACGTCTCTTCAGCATGCCATACAGTTCAAATTCAAGCGAAGATCTCCCATGTGGTTATTTGCATGTGTTCTCCCTATCTCTGTTTTGTATCTGCAATTTCAGTATGTGCTTCCAGAATTATTTCTGTTCATTTCCAATCATTCTTCAAAGATAACTGGTGAAAACCAACAGGCTGGTTGTGATTTTACAGTAGCAGAAGGTAGACAACTTTGATCTCCTTGTTAAATGAATTTTCTTCATGTGTGGGCTGGGTGTGTAGTGTGTTGATTCAGTTTTTATTGATCAGTGTAAAAATGTAAATTCAGCATCATAGCAATGATAATAAACAAGTTTTTGAAGATATTGTAATGAGTTCCTGGCAAAAATAGGGCAGAAAACCATCTCAAGAGGTTGACATGCTTTAGTGATGAGGTGCTGAACCAGGATACTTTTATATAAAAAGGACTAGGTGAAACTGAAGTTTTTACTTTCCTTGGCAACATAACGGATGAGAGCAGTGGCGCATTGAGCAGAGCAGGATACACTATCTTTTGTATACATTCAAGTGTCAGAAATGGCATTCTTGCCTCTGTCCAGAAGGACTTTTCACCATCCTACTTGCTCCAAGATAGGACAGATTGAAGGAACCACATCTGCTTTGTTAGAGAGTGTCTCTTGAATTCAAGCAATGAAGCCCTAATTTCCTTTCGGACTTCATGTATAAGAGTGCCCTGTGAACCATCCACACGTGTTTCGGTAAGCCTCCGTGGCAGAGCATCAGGTACAGAGCAGAAGGGAGAGGAGGCAGATTTTTAAATAAACAGACCATGTATGCCTGGAAAGGTGAGATTCATATTCATAACTATGTTAAACCTAATAAATAACAATATTACAACTT
Source organism: Rhea pennata (assembly GCF_028389875.1). Lineage (NCBI taxonomy): Eukaryota > Metazoa > Chordata > Aves > Rheiformes > Rheidae > Rhea > Rhea pennata. The sequence continues at coordinate 27,419,471 of NC_084665.1, read as the reverse complement.
GCATCATATTTATGAGTATGATAGAGACGTATCTCCATTTAAGATGGCAGTGGTACTTTTAAGCCAAAATATTTGCAGAAACACAGGCAGGTAGCTTCTCCCACTTTCTTTCATTGATGCTGTGTGTTTCCAGGACTGGGGGAGACTTCTGAGTGATGGTGATGGACAGTAATTCTCTATATTTTTTCATCAGATAAACTTGTTTTATGCTGTCAGAATTCAGTAAACTACTATCTGAGCTCCATGGATCAGGATGAAAAAGTATTGCTGCTGCCTGTGTGTGTGTTTGATAAATGAGAAGCAGAATATCCCTGAAAGAAGAAAAGTGTTTTTTCAGGAATATGAAATTTTGAAAGAGCTAGATCATAATGAACTTTAATACTTTTCTAAAGTTGCTGCTATTATAATGAAAAAGCATGAATAAGAGAATATGCCTTGCAGGTAAAATGGAAAAAAGGCTTCTCCATTTATATGCTTGAAAACCAAAAAGGCATTGCAGAAGATGAATTTTACCCTTCATTTTGCCTGTAGTAAAAATTAGCCTTTGAAGTTTAAACAGCTTTAGATTTAAAGAAATAATACACCTGAAAATGGAGGTGCGCAAAAAAAAAGAGATGGTGATAAATCCTGTTTTGTTTATGAAAAGTACCTATGTTAAACCAAATGTGGCTACCTGTGTACTACTTAATATGAGCAGAGGTGATAAAATAAGGCCCTAGCAGATTTTCATTTCAACAATTTTCGAATTTTAGAAGAAATTTTAATCTGAATATTAAATGTGTATATATAAATGATAGACTAAACTCATACAATTAGAATAACTAATGAAAGGAACGATACCTTCTCACTTAAGATCTCTTAGCATCCCAAGGCTAACTATGTGATCGTTAGTTAAAGTAGGAGATCATTAAAATAACATAGGCTTACCTGGTTTTAAAGACCAGCTCTCAGCCAGTAGGCAGTGGTCCAAAACTAATAGGGTTGCAATGCAGACTTTTGGAAATGGTAGATAGATTATTACATTAAGCTGTTTGATGGAAAGCTTTCTGTTGGATTATGTGCACTATGTATCGGGCCAAAGTTTTCAATTTTAGGTCATCTGTAGCAATGTCTGTTCATACTGTAGTCAGTTGAACTGCTTGTGTGACTGTTTGAAAGGAGGTACAAGACTGAGTCTTGATACTGATACAGCTCTTAGCTGTAATTATTATGTTCTGTAATCATTGTATGCTTCTAATTGAAGAATTCTAATTACAAAGTGGACAATATGCTTCAGTTACGTAAAGAAAATCCTTACATTTAAGCCCATAAATTTAAAACATAAACATTTTTTTCAGGCAGAACCTTTGCGAAGGTTATTTCTGGAAAATCCTTACTGCTATTTATGTAAATTGCAAGAAATGAAAAAAGAGAACAAAAGAGCAAGGCATCTTATTTTAAGATTTCCTCAAATGTAAAGTCAAATGTGCACGTTCTAGTTATCTGTAGTACATCTGTGTTGTTCTGCTATTGGTTTTACTGCCAGTACACCAGATCACTTAAATTTGTCATTTCTTGCACTCCTTGTGCAGTCAGATTGCCTGACTATCAGCCAAATGTTGGAACTAGGAAGTTCTTTCGATAGCAGGGTCACGATGCCCACTGACATAAGACTCTCTTCACAGGGCTCCTTCCTTGGAGATACAAAAGGGTCTTGCTGAAAGAAGACATGAGGTGTTTGTTTGTTTGTTCGTTCTCGTTTTTATGGTGCTGTGTAGGCAAGTCAATGTTGTGTTAGGTCAGTGCTGTACAATAGCAGTAAGTTCTTGCACCTGCACCTATTTACCTATTAAGGCAATAAGAATCACTCCTTGAATTAAGTGAAGCTGGATTTCTGATCTGTTTACAGATCAGAAAGAAGAGAATGGAAGAAGAAGTGGTGTTCAAGTGAATGAACAAACTTTCAAGCTGACTCACTGTTGCACATACAGTATATGCTGTACAGATTAGTCATCGCTTACTGTAAATCTTTCTTTATGATGCTTGGTGGACATGTGGCTGTATCAAACAACAGTTAGCTGGCTTTGTAGACTGGGAATTCAGGTAAATGTTATTTCCACAGTATTTATACATTAAACAGCAACAAAAAACACAAAACCTGAAGACATGTAAATTACTGAGGTAAAGGCAAAAGAAATCTTTTAGTTATCTCATGGTGTTACTATCTCTCTTAATCTGTGAAAGTAGTAGGAAAGCGAATAAATTATGCAACAACTTTTTTTTTTTTTTTTTTTTTTTTTTTAAAGAAACCTGTGCTTACATGTTACTAGTACTAAGCAGTGTTCTGCCCTGTCCTGTGCAGGTTGGTTTGATTTTTCCTTTTTTTTTTTTTGTGTGTGTGTTTTTTTCCATTCGGTAGGTTTCAAGCTGTGTAAAACACCAATTTACATCTTGGTAACAGAATAACAATTACAGGGAAGGGTATTTATCTATTAAAAGCACTGCTTTCATTTGCCAACCAAAAACTAAAGGAAGATTACCCTGTAGATGAATTTTCTCATAAAAGTTCCCAAGTTCCAGAATTATTTACTGGCATAATAGGTATGCATAACGCTTAAGGCAAAGTTCGTATTTAAGGAGTTACTTTGGAGGCGGAAAAGTGATTTTTTTTTTAATTTTAAAAAGTTTGTAAAGACTCTTGTGCAGCCTTTTCTGAGTTACCCAAATACAGTTAACTGTATGTTTTGTGCTTTCTATCTTTTCTTTCAGTGTCTTTTTTTCTATTTGGCTGAAGTTTATTTTCCTTTTAAATTTAGCTGTGCATATTTTTAATTCTTAGATACCTTTTCTCTCTGATCTTAACCTGTTTCGCTTGGCTCTTTTTATCTCTCCTTAGAGAATTGTTAATTTCAGACGGATTGGACCGAAATGCCTTCAGAGTTGTTACAGCAAGATTTTTTTTTGATAGTTTGTTTAAAATTACTTCCTCCCAAAAGAAAAAAAAAGCATTTCATTGAAGAGTGGGAACTAGAGTCTGCTGGCACTGTTGGGTGGGATTCCACTGAAGTTACATGCCTCCACAAGTGGTTTGGCTCGGTATTCTCAAAATGATCTGATCCGTAGTAGTGTTCAAGTCCTCAGAAGAGCAGGAATGAAATCTGAAAGAGAGTTATTAAATTTTGAGTTATCTCACACTATTTATTTGAAATGGAGGCCAAGCAGTTTGCATATCTCTGTATCTTGGATCTTAAAAAAAAAGATTTTTTCCTCCACTAGCCTTTGTGTGGAAATGACATCACAGCTTCTGTCAGCCACGCTAAATTCAGACCTGTTTCTCCTCCCTGCTGGATTTTTAACCGAGTATTAGCTCTGTGCTGTGATTCCTTCCCTACTGACTCTGACACATTGATAACTTAATTTTAAATGCAGTTACGGCCTTCTGAATTTTGTAGGATGAAATGTGAGAAATAAACATCTGGTCTAAAACCTTTTGAAATCAATGAGAATGTAATTTAATTCATTTCTGTGTGCAGAATCAGAGTCAGAGCCCCCCAAATACTGTGCTGTTTCTGGGGTCACTGATATGGAGCATTAATGGCAGGGATAATGAGTTGTCTTTTTGCAGATTCACTGACCAGGTGATCTGATCTTGAGTTTGCTGTGTTGTACTGTTGTGTAGGTAAGTCCTCTCAGCAGTGCAGAAAAGAAATGCCCATATGAGGTTGGCTAGGTTTTTGAACTAAAGCTAATATTCCTAGATTTTTGTCTGAATGTCCCATATGCAAAGCCAAGCTCTGTAATAAGGATTGCATTGTGGGCATGCATGTTAGATCACCATTGATTACCACCGTTGTGGTAGTTTTTGATCTTACTTCTCTTTCCACCGTCTGAAAAAGAGCAGTCACTGAGAAAGACATGGAGAGACTTGTAAATCGCTCTGCACTTGCAGTGATGCAGCTGCGTCCCTGAAAATCGTTTTTGGATATTTTGTGGCTTGAATCCTCCGGTATCCCTGATATTTTTGTCATACTGTCTTCACATCTCCATAAATGGCTCTCTTAATTGCCATTCTCTCTGAAATTCGGCCAGGGAACTTTTAGCCAGGTATAACAGATTTCTAATAGACAATTCAGAGGTGAAGTATTGTATGTTTCAGTGTGTCAGGGAAGTCATAGTGCCCTTAAAAATCCTTTTTTTTTTTTTTTTTTTTTTTTTTTTTTTGCATTTCTGGTTAATAACTAATAAAATATAGAGCACATAGGGAAATGGCAGATGTTGTTGTTGGGTTTTTGAAAATTTTTTATTGTCCTTGTTTGTAAAATTAAGCACACAGGATTTCACAGGATCTTGCAGAGAATTCAAGTGGTATTGTACAATCATGTGTTCATGGACTTTTAATCCAGTCACATACATGTAAGAATCAGAATCCAAATCAAAAAAAAAATACGTTGGAGCAAGGAAAGATAAACCAAATGGGATAAAAACATAATACTGCTAAATACCTATTGTTATACTAAGTGAAATGTTTAGATTTGTGCTTCCTTTTTCTTGATTGTCCTTCTTGTTCTTCCCTATGTAAGAAAATAACTTGTGGTAGTAGCCGTTCCGCTATCTTTCTCGTATAGGTAGATTAGAAATCTATTACACTTGTATCCATGTACACAAGTAGTGGAATTATTATTCTAACACTAAAATGTGTTTCTGAGTTCAGGTACAGAAGGAGTAGTGATCTTACAGCTTGACCGCAAGTGTGTTTGGTGATACTCACGTGGGCATAGTTGGTTACAGAATTTGGGTCAGCAGAACAGTATATGATGAGCTGTCTAACACAGGACCGTAGTGGCTCTAAGACTTGTTAACTGTATTGTGTTAGATGTGGCCGTATTTAGCAGTTAAAGAGACCATAAAAACTTTACTGAATGATTCTACTATTTAATCTCTTGAGCTGGACCTTAAACTACTACAGGACTTCTTCCTTTCTGAAATAATTTTAATAGCGTATCCCATACCACTCTGGGGAAAATTTATTCAAGTTAGACGCTAAAGTCAAGTTTATGCTTTGTAACTGAAAAAGATGTACAGCATGTGTTATAACTGTATTTGATATTCCTTTAAGTGTTTCGGAGAGAAAATTTAGAAAAAAATATTTTTATGTATATTTTTATATAAAATATATACATATACCCTGCAGATCTGAAAAACAATGAACATATACACATATGCATTACATTGCAATAGTTTTCTTGTGGGGTTTTTGTTGTTGTTGTCCCTCTCACAAATTGCAAACCTGTAATTTTTCATGTGCTGTTCTTTGGCCCTTTCTACCAGAGAGGCTCAATCTATCATGTTAAAAAAAAATCAATAAAAAGTCTAGAGGTTTATTTATAAAGTAGAGCATGGAGACAGGGTGCAAAATTCCATTAAAATGGCAGTTTTGTGCTAGCTATATCTCTTTGGGACTAAGCTCATGATATTTTAAACTATTAAAATTATTATAAAAGTGCTTTTAAAAATACCACAAATCACAGCAAAGCTTTTCAGTTCAAACTTGCCTTTATATAGTGCACTAGAATTCAGCTAATGTATGTTTTTGAAATGTCTGATGTTGGCCTCAAACACCATTTTAGCATCCATTTTAGAGCTTTGTTATAGTTAATAATCTTTACAGGTTTTTCTCAAGTGAAAATACACGGATATAGCAAGTCAGAATTTATTTTCTTTCAGAAGCATGAATGTGTGTTATGTCTTGCAGTTGCAGGTCTGTGTAAATTAATTATTTCTGAGAAGTCTGTAAGCTTCTAATGTAATCATCAGAATTGCTTGGCTTGGCATACAGTACTTTGTTAGAAGAACTTATAAATTAAGGTGGCTGTGTTATTTTATTTCATAGCAGTTTTCACCATTGATGTGATGATCATCAACTCCATGTTTCTTCTTGCCAAAAAAAAAGGTGCCCCTGTGCCCATAAATGTGATGCTGAAGAGTTTATGGGATTGTGTCTGTATTAAACCTCTCAAATATCAGAAGCAGTGTGTCTGAAGTGCAACCTCCACGCCCCAATATCTTTCTGACTTATTTTAATAGTTGAAGTAGACTGATCTTGAAACTGTTGAGTTTTAAATATAAAAGGCCATGCATGGTTTTGTGTTGTGTCAGATTTTTTCCTGAGATGGGGAGAATTGTTTCTAATGAAAATACCCTTTGTTTATTAAAAAAAAAAAAGAGAGAGAGAAAAAAAAAGAAAAGAAAAACCCCCCAAAGATAGCGTACTGTTATTTGGGTAAGAAGAGATTTGTATAATGTGAAGTTTGGAGTTTTCTGTTTTTTAATCTCTAGTGGAAATTTGTATGATTTGAAAGATTATGGAACTATGTGGAACTGAACCAAAATCATCCTTTTCAATCTCCAGAAGGCAAAGCAGGCCGTCAGAGAGCAGAGCTCTTGTGAAAGCTACATAAATGAATGTGAGAGAAGGCAAAAGAGAAACTCCGACTGACCAAACATGTCTCTGAGCTATAAATACGTGCCCTATCACACAGTCAGATCCCTGCATACAACTGAATTACCCAATCCGTCTTTTCTGCATTATTCATTCATCAACTTTTTCTTTTCGTAGTAATTCACAATCTAGTTCTACCTCACTTCTGTCTGTCTTTGCTTGTATACATTTTCTCTTTCTTGTCTGTATTAAGTTGGAGTAAAGTAAGTCTCAGACAACTCAGAAAAATGAAAAATTAATATGGCCCTTTCACTGTTGAGTAACATTAAGATCTTAGTCTATGTAATTACCATGTGGTAGGAAACTGTGGAAAATTCATGCTGATATTTGGGGAGTGGAGACTCTAAAGGAAGACCATTAACCTTGAAAAACATAAATATTTTTCTGTCCATTTTTCTAAGTGAAGGCAGCTAAAATATATTCCATAAAGTGCTTCTCCATTTGAAAAGGAAAGTGTTTAGCTGTGTTACACAACTTTGAGTAGAAATTATAGTTAGTTTTCCCACTTTTGAAAGAAATATCCTCCATTAATGACCATAAAGGAGAATAGCATTAATGGGGAAAATATAGCTTCCTGTGCAGCCCTTATAATCTAGGGTCAGCAGTCTACCAGAAACCAGGATTGCAGGTGGGTTAATTTGATTTGGCCAATTTGTGACTGCTGCCAGCTGAGGCTGCCCCCCCCCCCCCCCCCAGTCAGCTCTTCTGCCCTGTGCAGAGCTCTAGGGCTCTTCCTGGCTGGTGAGGAAACAAACTGGCTTTCTCATGTCTGGGTGCTTGTACTGAGCGATGCTCTTGTGCCCAGAGTGATGCAAAAAGCCATAAGGTAGGGGAGGGAGGCTAGAGAGATGATAAAAGGTGTGAAAAGGAGCAAATGAGAGAAAGTAACGCAAACCAAAGTATCAAACTGAGAGCTTTCAAATGCAATCATTAGGTTAGGATGCTGCAGTGTTTGGATGATCATCCAAGATAACTTAGAAAAGATGATGTTTCTGAAGGGAAATTAAGGGAATTAAGGGAAATTAAGATCTCTTTCTCTCATCTAGGAATCCTGCAGCCCTTTCTTCTGCTCTCCATACTTCTTTAGAAGTTATTTTTCCAGCAGAGTGGTTGGCAGAGTAGCTGTCTGCAAAGCTTTTAACACACTATGCTTTAGAGCATTGATTTCCATTTCTTCTCTTTCTCTTGTATGTGAACATGTTCTTATTCTAGTAATAGGATTTTTTGCATGGTTTCCTCTCAGTTTTATGTTTTTTTTTTCTTTTATTGTCTTATGCGAGTGATATGGAGATGTGAGAAAAGTAGTTTTTATAAAATATTTGCACTAGGGTAGGCCTGCTGGGCCCTGAGTATTGCAACATGTGGTGTGCCAGTGCTGTAGCACTATTTCAGGAGTGGATCCTCTTTTTCAGTAACAGCCACTCCTTTTCTCAGCTCCTCTTCTTTCAACAGACAGGGCTAAGTACTGTGTTGTTATGACACCTCTTTTCCCTCTGTGCCTACAGTTGTAGTGTTTCTCTTCTGTCTCTTCCCCCCTGGTAGGACATGTGGCAGAGGATGTGGGACATGTTGATTACAGAGAGCCTGGGCAACTCATGGCACCTGCCGTGGCCTGAAAAACTACTGTCAGAGAGCTATATTCATATTGGAAAGCAGGGTGTTAGGACAAGCAAAATGACCTGCAAGGGAAAACTTGCTACTTGTCTCCTTACCTGTAGTATTGGCCTTTTGCGGGTGGTTCTTGTTGAATGTGGGTCATTTGTGGTGGGGTCATTGAGGATAGCAGGCTTGCAAGGTGCATTGTCCCAGCACAGTGAGTGGCCAGCTGGTAATTTTTGCAGTCAGTGAAATATTTTGGAGTAGAGTTGAACAGCTCTGATTTAGCTCTGGATCAGAGTCAAAATGAGTGCTTCCGGTTCGCCTCTTGGGTAGGCGGTGACAGCTTTAGCTTCTGAAATTCCTTCAGGAACAATGTGGCCTTTTGCTTGCTGCCCACAGGGTGATCTGCTATTAACCATGTTGCCCTTCCGCAAGCAGTATTACAAGCAGATGACAAATCCTTGGAATGTGGAAGGAAGAATGTCTGTGAAGACTATGCCTGACAACTGCTGTTTGTGTGTCTTGCACTTCATTTACATCATTTTGACCCTGTACTTTGGCAGGGGCAGCCAAAGGGTTTCTATTCCTTAGCCATTGCTGTGCCATCTAGCTACTCAGTCTTTCTCTGTTAGTTTCTTCACACAGATGATGAATGAGGTGTATGGTTACTTTCAGTGGTGTTGGTTTCTCTTGCTCAAATACTGAAGTCCACTGACTTCCCCCCCCTTTCAGATTTAGCATCAAAAAAAGATTCCCCAAATCAGTTGGACAGAGACTTTGTGACTTGATTTATACTTCATTGCATAGTCTTCCTTTCTAGGATGGAGCATGGTCTGGTTCCAAAAGAATTTGAATGTTCCACCTAGCACATTCTCTTATTACAGAGGCTTGGGACATGGTGATTTTCTGGATCTCTTCTGCTTTCTTCATGTGAAAAAGTTTGGGGTTTTTTTTGTTTTTGCTATAGGAGGTTGTGTGTTTTAGGATTTTCTGTGTTTTTTATAGGCCTTGATGTTCTACGGAGCTTTCCGAACTAAACAGGTATCACGTAGCTGCTGGTGACTGGTGAGGACTGTCCTTCTCATGGTCCAAGCCCCTCTATATCTATGTTTTTATTTTTGTGACACTAACTCTGCAAAACATTTGACAGAGTCACCATTTAACCAAACTGGTGAAACTTTGTTTCTGGCTTTGGGGAGTTTCCCCACCAAATCTGCTGATTTTGCCACTTTTCCAGGTTGTGCATCCATGCCAGCATTGGCTCTCTGCTGCATCAAGGGCCAAGTCTGCAACAAGCAATGAAGGACTCTCTAGTTTTTATATATATATATATATGTATATGTGTGTGTGTGTGTATATATATATATATATATATATGTATGTATGTATGTATATTTTTGTCTGAAGAGAGGAAGTGGTAGATGCCAATCTTTCTCTCTCACACATCCTTCCATGTGCATCTTGCTGGTGGCCACCCAAAGTGTCCCCTTGAGATGTTATTCCACTGTGACTAATTTCCTGGCTTTTATTTTGAAAATGTAGTCATCAAAGCTTGCACAGATCAGCTGATGTGAGTTCCATTCTGTTTTGTATAAGAAAACCTAGAAAGCATAGTTCTGGGAAGAGGTACTGGAGATGGTTTTTGTGATACGAAAACAGGGAGGAAGGGAGGGACGTTCCTTTGGAATGGGTACTCCTGCTCTTTTGGACTCACTAAGCCTGGGAATCTGGTAGTTCAGGGTTTCTTCCATACCTATCTCTTAAGTTTTGTAAAATCCTTTGAGCTACTTTTGTATGTGCAAATGGAAAATTCTAGTATTGCTACGTATGTGTAGTCAAGGTCTAGAGAACCGTGACATAATATAAAACAAAATGCTTTGGGCTTGAATCAATCAGGGGGTGGGGGAGAGGTGAATATTCATGGCTTTCATAATTTAATTGGTGTATTTTGATTTCAAAATGAAGATTAAGTGCATTGGGAAAAGTAGATGCACACTCTGCCAGCTATGAAAACTAACCAAGATTATAATTGTTAAAAATTTATACTGTTAATTATAATTCCATAAAAGCTTCATGTCTGATTAGTAAAATGATCCACCTATGTAATAAATATTGCCATATCTTTCCATTGCTGCTTATGCAAAAAATACTACTAACACAAGCATTTATATTTTACCATTTATGTGACACTGTATCTTAGGCATAACTCTATTAATAGTTAAACGTTCTTAAAAAATAATTTAACTAACAGACATACATGTACTAACACATGACTTGAGCAAATTTTAAGGCATTGTTTTCCCAGCTATAGGAAATATATAGCTATATATTTATTTTTCTCAACAAGTAAATACTACTCCAGGAAGGTGATTTTATTTTTTTCTGTTGTTATTACTTTTGTTTTGATTTTTTTTTTAGGACAACTGCTATCAATAAAAATTTTTGTTTGAAGTATTAATAAGGTAGGGTCAGGTATTTATATTTATTTTAATGTGTGCTGCTCCTTTGAAAACAAAAGCCTAGTCTGCAGTTGGTATACAACTGTAGGTGTTGTAAAATACAGAGCATCATGTAGAATAACAAAAATAAACTTTTGTTTACTAAAGTAAACTTTTGTTTTATTTTGTAAGTTTACAAAAGTAAACTTCAGTTGTAATAGATACCCTGAATTAACTGAAGTGCCTGAGGAAATGACCGTGACAGGTCCCTCCTTAAAACTGGTCAGTTCAAAAGCTAGCTGAAGTCTACTAGAAGCATCTTCTAAGGCTAGTGCAGATTGAATATCTGAAAACCATTATTGCTGGATTTTGCATTTATTGACAAAGCTGTCAATGCAGAATAATTTTCTTGAACTTCATGGAGTTTGTTCAGATCTGTATCAGCCCAACAGCTATCTGAAGCTATCCTCACTTCCTCATTGTCTGGAAAAGCCAACATACTTCTTAAAAACAGTGGGGAAACTAGCTGCGCATTAATCTCAGATAACTGGGTTCTCTTTCTCTCTCTTTTTTTTTTTTTATTTTTTTTTTTTAAGTCTCCTTTTCAGACAGATTGTTTCCTAGGAATGCTAGGAGAAATGGTTAAGTAAAGAGTTTCCTGTTACCAGTCTTATTAGTCTTAGCATTTGACTCCAAAAAAACAAAACAAAGCCCACTAGCCTGTCAGAAGTCTTACTAAATCCTTCAAATAGCCTCTGCTTTACTGCAGCTACCCTAATATAAACAAGAGTGAATAAAGTTCATATTTTCAGACTTGTTTGGAGCAAAAAAAAACCCTTAGCATTTTGGAAACTGAAAAAAGGGGGGACTCTGCTGTTTCAGTATGGGAACTGAAAGAGAAGCAAAAGGCTTTATTGTAAGTATTCTGAGAACAAGGTTAGTACATTTCTTTGAGCCTTTGATAGTACAAAACTAGCTTTCTTGCAGTGAACAGATTTTAAATTGCTTAGCTCTTTAGGAACTGGTCCCTATCATTGAATTTGAGGGAAAAGTTAGTAAGTCAATAACCTAAAATAACATTTTGTTAAAGCCCTACACCAGTATAAAATATTTTAAATATTTTTTTTAAAGGGGGGGGGAGCAGCTAGTCATTTTTTTTTTTTAATTGTCCTGCAGGGATAGGACAGCAAGCTGTGAAATAGTTTTTATACTTACTATCTTGATTTCAGCCTGTGTGGAGATTCCACTCCAGGGAGTGCAATCATGCGATAAGCTGCCTAGTCAAACGTTTCTTAATTGCAGCATACTGGATTTAGAAGCTTTCTGAGGCATTCTCTTTGTGGGATATTTTGCAGGATCAGGACCATGGATTATTTTCTTAACATACTATCAGTGTCCCTTGACTGAATATGATAAAGAAAAAAAAAAGTTACATACATACCCTAAAGGCAAATAAAAAGATAGTTCACCTTTTATTTTCACTATTGGCAGAGTAGGTTTTATGCAATCTCACCAGGTCTGTTCAACAGCAATTCAAACAGACTTCTAACTTCCTCCAATTATCCCGACACTTAAATGCTGTAATGCTAGTAATACGTTTCTTCTTTAAGAAGAGTAAAGAGAGGCAGCAGGAAGTGAGGATGTAAACGGCACATACTTCTCAGAAGCAAAAAGAAAAGGACATAAGTGTTTTTCTGACTTCAAGGAATCTTAAATTTATGTAGGAGTTCTCGCTATATTAATTTTATGAAAGAAAAATGTATATATTCCACAGTGTTGATGTGATCATATTCCTAAATTTAACAGTGATGCATTATACAGACACATTATAATAACTACTTTGAAATGGTTTCTGTTTTATTAAAGACCTGATCAGCTAGTAGGGAGTAGAAATTATGCATTTTAATAATAACAAGTACTGGCATATTTATTTTCTTTTTTTCCCTGCCCATTTAAATATCTTATCCTTTCTTTTATTTGTTTGTGTTACTCACTAAAACCTTAGTATATGAGATACTTGTAATTTAGCATTTTGTGTAGTAATCTAATTCAGCAAAAGTATTGTGATTTTTTTTAATCATTAAGAAATAAACAAAATAAACATTCTGAAAGTCCTGGGTCTGGAATCCCATTATTTTTCATTTAAAATTCTTACTTGTTGGTCTAATTCTTTTCAAGAGGGTCTGCTGCTTTCTGGAAAAAAAAAAAGTGATGCTCAATGAATATCTTGGGATAATATGGAAGCTTTTGTAAGATGTGCACTGACCTACCTAAGAAACCCAAGAGAAATAATTACAACCTTTCTTAGTCTACATGCAAATGCACTTTGCAAACATTTTTCCATGCAAAGAATGTGAACTAGTTACATTTTGGAAACTATAGGTATATGGAAAGTAGACTATAAAACAGATGCCTCTTACAGGAGATTTTTGAAGAGTTCCATATATGTGTGTGTGTATATATATATGTATGTATATACACACACACATATGTATGTGTGGTATGTATGTATATGTACATATATAAAATAATCTGTATATCATATTATATTATTAGGCATCTTTACGGGTGTATAAGGAAGATTTCTGCTGTAATGAAATATTGCTGTAGCCTAATTTAGGACTTGACAAATCCGGTTTTATAGGGCTGAATTATAAGGGATACCTCATTATTTGAGGGGAAAGCTTTTACTATTATTTTTGGCATCCTTTTCTTCTCTTTGCTTGGGTTGTGCTGTTTAGGAGCTGCTTTGGGCAAGAAGTCTCAGCTGATTCTTTTTCAAGGGAGCTGTACAGGATGAAGTCATAATTAAGGATCATATCCTGGCAAGCCTTTCTTACCACATGTGGTCACTGATTTCAAGTTAAATGCTTACAGTCCTCCTTGCTCCTCTGGATAAGAAATGTAGATCTTTGGAAAAGTACCGTGTTCTACCTTGTACTCAGACGTACCTTACTGATAACCTGCATTGTTATCAGTAGCACACAAAATATAGCTACACAAAAATGACATGTATATTGCTTAAAAACAATCTTTCCTTCTGTATACAGGTCTCTTGATTGTCTCTTAATTTTAAACTCTAACATGCTATTGCATACTCTGAATATAACCTCACTGTGACTTGCAGCAGACTATAGAAAACATTACAAGAAAATGTTGTTTAGTAAATTTAGGAAGTCTACACAGAATTTTGAATAGCAAATACCTCTTTAAAATCTTTTAAGACTGCTTGCACTACTCTTGTGTTGCTGTTTACAAGTATTGTCACAACTGAGAAACAAAACTGAAAACAGAAGTTGTACATTTGACTGAAGTGAATAGCAAATTTTAGCGGGAAATAGTATTTCTTTATAGAGAAATGAGTTTCTTGTGTGCAGGGCTTTTGTTTCCCCTGCTTCCCTGGCAAGGAAAGTGGTTAATTTTAAACAAATTACACTGACTTGTAACTACAACCATATATGCACGCATATGTGAGCATGTGACAAAGGAAAACGAGATGTGCAGTTCAAACTCAGCCAGTAAATATTTTCAGAAATCTTTTATTCTCCTTCCTAGGAGAGAAAAATTTTAACCTGTGATCCTGTTTTTGTGTTACTCTTCATTCTGTGGCTCCTCAGGCTCTCCTTCCAGTATATGCTTATCAAAGTGGAGAAGGGAAGCATTGCCAGATGATTTGTGTGATCAGCCATAAGTAGTGGATTGAATGTTTATATTTAGAAGGAATATTCAGAATAACTTGCTTGTAAGCAAAGGTTTAAAATTTGGATATAAGCAAGAATTCGCAGCTTGGTGTGCACTGAATATGTGCTACGTTATGTGGTTAGTTATAAACCATTTGCTAATTTTTAGTGACTCTGATGTTTAGTCTTTGCCCTCTGTTTAGACATCAGTAGCCAAGTGTTTTGCCTCTCATTTAGCCTTAAGTTGCTCTTTTTTTTGATGTAGTCACCAGATCAAATTATTTATAAAATGAGGACAGCCTTTTGGATTTTGTGTGTAAACAGTCTTAGATATGTGCACAGGCAAAGAGATTCTTGCCTGTTTATCCATAGCTGAAGCACAGGTATTAATAAATAGTGTGTTCCCCTCTCAATAAATGCATTTCCTCTTCAAACTTCATTTATGTTCTCTCTGTAAGGCTCAGATTTCTTCTCTAGATTACTTGGAGAAATACTTCCACCTAGCCCTTGATCAAGCTATTAGTTGCAGTATGTTTCTGCCGCTATGATTATTTATTGTGAGCCAGGGTAAGGGAGTGAATTCTTCCTGAGTGGCTCCTACAAAGTGTTTGCACAATCAAAATGCATTGCTGTCATTGGCATTTGAGAATAGGGTCTGCTATCTTTCTTTCAGGTGATGTACGGGCTCTGAGTCTGTTAATTTTGGAATTAATAGCAAAAGCCAGCAGCCTACTGCCAGGCCAGCTGGGGCCGTTTAAAATTTTGGAGTCATTTTGTTGTAGTTGCTGACCCTCATTTGCCTCAGTCTGTGTAAGACACCGCTGAGTTACAAAGTGCTCTTGCAGTAGGGATTTTGGGGATGAAGGGGATGGACTGTGAAGACTGGAGGTCGCTGGCATTGCCCCAGGCCTCTGTGCAGTGAGGCACTCGTATTGCTCCCTCTGCTGCATCTTTTTGGACATGAAGCGCTGCCGACCTGTAAGGTACCCAGCAGCGTGGCTGTGTTCGGCTGAAAAGGAGATGAGAGAGCAAGACGCAGGATGCTGTGAAAGGGGGCTGAGGAAGGTGGACCTTAGAAAGGTTTTGAAGGTACTGTCTGCTGCCAGGGCAACTTCATTTGTGTGGTAGTGTTTGTTCTAGCATTTCTTTTTTAACAAAACTTCAAACAGCCTTTTAGCCAATGCTAGCGAGGCTTGCAAATCAAAACCAAATCTGAGCATAGCACTACACTTGAGCGAGCTGTGCTAATCTAAGACAAGCGTCTGTTTCCTGCTTAGAGCTTCTCCCCCATGTTTTCATTTGGTGCATGTACAGCACTGCATGCTGAAAGGCGCTTTTTAGACATGAATTAGTTAAATATGTGCTAGCTGGTGTCCAAGCTCACTGTCTTGGGCGTTACTGGCTACCTACTCGGATTTAGAAACTATCTGTTTAGAGTCAGGCAGATTACAGAAAGAGTCTGTCATTTTTGAATTAATATCTAGAATGGAGTGATCTTGTGTTCTTTTTGGATGTTACATAGATTTCTGTGATCAGGCAACAAATGTAATCTGTCAATAATAATAATAATCTCTTTGAGAAAAGTCATACAGTGAAAGTAGCGCTTGTAATATGTGAGCAGAATATTTATATAGCAAATATGTTAAACAGTTACGATCCTGAATAGTCCAGCCCTACTGCTTGCATAAAAGCAGACCCTTAAAGATGCTATGGTTTGATCTTCCACCAGTAAGTCGATGATTGCCTTGCACTTTCTTTACAGCAGGGGAATTGAAGGGAACTTGCCATCAGTTCTCAATCTACTTTTTTCCAGACACTTTGGCCTCCACAAATTGTATAGCCTTCCTTTTCTCTGCGTGGGAGAGTACAAACTGCTGCTGGAGGCAAGGAGGAGAGATTAACATTCATCTGTTCTTCTCTCGCTCTCTTTTCCATCTCGTGGGCATAGGGGAATTATGAATGTGCCACTCCTTCAGGGAGTCCTTCTACTCATTACCCTGATGAGCAGACCACAGAGAATTTGATAAGGTTGTGTGAGTTGCACATTGCTGATTAAATAGGCGCATGGAAAAGCTGAGCCTGGTGGCTCCCCAGAAGAGGCCAGAGAGGAAGATGGAAGGACTGACACAAGCCATGTTGTGGGTTTCTCCGAGGTCGCTTTTAAAGTGGGACACTTGCTGACAGATCTCCTTTTCCAGGGTTTGTGCATACTGAGGGCTTAATGCAAAGTCTGTCTCTTCACAGGTCTCTGATGAAAAGTGGTATAAGATTATTTTGTGAGGTTATTCTGTTTTAAGCAGAGATATTTACTACTTTGATTCCAACTTTGATTTAATGCTGCATGTATACCCAGAAATAATGATGACAATATATTTCAGAAACAGACTTTATTTATCTATTCATTTTTAAGTCCTTACTGGCATGGAAACTAAAGCTGAGATCACAAATGCTTTTCCAATTATAGTAGTGATTGATAATACTTGATTACAAGACCAAGAGATTTTAGTTTCATTTTGTGGGGCTGGTGAGAACAGGAAAGGTCTCTCAAACACATACTTCTACATAGTGTTGCTGCAAAGGCAGAGGCTTTCATTCAACATTGCCCTTTAATATCCTTTTACTCTTCTTATTCTCAAAAAGAGACAGGTACTAAGGTACATGCACACCGTAAAGGAGGGGGGCATGTATCTACTAATGGCTACTTCCTTCTGCAGAAGTGCACCAACTTTACTGATACTAAAATTACCTATGCAGAAACAGTGATAGGCTCATTGTCCCCACACTCTCCGACTGCTGCCAAATCAGAGCATCTCTCTCAATTAACAGTCAGGTATTCTTTATTTCTCCCTGCTTTCTCAAGTCCTAATTGGAAGTGGTTAATAGTTAGCATTTCCTAATCTAGGAATCTATGAGATTTGTCCTCTTAATCAGGAGCACTCACTCCTCATGCAGTTAGTAGGCCCTGCAGTTGGGAGGACAGTTGGCCTCTTCCTATTATAGCTCCTTCATGCGTTAGCAAAGGTAGGCAAATACCACAGGATCCAAAGAATGATGGCCATGGTGGTCTAGAGGTGGATGAACTGCTGTATTCTGATATGGACAACTGTTGTGCGAACTACAGAATTTGGCAAATTATATGGAACTAGCATCTTGTATGAGGTGGTAGAAGTGTACAAAAGCTGTATTTTTGGAGGGATGTGACAAGGTTTTACCCAGGGGATAGCATGTGTATTACTAACAGTGGCAAGGAATTTTTATGGAGTTGATTGTTAAATTTTTGGAAGAATGTTGCTGATAAGAATCAAACGTGGCGAGGTCAGTATAAGAGGAAGAAAACCTCCCACTGAGACAAAAGCAGGGGAAGGGAAACATTACCACATATGGGACTCGTTTAGTCCAAAATAGTCCATGCAGTAGTTTCTCTAGCTGTTCAGCAACATGTTACGCTGGTTGAACTTTTCAGCTCAGTCAAATCTACTTTCACATTCCAGTTGGGCTTTAGGAAAGCAAGCACCATCTGTATCCCACTTCTTTTTTGTTGTTGTTGTTTAGCGTTCTTTTTTTCCCTTTTTTTTAATATTTTTTTTCTTTAGCTTGAATGCCAGTATCTGCTGATGGCATCACATCAAAACTATATCCCCTTGTCTAGGGGCAAGAGTCAGAAGAGAGGACATGTCTCCATCCAGAGTACTTTCAGTCCACACTGAAACCATTGGAGGAGCATCTGCATTACAGTTTGGCATCCCTGTTCTGCCACTCTCTGTAACACAAAAGTAATGCTGCCCAGAGATAGTAAATTTGAGTGCCTTCACTGCTGGCAGGATCCACAACGCTTTATTTGTGAATCTTTAAGATGTGTTTCTGTGAAATGCCCATGGAGTGCTGGGATGGTTAGGAGCCGCTATATTGACGTCTGAGGCAAAAAGTCATAGCATTCTTTGCTTGTAGCCTGGTCATTGGGCTGTTTTGGAAACCGTTTAGGTTGTGGTTTTCTGTAAGTTGGTTATTAAAATAGGTCCACTATTCTGACAGGAGCTAACATGAGCCCTTAGCCTGACACAGGAAATGAGCAGACTTGTTTTTCTGTAATTCTTCTCCTGGATCCCACCCAGCAAATGTCCACTCAATTTTGATTTATTTATGAACGTATTTTTTCTGAAGTTAATGTGTCTTTTTCTGTTGTACTTCTCTTTCTTATTTTTTCCTCACTATAGAAGTCAAGTGCTGATTTCTGTTTTGATGGAACTGTGTGAAAATGAATGCTAGTAGAGCAACAGAGAGTTAAAAAAAAGTCCATTAATTAAAAATATTTACACTGGAAGCTGCAAAACATTTACTCTTTGAGTAAAACAAACTTCCCCATTGTTCTTGTATGATTGCTGCAGTTTCTCTGAAAACAGTCAGGAAGAGGTTGTGCTCTGAGGAATTTTACTGGGTTGGCAGGGGAATAGGAGTGTAGGAGTACTCAGCTGGGTTCTTGGTCAGGGCTTCCATTCAGTGGCCCTCTTTCTCAAATTTTTCTGTCCCATGGTCAGAAGAGCTCTTCTTCATATAGAAAACCAGATTGGAATAATGTTGTTATAGTCTTTCTGGTAACACCAAAAAAGAAATGATCCATGTGCTTACGATTGAAGGCGTTCCTGAATGAAGCAAACTGCGACTAAAAAGAGGAAATAGCAAGAGTGAGTAAACTGTGTCAGTGGAAGATGAGGAAATGATATTCGTTATATGAAAGTTTTCTTCTTAGCACTTAAAATGTACACTAATGTGCACTAAAAAGTATAGAATACTTTTTAGAACTCAGTTCTCTTAGCAGCTCTCCTGAATAGGTGAATGTGTACTAGTACTTCCACTTTGCTGATGGAAAACTGCAGCACAGATTGGTGAAGGATATGTCCTTTCAGAGGTGCTGAGCACCTGCAGTTCCCATTGGGGTCCATTGGAGCTAGGGGTGCTCTGTGCCTGAGGAAAAATGAAGCAAGAGAAGAAGTCAGAGATCTCAGTCTCCGGTCTAATACCCAGTGTTTTCTTTGTGTCTAGTTTTACACTATGTGCACAGGAAACCCTTTGTAGTGTTACTACAAGGAAAATAAGTAAACATGAAAATAATTTGCTTTAAATTCTTCCATTCCTGCCATATCCCCCACAGATAACTAGATTGAAAAATTAAGTTAAACCCCAGACCCCCAAAACTAGTATTGTCTCCTACAGAGTCCCATTTCACTTAGGAATTTCTGAACCTTTTCAGTTTTACAGTGGCTTTTAGGGTTTGTGGGCAGAACACTGAACTCCTGGATGTGGAGGGTGGATATTCCTGTTTCTTCTTTTAAAGATCCTTGATTCACATTTCTACTATAAGCAGACTTTAGGCTTTTCCAAGTGGCTAACTGGAGGATTTCTTCTGCCCTACTGCCTTCCTAACTGGTTAGATTGCAGATCATGTCTCCTTTCTTAATAGTTTCAACTGGTTAGATTGCAGATCGAGTCTCCTTTTCTTAATAGTTTCATGTCAAAGAGTATTCTTTCAAGCCTAAGTTTATCATGACTTTATGTTTTGTGTTAACAGTTTCAGGGTTGCAGTTTTGTTAGTCAGATGCATAGCATTTTTCCTGTCATTTTGGGTATGCTAAACTGTGTTACTTTTATGTATACAATAAAAACATCTTTGTTGCATTCAAAGGTTGATCCGCGAAGATGCTGAGACATTAAATATGCTTGATCAGGGTAGGCATAATTTAAACTTGGGTGTGAGAGCTTTGTTTCATCTATTTCTTGCATGCTTTACCATATTTTAAAAAGACCATTTGGTGACAGTTTTTTTGGCCTAGCTATAACAGGTGCTGCATTTCCAGGTTTGATATGCTGACAGAAAATTGTCTCCACAATGTATAGCACTGCTTTGATTACTTCTAGCTATTACCATTGATCTCATCTTACAACCATTCTGATTGTATAATTTGACATTCATTCAATTTAATGAGGGGATGCTGCAGTCTTATTTATGACTCACCAGGTCAACCTGTACACTTTGGCCAAAGTGTAACTTTGACCATGTTATCCTTTGCAAAGGAGGAAGAGCATATATTTTTTACGAAACATGTTACAATCTCTTTAATACCTTTATATCCAGGTTTCCCAGATGACTGCAGACAAGAGGGTGACTTGCCTGGGGTATAGATTATAATGAATTGGAATAGAAATTTAACTTTTTTCTTGGAAGTTATAATTAACTTTTTGTTATAAGCTTATCAGGTGGTATTAATGGAGTTTTCCTTTTATTACAGATGGAATTTTATGACTTGTTGAATTCTGAATAGAGTGAGGAGATGAATCTGATAAGGTAAGAGAGAGGGTAAGATAAAAATGTTATTGCACAAAACACAGTCTCATTTAGTTTCTTCTAATTGAAGACAGCTATTTTTGTGCCTGTCTGACAGAACCTGACAAATAACTGAGACATTTATTTCTATGTTACATTTGTCTCTGATCATCAGAACAGACAGTCAGGTATCAGCTCTGCTCTACACAGCTTCTGTCCTGATCCTCTCTGCTGGTGGACTGATGTACGAAGTCTAGAAGAAAAAAAAAATGCAGATCTTTGGAGCATCAGGTTAGCCAGATAGGTAGACTTATCCTAGTATCGTAGAGCTTTAAGTAAAAGATGAAGTAAAAGGGTTTTTTTTTGTTTTGTTTTGTTTCAGGATTTTTTTTTCTCCAGGACATTTTAAAGCCCCTTTTACTTTTAAAATGCTTTAGTTTCTGTGCTTCAGAACACACTTTTCTTGTTGAAATTTTTTTCAAAATTTGACTGTTTTTTATTAGGACGGAATGTATATTAGTAGAAAAACTCTAGGTTTGAATTTGAAACCTGTATTTACTGTCCTTAATGTGCTAAAGGAGGCCTGAAATTTGCTCATTTTTAATAGCAGTGTTTTAAAAAGGCAGAGTTCAGATAGCTACTTTATTTCTCTTTCATTGTCTGTTTCAGACACTTTGACAGACTAAGAGTAGATTTCTTTACAATTTTAAGTATTGGAGTAACCATATTGCAACAACAAACAGTTGAACATAATAGTAGTGTGATGTAGGTATTAAGAAGACTGTCACTATCAACCCAGTCCATCACTCTCCAGCTCTGTCATTTGTTTATTTCATTTTCTCTCTTGGCCACTTGAATGCTGTGACATTTAGAGGCCTCAAAACTACTTATTGTTCTTTTAGGTTGTTGACTGGAATATGTAGTAAGAATAATTAAATGCATTATGTCATGTATGAGGATCAGGACCAAATGCTGTCTTTCCTGGGATCCAGTCTTATAGACAGTTTTGAGATTGTTTTTCATTTCAGTTTATTTTGCTTAATAGAGTTACTCTTCCGAGAGTAGCTATCCAAGTAATAACTGAAAATGTAAATGCCACTCAACACTGTAGAGATTATACAAGAATTAAAGACCTGCTTGCTTCTTAATTTTTCGCATGTGGTAGGCATTTTCCTCTTTGTCCATTCAAACTCCATTCAAGCTCTTTCATTCCATTGCTGAATTCTGTTATTAATATTTTATTTAATGTTTTACTCACTACCCAAAGATGGCCTTGTATGTATGTAGCTATTAAAATACAGCTCTTCAGGTGAGAGGTCTTGTAATCTAAAGTGCTATTATAAAAGCATCTTACATGCATACCTCACTCATTATGTAAATGACCTTTTTCACTTGCATGTGTTTGAACCAGTCCCCATATGTTCCAAGAACTTTTAAGGAAAGTTACTCAGCCTGGGCTGCATTAGTGCCACTCTGCTGAAGTGCTTCAGCTACAGGCTCATCATGCACTGATACACTTTCTTTTGCTGTATCTGAGGGCTGTGTAGTATCCATGATGGTGTTGCTGTTGATGCAGGGTTAATGTGTTATATGCTCTCATTTAAAATCAGCATGGCTAGTATGGGCTAAACTGAAGTTACTTTTGCTCAGACTAGTTTGTTGTAGTGGATTCTGCCAACTGAGAAGAATTTTTTATCTGATATAAATGCAATACTGGATACTTGTTGGCATGCATGTGAAGCAAGACCTTAGTATTTGTACAGACACTGGTATTTTTCCGATGATAATAGTTCTCATAATTATTTGTCTGACTAAATAGTTTCATTTTGTTTAAGTATTGTTCTGCTTTGTTGTGAAGGGGATATCCATAAACCCATGTGCTTTAACATGGACAGTTTTTTGTAGTGCAGCAGCTAATTTCTATTTTACAGTCTTTCACAGGGTGGACTTATTCTCTCCTTACCTCATAAAATGACCACCTAGGGAGCTTAGCGTCTTAAGCAAATTCTGCTGCTTAGGGCCTTGACGCCTTCTTTAGTTATGGCGTTATTGCAAGCCCCAGGCATGTACAAATCATGAGTCAGATCCCTAGAAATCACAAGACTGGATATAAAGGAGATTCTGAGAGGAAGAAGTAACCTTTTTTTATTGGTTCTTGTCTTTCACCTTAGGAAGAAAAGACTGTCCTTGTTTGGTGTGAGATCATTTCAGGGTTGAAATTAATCCTGGGCTATGAGCATGTATCTTGTGCAAACATTCTGTTTTCTCAGCCTTCAGAGGGGACTCTTCTTTCTGCAGTGGCACGGTGTTGAGAAGTGCCCCTGTCTCGCTACCTGTCCTCTTGTAGAGCAGGACGAAGCTGCAGTTGTGTTCATATTCTTCTCAAGGCCTCAGCTTTTGGGTGTCTCTGCTTCTTCCACCTACGCCTTACTACCTCAGCAGTATTTTCCCCCCTCCCCCAACCTTATTCTCCACTTTTGCATTCCCCTGCCCTTTTCACATTTGAGTTTTCATCCTTCTGGACTGAGTCTGGAGCCTGCCCCAAACTTGCCCTCAGGCCTGAGATCCTGTTTGGGCCTCATGCTCCACGTATGTGGTTATTTCTTGACCTGTTCCTGCTGTTTATTTTTCTGGAATTGGGCTTCTGAAATATTTGCATGTTTCTTGCTGCCATTGTGATAAAATGGATTTCTATCTTTTAGCCTCATTTAAAGCAATGGAAGATGATCTTGTCTTTGCAGGAAGTAATCTTGCATTAATCCAACAAAGAGTAGTCATAGCGACTGTCTTGTAGTGGCCAGCTTTTGGCTAAAATCTTGTCAAGTACGTGACAGGCTTGAAATAAATTAAAAAAAAAAAAAAAAAAAAAAAAAAAGAATAATCCTTTTCTAATATGCCTGAAGCCTAATGATGAAATTGGGAGACTTGGCAAGGTTGCACTGATGTTGATGAGTGCCAGACCTCTCACTCAGCACTTTCTTTTCCTTCCTCCATATTTACCTGTGCCCCATATTTATCCTATTTTCTTCCAAGAACCTGAGGCACTTGTGAACTGCAAGTCAAGTTTCACATAGGATGTGTCTGATAAGTTCGATCATAAATACAAAATCATTCTATAAGATCTAAACTATTTTCAGAGGTACATTTATGTGATGAAAATTACTTTGATCACTGAAATGGCGTTGTGTCATTTTGGAAGGAAATGACAAGAAAGTAACATTTCAGACCTGTTTAGCACCCCCCGGTTACCTTAGACCTGGTGAATTGCAGCTCCAAGGTCACTTGTCTTACAGTTACAATTAGATTGCCAATTAATATTAATTATCTAAAAAGCAGTACATTGATGTATGTTCTGTTATTAATGGCTGGGGCGTACTATATTAGTGCATTTTATAAAAGCAATCTGTTTTGCAAACATTTTCTGGTTGTTCTTTTTTAATGAGTCTTGGCAGTGAAAACACAAGTTTAATACATTCAGAGGTTTAATATGTTCAGAGCTACAGTAACTCATTGAAGTATTTGTGTTTTCATTTTACTGGGAATCACTGTTGATTTCAATGAGACGAAATTGGTACAGAGTCAAAGAATGACTTCTGTCTAAACCGGTGCGTTGTGGTTTCTTGCTGCTTTAATACATGTGATATAAGTGTACAGTTCTTGTATCACCACTGTATTAGTTTTAGTAATTTCCTTTGACATTGCATATATATATTCTTGTCTCCACAGAAGCCATCTTAGAAAGATCTTCAAAATAAGAAAGCTTATATGAGTAAAACAGTAGCAGGTAATTTGAGTTCCTTTTTATTGTGTTAGTTTGTTATTTTGTCAGAGTATATGGAAAGTACCTGGAAAGCATTGGAAGAGAAACAGAGTCATTCATGCACAGAGAGAAGCCTCTAGATAGCAAAGCTTGCAGGAAGGATAGCAGGTGGAAAAAAGGTCTCCATAAATGTAGATGTTAAGGTAAATTCTTTCTGCCTTTTTTTCTCCAGAAAATGTGAATATTTAGGCATTCTGATGTTGTAAGTCATAAATACTTAGCATTTCTGAAACAATAAATTACTTCAGTGCCTAAATGTGTAGATTAGTGTCAGCCTCAGAGGATCAAGTGAGTTAGAAGGAATGTTCGAAGAACTCCAAGTAGGTTAATATTAGGCAGAACATAGGAAATAGAGGAGTACATTGAACTAATGTAACAAAGGCCTAGATGTAAGTTTGTAATGAAGACTAATCAAGTTATGAAAACAGAATTTCTGTAGTTCTGCTTTTAATGTAAAAATGGAATACTCACTTCCCCCTTCCCATCTTTGTCACACTAGGTTTCCAAAGCTTGATGTTATAAGAGTCAAGCCTTTTCTATAAAAATCACAATGGGAAATTAACCTGTGTAATACTTTTCAGACTATTTTTACAAAAAAGACCAACTTTCACTGTGGATTATCCAGTACAGCCATACTATGAACTGCCTGGTTGTTTAACATATAGGTAACTTTGCACTCTTGATCAAGCAATTAAGAAAAACTGAAATTGGTACTATAAAACACGCAGTAAGCCTATGGGGCTAATATGGAAAAAGCCATTTTCACCTTTTGCTTACAAAGTGAACTGATGTGAAGTTCCCCTCTGGGTACCTAAAGTGTAAACAAGGAAGGGTGTAGTTTAGCAGTGCAGTCTCCAGGCTCATGTCACCCAACTTTCACCCCACTCCAGTACCAGCTCTGCCACTTTTCAGGGTCTTGGCGAGCCTGTGCAGAGTGCTAACATGGACAAAACTCCTAGCATTTCCTCAGGGTGGACTGAGCTTCCTGGGTTCTGATGGGCTGGTTGGCACAGAGGAAGCCTGCAAACATGCCTGGGGATGTGGCTGCCCCTTCTGGGGTCAGCTCTGGCCAGAGCAGCCAGCGAGCGCTGCCCGTCTGCTAGGGCAGCATGGGTCTTGCTGCCGCTTGCCTCTTGCCAAGCCCACCGCCTCGGGGTGACCAGTGCTTCGCATCTAGTCACAGAATGGTTGAAGTTGGAAGGGACCTCTGGAGATGATCTAGTCCAGTTCCCCTGTTCAAGCAGGATCACCTAGAGCGTATTGCACAGGATCGTGTCCAGGCGGGCCTTGAACATCTCCAGAGAAGGAGACTCCACAAACTCTCTGGACAACCTGTTCCAGTGCTCTGTCACTCTCACAGTGAACAAATTCCTCCTCACATTCACGTGGAACTTCTTGTGTTTCAGTTTGTGCCCATTGCACATGCATCCTGATAGCATACGTGGTGACTCTGTAACTCAGGTGTTCAAAGTTTGTGTTTAAAAAACCCCAAACTTGCATTTTGGGGGGTATAAATGTATTTATCTTTTCCCTCTGATCTTGCTGGTGTGACTAGAGGTCAAAATAGCTACAGGGGAAGAGGAGCAGTGGTCTTGGGCAACAAGGCCAGCGTGAAAGCAGGTGGCCCTTCTAACCTGGCCAGTCTGTGATGTGTCAGCTGTGCGGCTGTAGAGAGGCAGAGAATTTCAATGGCTTGAAAACAGAGTTGGAAGCCAGGAACTTCTAACTGCAGCTCTGCTAATGACTAGCCTGTGGTTTTGGGCAACTCCCCTAGTCCTCTTTGAGTCAGCTCCTCTGTCAGTAAAGAGGGGATAATACTTCTTTTCTTTGTAACTCATCTTTAAAATGATTAATTATTGTGCAAAGTGCTTGAAATGTCAAGATTCTGCCATGTATTGTTACTGCTAGTATAGAGAGGCCTATCTGAAGTTTTGTTAAGAAACCCTAGGTCCAAAACCAAAAAAGGTTTGGGGGCTGTTCTTTTTTTCCTTATTAATTTTTGAAACAAATCAGATTGACTCTCTATACCAAAGTGCTAACCACCAACGCTGACCATTTGGTAGTGTCGTCTTCCCCTCCCCTTTTCATTGCTCAGCATAACTCTTTTCTTTACTCTTCATATCAACCTCTTCCTAAATAAACTAAGGGGAGGGCGATGAGGAGTTGAAAGGAGAATTTTGTTTGAAGCTGAAGGTGAAATTCTAGTAGTGAAGCTAAGCCTTTCCTGATAGTGTAGAGAAATGTTCTTTCTAAAAGTCATTCCACATTGAGGCTGTCCTTAAATAAAGGAAAAAAAAAAAAAAAAAAAAGAGGTTCCAACTATGGCTTCTGTTTTGAAGCTGAAATTAATTAATGCCAGTAACTTACTGATTAAAACAACAACAACAAAAGCTTTCTAAAAATAATCCAAGTTTTGGAGGGGGAAGCTCAATGAATAAAAATTGTGAAATTCACATTTAAGATTAAACTCCATTAAAAGAAATAGATATTTAATTTAAAGGAAAATATTAGTTCAGATACCCAACTGAGCTTGTATGTGCTCTGAGAGATACAGAAGGTTGTGTTTTTTTTTTTTTTCCTGTTAGTCTCACACAAAACATGACTGACCCAGTGCTGCATGTGGTAACTTCCTGCTCTCGGTTAAAGGGCTGATGCTTTAAGGAGTTGAGGGCTCCCCCCATGCCACCAATTTGGGCCATGGAGCTGCACAGGGCAGGCGGCTGTTATGTTCTCATTGAGAAAGGTAACATGCCATGTCTGGTGGTCATCTTGATACTCACCTGATGTACTGTGAAATTGCAGAGGTTGTTGATGATTTTTGGACTTCCTAAGCCCCCAAGGAATGGGCTTCAGTTTTAGAAAAAACATTCTGTGAAGTTCATGCGTAGACATTTGCCCCCCATAAAGATCCTCTGTTATCTGCTCAACTTATCTTGTTAGTGCAGACCATAAACTCTCACTTGGAAATTTCTACAGTAAATCCTTAACTTCTGTTGTTAGTTTACACAGATTCCCACTCTTGACTATTACTGACAAAGAGTGCAACTTGTTCCAGTTGTAAGTTACATTCATTTTCCTCCAGGAGAATTTTAGTCAATACAATTTTGTGCTGTATAATTTCTTAAGTCTTGCTTATGGCTGTAGCAATGTAGGGTTTTGTCAAGAGTGGCAGAGTGCTATAGGGAGAAGCTTGTGCTTCTGAAGAGATGTGCTCGAAGAGCTGTGCTGGTTGGAGTGACCTAAATGCAGAAGTCCGTATCTCCAAATGTATTGCATGGCTGCAAAATGATGAAGATGTAAATAACTGAGGGGCCGGATAGATATTTAGTCAAATGGATAAGATGTGGTAAGTATTTCTTCTGGGTACTGCATTTTGCAAGCATACTGTCAATCAGTTTCTGAGCATACTACGCATCTTATCGATCAAGTGCAGTTAGGTGCAGTCTGACAAAGGAGATTTATTCCGAACACTTCAAAAGGTTTTCTTCTGCCCAGCAGCATCTTTTTGGGAGCATAGTTTTGACTAGGTATTTCTTACCTTCCAAGTAAAGTTTCGTGGTGATGTTTAGCCATTTTGTAAGTCACTTATAACCATTACTCTCTGTGATCAGCAAAATAGGCTGACTTTAACTCGCAGCAAAAAGACATATTTTCTGAAATTTTAGCTGTTCTTGTGGTGTTTTCTCTTCTGAAGTAAACAGAACAGAAATAGATGTTATTTTCCAATAATGGTCTTGCCGTTACTGTTTGTAGCTAATACTCTCTCTCTCTCCCTGCCTTATACAAAATTATGTTTTTATCTATCCAGAGGCTACATTTCCTTACTTAGCTACAGAATCACACAGGAAGTTCGCTGTCTGGATGTTGTCTGCCATGACCTCCAGTCATTTTTAAAGATTGCTGCCTTCCAGAATGCAATCCCTCAAGTGTGACTCTAACGATTCTTTTTTATTCCTATAAGTTTGTAACTTTTTGTTATTGCTGAATGAAAACCAGTTGTTGTTCAGGTAGATTATACTTGGCAAAAAATATAACTCTGCTATAATCTGCGTCACTTTTTTTTTTTTTTTTGCCATTGCTCTGGATCTTGTATTCTGCACAGATTACACAAGAAGTGATTACATTTTTTCATTGGTATTGATTGTTATATTTATTATTATTATGTATATTATATTATTTACATATTTTTAAATCAATTATCATTGATCCTTGGTAAAGGTAATGGACGGCATCCCCTGGGAACCCCAAAGTAGCAAAGTTGGGGGGGAAGGGGAGGTAGGGTACATTGGTCACTAGAGATCGTTCTTAAGGAATTTTGCATCTCTAAATTGAACTTCTTGTACTTTGAGGTGTGGGTTTGTGTAAACATAATTACAGCTCTAAAATCTTGCTTTTAAATATTCTCTATATGTGTGTGTGGTAGTTCTTTTGTTTTTGCTAAATAACATTTTTTTAGGGAACTATTTATATCACTTGGAGTTTTTTGTTGTTTAAGGTAAGATTTATTGTTGATAACTTTTTTTTGTCTGAGTCTTATATGGTGATTAAGGACCAGACAGTTGCATATTACTTTCAGTTAATAGTGAAAAGGAACAGTTTGGCAAAGACTTGGCTAAAAATAAATGAATGTCTTTCAATTTCCTGTGGGGCTTTTTTTGTGCTGCTTAATAACGAGGAGGAATAGAACAATCTTCTGCTTCTGAGATAGATGTATTTCCAATTTTTATGCCATTGAAATATTTTTTTAAAAACAATAGAGAAAAATCACAAACTATTAGAACACATTTGTCTGCAGAGTGTGCATACCAGGATGGCTTTTTTTCCTTATTCATTATATCAGGCAAAAAAGTTAACTTACTGCTTTAGTACTATATAAGCACTCTGCTTTGAAATGCAGGGTTAAATCTTACAATGTAATGCTTTCATGATTCATTATTCACTGTATAACAGTTGCCTGTAAGTATATGTAAGTATATGTAAGTAGATGTATTTGAACATCTCTTAGAGATTAAAAAGGCCAAACCTTTAAGTTCCTTAGGGATGTTGTACACATCCTTGTTTTATGCATCTCGCTCTGCTCATTTGTAAAGTAACTTGAATAATTTGCTTAAGGCAGCCCAGGAAGGCTTTGAGAATTGGAAGTAATGGTACCTTCCCACCAAAGTCATCTTTCAATGGCTGTTGAATACTTTGCTTTGGGGTTAAATGTTAGTGGTGTCTCTTTGATTCTTGGATTATTATAATGTTTAAATGCTTTTACTTACACAAAGGAAAAGTATGTGCTCACTGGCCCTTATCATGGTCTGTGCTATTAAAAAAAGACAGGCAAACTAGGATACTTGATTTCGTCCCGTTTGAACTTTCTTTACATTTGTTGAATAGACAATTTGAAAGAACAAATTACCTACTGTCCTTTTTTTGTCTCAGCTTTTTTTTCTGCTGGCTTACAGCTTAAGATATCATCCCCTATTGTAGCCTTAAGAGGGTAATAAAGTCTTCTCTCAGTGTTCTCTTAAGTTGAACTAGTTATGCCATCAATCCCACTAACAAATCTCAGATGAAGTAGAACTTTTTAACACAATCCTGTCTTGACATCCAGCAGGCTTTCACTGACTAAAAAACATGGAAAATGTGCATGGAATGTGCCTCTGTAGTTTGTGATGCAACTCTTTTCTTCACTGTTCTTTTGTACTTCTCATGCTACCCAGGAAACTTCCCTTTTATAACAAGGTGCAACAGGGGCTTTTACAGAAGCCGTGAGAGGCATCAGCGTTCTCTCTCCAGCAGTGAATGCACGTTCCACACATCTGTTACTCAGAAACCAATCGTTCCTGAGTTTTGGGTTGAAGACGGGAGCTAGCTAAGTGTGTTCTTGTTTCTCTGAGTTCTGGGCATGGTGCTAAGGAATGAAAGAGATAAGACGGCTTACTCTGAATACCCTACTGAAGAGTGGAGTCTTGAGCTGCTTTGTGGCTCTAAGACTCCTTGAGAGACAAAAGATGAAACCTGTTTTTTGTTTAGATTGGAGAGGTACTGTAGGGTCATCTGTAGAATGACATGAAGTTCAACGAGTAGTTTCTAGTTTCTGTTATTGCATAAGGCTTGGATAAAAGTGGTGATGGGCACCCATTCAACAAAACCATAGCTGACATTGGTTAATGACAAGACGTTCTCTTGGATTACTAAATTACTTCTCCTTGAAAAAAGGAGGAGGGCTGTGTCCAAGTGTCAGAGTGATGGAACCCGATGTGAGATTCTAAACCAGTAATGTTCTTTAAGCCACTAGTGAGTCACATACAGCTAGAAGCTCTAGTGCTGTCTTTCATATAAGACAAGATAACTTTTACTTAGCCTAACTTCTTTGCACACATGATTTTCATTTTTGCTACTGAGATAAATTTGAAATTATTTCCTTACATATTTGGATATTGCCTTGGTATTAAAATGTTAAGTCCTCTTCTAGTTTCTTGTCCTCTCTTTTGTATACACTGTATTTACTACTTATTAAAGAAATACTGTCACATAATTACATAAAAAACATATCTGAAGAATAGTACAAGGAGAGAGAGAGAGAGAGAGAGAGAGAGACTGACCTATGTTATTTTTCTCTTGCTTAAAATGAATTGAGACTTATGTGATATTTTACATGCAGCCTTTTGCTTATCCAAGGAAGTTATTTTTAAAGACTAGACCCTTAGAGTATCCTTTTCATTTGGAAGGCATTAACATCAGCTTTTCATGTCAGCCAATGTGCTGGTATCTGGGAAGTAAAAATATAGCCATATACTTTGCTGTTGGTGAGACTGTTGTCTGTATAACTAGTTTCCTTAGGAGGTGACAGCTTCTTCCTGAACGATTTAACTATTTAATCATTAATTGTTATATTAAACAAGATGTCTGGGAAGTTCTGCCAGAGACTTGTATAGGTGCAGTAATAGAAGAGGGAAGGGATGACTGTTTCCTGAAGTTGAATCTGGGGCAGGAAGGGCTTGAGTGTTGGTCCAGAAATGCTGAAATACAGAATGAATCTGAGGCAGGACATGGGTTCTCTTCCTGGTTAAACCAATGACTGACTGTGCTTCTGAGTTCCTAGCTATGTGAAATGAATTATAACATATGCTTCAGAACTATTGTGAAGGTGCTAAATTAATGCTCTCAGCGGAAGATCACAGAATGCTTTGAATAAAGCTTTATAAGGTGCAGAGTGTTCTTACTATTAATACCAAATAGTTTGTGTGCATCTCTTAAATGACAAGGAAAATGAAATGTGCCAGATTTGTGGAGCTGGAGAAACGTTTGCTCATTATTTTCAAAGAGCTAGAGAGTGCAGATGGAGAAGGGAGGGCTGAAGTCTAGGTACGGAGGAAAAGTCCCATATACTGTCATCATAGAGGTTATTTTGAAATCCTTCATCTTGTTGCCTCCTATCTGTAAATCCTTTTTGTAGATTTCTGAGTTTTTCTGCGTATGGTAAAAGGGAACAGAATGTTCACCAATATAGAATAATACATCATAGAGGAAGCTGCTGCTGAAACTTTTATTTGAAGAAAATGTAACAAACCAGGAACTGCTATAGTCCTTTCTTAAATAGGAAATACATGAAACCACAAAAGATAAGTGCAGTGCTAAGTGACTGGCTGGAACCTGTATGAGAAATTTGGCATTAAAAGAGACAGTCTCTCGGCCTACTTTGTCAATTGGATCATACTTCAAAAGCTGAAAAAAGGCCAACATGTAACCTGACAGCAGAATAACAATTAACAGCATTTTAGCACGTCCCATTTAAGC
This sequence comes from Rhea pennata, assembly GCF_028389875.1. Lineage (NCBI taxonomy): Eukaryota > Metazoa > Chordata > Aves > Rheiformes > Rheidae > Rhea > Rhea pennata. The sequence continues at coordinate 27,387,349 of NC_084665.1, read as the reverse complement.
GCTCCACTTTTAAGCTCTGTCCACTCCTTTCAAGTGATGACTATCTAGTCTGCTCAGTGAAGCTGAAGTTCAAACACATTATGTAATGAAGAGGGTCCTTTGCTGTCTGGACAAACCCTTTGGTGGGCTTGACATGGGCTTGGAGGAATCACTGGGTTCATTTGAAACCAGATCACAGAGAATGGGAAAGATTAATGTTGTTTCAGATGGCTGGAGGTTCTTCTACTTCAGTTATTTTAGTTAGAGAGGTGTGAACTTTCTGTGAGCAGGTGAGAATTAGGCTCCCTGATTTTTTTTCCTTTGCATACTAGCACATTCAGAAATGAGGAAATTGCTACCCATTTATTTTATGATGGAAACCAGAACAAAAAGAATGCCTCTTACTGAGAGAAGCAAGTCATCCTCTTGGCTTGCAGGAATCGCGGCATGTTGATCTAGGCGTTTTCCTGCTTGGCAAGCTGGTGATCCTCTGACCTGTCTTCAGTTCTGATTAATAAAATAATTTTTTTTAAAATGAGTTCTGGTAGGTATATTCTGAGGTAATTAGTTAAATGTCCTAAGGTAGGCTTTGTGGCTAGTAGTTAATTCACCTAGTCCAAAAAACCTGCCCTGGTTTAACTTAAACAGTGCTACCTGAGGAGATTCATTGAAACTTGTTTGATCTTTGTTAAAAAGTTAAAGCTCTATTAAACTTTGACCTTTGTAGGTGTACATTATGATATTTCTGTGACCTAAATAAAACAATGTGGGCAAAGCAGCGCTGGATTCTTGGATCTTGACTCCGGATCCCTGCTTTTCCAGGGAACCGTGTCACGTAGCCTATAACATCAACTGACTTTTAGCTCATTGTAGCAATGAATTTGGACTTTCTGCTCCTGCTTCTTTATATACTTTCTAGTGCAGTATTTCACAGGTGGTGCCATTTGTCTAAAAGAAGTTTTTAACTGTAGAAAAGCAAGCAAAGTATAATTAAACTGCAGTTTGGGCTATGAATATTACTATTATTTAATAATTATAAGAATCCTCCTTTTTTGAGCTAAAAGCATGGATTGCTATGTTTTAGCAAGTTGTTCTGACAGACTTCTACCGCAGATTCTTTTTTAATATTCATAATGTCTGTTTTTTAAAAATACTCATTCTTGTATTATAAAAATGTATCTGAGATGACAGCAGAGAGCAAAAGTTTATTATGCGTATAAAGATGAAATAAGTTAACCTCTTTAAAATGTATTGTAGATATAGTGCTCCCTCATTTGAAAAAGTTTCATGACTCCATTTAACTATATCAACATGTTTCCATAATTAATTTCCAGCCTACAATTGTATTATCTTTTGTCTAATGGAATATCATCATATTAACTAAACTAATAACCGTGATGTTAATGTTGCTGATGCTTTATTAGATACTAAAACAAACAAACAAACAAAAAAAACCCAAAACAAATAACAAACCACAATCCTGCATTCACTTAACCAGGATATATTTTAACTAGTGAAGCTTTTCTGTGAGGGGAAAGTAAAGATAGCATTTAAATACTGTATTCAGTGCTCAAAATGAACCAATATACAACAATGCACCATACTGCTGCTTGTGAGGACATCAGACACATCAGTGCTCTTCAACACTTTTCTGCAAAGAGGAACAGGTATCATACCAGCACTTCCGCCACATGTATGTATGTCTACATGTATGAAAAAAGCAGAAAAATAAAGGCAGTGAGTACATATGGGTAATGAAACAATCTAATTATTTGAAATGGGAAGAGAGAGGTAACTATAAGCCTTTAGCTGGTAGAATTAAGATAATTTTATTTCAGAATCACTAGTAATCATACTGAAGAAGATTTCTTCTTGTTAAATAACCCCCCAGAATAATGGGTGTGGCAAACAATGACATTATTTGTATCACAAAGGCTGAATACCTCTTTTTTGAATAGGTTTATTTGAGTAATATGAATGTTAGCACAGACCAGTGTAAGTCTGTACTTTATACAGAGGGAAGGACTTACTGCATTTTGGAGAGCAGTTTACATTCAAAGGGATTTGGGAGTGATGATCAACAACAACAACAAAAAAGCTTAACTAAATACAGACTTAAGAGAGTGGATACAGTCCTTGAATGCAAAAGCCAAAAATGTCGTGCAGATGTGTAGAGTTATTATGTGTGTAGGATGGGATAAAATCCTTATTGGAATACTGAGTCCAGTTCTTGTGTGCCTGCTTTAGGAAAAAAAAATGCTAAAAGAGGAAGAGAGTTTAGAAAAGAGCTGAGAGATATGACAATTTGAAATCCTGTTTTGCTGTGAGATTTTTTTTAAAAAAATAGTGTGCTTATTTAAATGAAATGACAGAGTTGTATTTTGCAAATATCTATAGAGGAGAGAAGAAAGCATAGAACTCTTCAGGAGGAGGAGAAGTTATACTTCAGAAACTGAATAGCTCAAAGTCGAAACCAGATGAATCTGGGATAGTTGTAATATACAAATTATTAAATAGGCTAAATTACTCACTGAAACACCTTCCTTTGGATGTAATGGATTCTTGATCATTTGCTTGCGAATTGGAACTAAGGGTTTGTAGCAAGGGAGATTGTTGCTGATGTATATGTTCTGGACTTTTAACAAATAATGTACCTGCACATAGTTCTGTGGCATACTCTATGAAAGAGGTCAGAAAGGTGATCGTAATGGTCTGTTCTACTTTTGGAATCTATAAATGATGGGAAGAGACCACCGAATCCTGTGGAATTAAATACCATCCAGGTCTTGACATTGTGCACGTGCTCTTATTTCTTGTCTGTACTATCTGTAAAAGTAGCATGTTTTTTTTTGTTTTGTTGTTTCTTTTCTCTCTTTGCTAAATCTGCCTCTTTTTTGTTCATGACTTAAGAATTCTATTTTCACCTTTTTAAGTCCTGCCTACACATCCATGTGGAGAGGGGCATCTGTAGTGAGGGCAGGCTGTTAGGTTCGGGGGATTTTTTTGGTTTATTTCAGGAAGATGAAAGGAGTCAGACAAACTAAACTTTGCATCTCTCTAGGTATCTGTATGGAGGAAAACTGCCCAAGCAGAATAGGAAAAAAAAAAAAAAAAAAAAAGAAAAAAAAAATCAGACCTTCTTTGTAAAGCAGCAACTTCCCCTTTCCCTGAACAAACTTAAGGCAAAGCAGTTATGCTTTCCTTGGTCTTTTGTGAAATACGGGGTAGTTCCATGGGTCATGAAAAATGAAAAGCTAACACACCAAGAACTTCTCACCTTTAGGTAGGTTGTTCAGATTCATTCCCTATCAGTAATAACTGGGAATTTTCTTCTGGCAGCTGTTTGGTTACCTGTGCAAAATAAAGCTTGTCTTAATCTAATCTCAAATACAGGCATATTTTCATCACACAGGCCGATCTCTGGCACGCTTTGTGCCAGTAAGTGTTGCCTTGTGTTTCCACAGAGAGGGGGAGGTCACAGTAGTGCAGGTTCTTGCCTGTTTCTGCATTTGTGTCTCCAGGCCACTGCCTGGATTCTTGGATTCTGTATGACAGGACATCTGTGTCTGTGTTTTGAGTCCTATACCACAGAAGTGGTTTTCCAAATATACTTAGTGATGTCTGCCCCTTTTCCCTTTTCTCTGCCCCTTGATGAAAAATACTTCTGTATTCCTACTGAATATATTATCTGTTTGGACTGTGGCTCATAACTGCTATATATCACTAAAGGTTTGTACTATTTGTTGTGAGTTGGCATGCTGTTACGTTCATATTATAATAAGAAGCAGGTGTCTTAATATGTGTTAATTCTGATTTTGGGCTTTATAAAGTCAGCTTAGTGGAAGTCTTTTGTGCCATATAAGTTAAGTCTGCTTCTTCTTACTTTTCGGGAGAGTGCATATTTTTTAAGTACTACAGTTCTTATTAAGGAAAAATTGTTTCTGGTTTTGTTACTGGCTTGTTCAGATAATTAAAATGCCAAATGTAGTGCAGAATTCAGAATCGTTATAAAAAGATGAAGATGATTGCCTATTTGGCTTGCTTTGTGAATTTGGAACTAATCTCCTCAGTTGCTTATCTGTAAAACCAGAATTACACATAATTGAAGGCATGATTTATGTAGAGTCCTCCTACAGTATAAGCTCCCTGTCAAGAAACTAGTGAAACTACTCTGGCTTTTTTAGGATAGTTAGTAAAAGCACTGAGTATGAGCCATGTCCTGTGTGCCATCTGCAAAATGTTAATACTGCTCTTTAAACATCCTGCTTAGTTGCTCCTTGGAGAAGGGTTGCGGAAGAGACTGCTTTACTTGCTCCTTCTCTGTCCGCTGTTTCCCAGTAGGGTGCCAAGGAACATTATTTTAGCATCTGTAACTGTCCTTGCAGGCAAGGCTGCCCAGTTGCTGGCTGTCTGACCCTTTGTGTGAGTGCAAGGAACATTTCTGCATGCCGGTGAAGTTGGCATTGGGGGGAACCATGACTTCACTGCCAACCAGTGGGTCACTGGTCCTTTGCATCTGCCAACTGAATTACTTGTATGCTTATCCTGTTAATCAAGTCACTGAAACGATGCAAGGTAGAAAAATAATTTTGCATGAAGAAAAGGCTAGGTTTCACCCAGACCATTTTAGTGGCCTGGCTTGCCACATGGTCTACAAATAATTTCGACTACCTTAATGAGGGGAGCAACTAGCTGCAGTGTGGGGACAAGAGCCCTGCCGAGCAGCCTTGCTGCTGTAACCAGCAGCTGCAAGATGGTGGCCTGAGTCGTGGAGAGGTGGGATGTTGGCTGGTGTGATCATGTGCTGGGGATGGTCTAGAGACATGTGTGGAGCAACAGGAGGGAGCAGAGCGTTTGCCATCTTAGCCATGATCTCCGAGCTGATGGGGTGCTTCTGTTATGATACTGCATGGATGAGAAATGTACTGAGAGAAAAAATGTTTTAGTTGTGATATGTCCAAAAGTAAAACTGTACTATATTTTCCTTTAGTAAAGAGAGAAGGGCAAATCTTCCATTAAAATCCTTCCTGTGTACGCTCCCACCTAGTGCTTTTGGTCCTTCCCTCCCCTCGTAATTACTCCCAGGAACTTAGTATCAGTTGCCAGTTGTCAGTCACTCAGTTTTGCAGTTACTGTACTACTAAGCCTTTTAATTCCTTCAAAAGAGAAACAAGTTAGTGCTTGATGTCTGTCTGCCCTTGTACTGCTACAGTTGCCTAGCAGCCGGTGGGAGGCACAGAGAGGAGCAAATTCACCCTTAGTTGAATCATCTGTGAAGAGAAATGAGAAGACAGTTATTACTGGTTTGATTCGTTAACATTTTTTTCTCCCCCCCCCTTTACTGTGTGTGTGCACGCACGCACACATGCTCTCTCTCTCTCTCTCTCTCACACACACACACACACACAATTACCTGCCTCTGTCCAACAGTTTCTTTCTTCCAGCTTCTCGTAAGCTTTAAAATGGAGTCGTCTGCGTTGAGACAGCACTTACTGCTAACAGATTAATGCAAAATAAAATAGTAACCTTAGCTGGCGACTGTGCAGTCTCAATGCATATTGTCACAAATGTATCACATAAATGTGTTAGTCTTTCAAAAGAGCTGAGTTGGTTAGACACTTCAGTTGACAAGATTGTGGTTTTGCACACCAGTCTCATATTTAAGCTTTCCATTTTTGGTTGCAGGGTGCTTAATGTTTTGTACTGCTTTTCTATCAGGGCTCTGACATAGACTAGCCGTCCTGAATCTTACTTCAGTAGTTTAAGGCATCTCAGCCTTCAGCTGCCTGCCCAAGGCATCACAGCCTCTTCCTTCTCCAGATGTGGCAGAAGGCAATGTGTGCCCACGCCCTAGCCACACCGATGCAGGATGGTTTAAAACTCAGGCGTTGGACTGTGAACTGGGGTGCCTGGGTCTGCTCCAGGGCTTGAAAACTCCCATAAAGACTGAAGAGAGAAACAGGCAGCTGAGGGCAATGGTGTCCGTTGAACTGCCACAGCACCTTTGCTGCATGCAAAGGATGGAGGTGCAGGCTTCCAAAAGAGGATGTGAAATAGCTGAGCCTAACTGTATTCTGCAAGGGTTCACAGCATCCTTCTTGATGGTTCTCTTGCTAAGTACTCTAGATGCCCTCTTGAGTGAGTTGTTTATCCTGTTGCCCACTTTCTTGTCATGCCCATCTTTCTTTCTCTCACTTTAGAAAGACAGCAATCCTTGGCAGAAGGGGTTCCTGGGACCTAGCCAACTCTCGAAATAACAGGAGACCCCAAGAGAGGCCACCACCTGGTGGAGCAGCTCCTCACACTCTCCTGCAGCCCTTCCTGTTCCTCTTCTTTCCTTTCCTGCTTTGTCCCTTCCTCTTACCTTGGAAGAGCTGCACACAGGCCTCTCCTGTGGTGCTTTTCCAACCCAGTCAGTGGGCAGGAATCAAATATATCTTTAGCATTTCAGTCAGCTGAAGACCAGTCCAGTCTATGTTGGAGTTTTGTTTGTGTTCCAAGATGTCATTCATGGAATTGATTCAGTTCTGTTCCAGAGGGCTTTCTATGCATTTAAGCTGGAGAAGAAAGAATGTCTCTATTGCCTAGCTCACTGCTTATCTCGCTGAAGTTGTAAGTGCCACAGTAACATACTGTTCTGAAGCAGAGACCATCTTCATAATCATTCAGTTGTGAAGTGTTCAGTGCAGTGGGATCCTTCCTTCTCTGAGAACCTTTATTTCTGACTGAGGCCTCTGACTTGAGTGCAAATGAATAATGCAAATAGAGAAGCTGCTGGGTGTAACAGTCAAATGTTGGCCACTGATTCATGTGTCATTATACCTTGCATATTAAGACAGGCTTCTGAATGGCCTTGGAGAGAAGGAACAAGCATATGATTTATATAAAGAAATACATTGGATAGCACGTGGATTTTCTTTTAAAAAGGATAATTGTGTTAATTTGCTTGAGAGACAATTACCTCAATGGGATTGATTCGTTTAATTAACTTGGCATGCCCGCAGGTTAAATAGTGAGTATAAATAGGAGGACAATGGGGAACGCATCATTAATGTTTGTTTTGCAGAAGGATTGACTCATATGTAAATGACATGCTGCAAGACTGCCAGGCTAACCTAGTTCTGGTGTGATTTCTAGATACAAAAATCTCTCATGCTGTTGTAGATAACACAGGATTCATACTCTAAGGAGTAAGTTGATCAAAAATGTACATTGTAGCACTAATGATAAAAATGCTTTACTTCTGCTATAAACATCTTGTATACAAATATTGTTGTGATCATTGCTGAAGAATAGTGACTGAGGAAGCCAGTTTGTGCCAGACCACTCCAATGGAAGATCCCTGATGCAAGCCAGCAACTTCTTCAGTATGTCAGCTTTCTCCTGACATATAAGTGCAGTTCCTTGTTTGAAACGCTGCAAATACTGCTGTGCTTGTTCTAAAGTGGTGTCTTTAAATCCCTTACCCTGGATCTAGCATTCTTAGACTGAAGCCCTGCAACAAAGCTTTATATTTCTTCTTTTTCTGAACTTCCTCTGCCTACTGTATAGAAATACTTTTTTGGAGGATTAGGTACTTTAATGGACCAATTCTGCAACCTAGGTGTGCAGTTTGCCTGACATTTGGGAGGGCAGTACCTGATACTTGTGATGTTCTTTGTTTTAAGGTGATCAATTACATTGAATTCCCACAGGGGAAGTTCTGAACTGTTCTGTTAGTGTTTGGTTCTGTACCATGAAAATCTTACATTCTGAAAATACAAAGAGAAAGGGAAGGTGTTTCTGATATTTTTCCTGTCTGAAGTAGCTCAATGTGCTCATTGTCATGAGCTATATAGAACTGTAGTCATTTTCTTGAATCTTTTTATGGTCTTCATCATAGCTTGTGGCAAAAAATACTGCAAACTCTGCACTGAATTAAATAATAAAAAGAAAGAGCAACAGAACACCACTATATAACCAAACCAACCAACCAAACTCATTTCCTTTTAGCAGCTTTTAGTGCATTGTCATTTCAAAGATTCCCTTGTTTTTGCCTGAGAAAGTGCAGGTATTTAGAAGCATCATAGTCTCTCCCACAATTCTTTTTGTATATTCCTGATATTTTGACTATCTTCTGTTAATGTGATTGTTTCAAATTGTTGAGTCTTTTTCAGCATGGAAATCATTCTTCATCCATAACTATTTGTGTTTCCATTTTTGGAAGTTTTTACTATATCTGCTATCTCTTCTTGGTATCAAATGATAAGGACTGAATGCAATATTATGATGGAGAAGCCCGGCTGATTTATACTGGGGCATAACAGCATTGTTGGTATTATCCTTTAGATAATCATGTGAATGTTTTCATTTTTAAAATGGAAAAAAAGGACTATTTCTAAATTGTATTGCTCTACATTTAGTAGTGGTTTACATTCATATACTGAAAACTTGATTTAAATATTAAGTTGCTACAGAATTGTTAAACCTAACAATGAATCTTGAGTAGTTCGTACTGTTCTTTTAAATGCACTTTGTTTTCTATTGATCTGCAGTAGATTTAATTTGCCCCTTGGCCTGACATCCGGAATTCTTTCCAATTATCTTTGTTTTTGACCAACTGTAAATAATGTTGCTATCTGCAGATTTTAGTTGCTCAGATTTTTGGAGAGGAGAGAGGAGGTGCTGCCCTCATCCCTTTTCAGTTCGTTCAAGAATGTATGAAACATTGCTATCCCAGATACAGACCTGAGCATGTCCCTCCCTTAATCTTTTCTTGCCTTACTGAAAGCTAATCCTCTTGTTCTCATGTATTTTCTGTTTCTCTGCTAGTCTCTAATCTGCATAAATGCTCTCCCTAATAAAACTCAATTTTCTTAGTAGCCTTTCCAAAGGATTTTGTCAAATACTGTTTGCAAGTTAGATTCACAGGCTTTTTAAATCCATACTTTTGTTAACAAGTCCAAAATAATTTTGAACAATAAAGGAAAAGTCATGGAATTGTACCTATGTTGAAGAAGCCAAGCTTGGAAAATTGTATCCTCTTCCAAAGCGTTTGAATTATATGCATCAAGGGTATATCTCTTCCACTTTGAGGACACTATTGCTTGACCCTTTGTTTGCATAGCTCTTCATTATATCTTAAACCTCATATCTAATTAGTCTGTTTTTAATATGCAGAACTGTTTTTTCCTCCCTCTCAAACTATTTCCAGCCACGGTAATTGTTCTGTCTTATTTCTCTGCCTGAAGAGAGTTGTGGTTTGTATTTGTTGTTGTTTTGTTCTACTGGCAGGTCCTTCAACTTTTCCTCGTCCTCCTTCTGCTAAGAAGATTCCCTTTCCGTATTCTTCATTTGAAGCTAGGACGCCTATTTCTATTTTAGGTCACTTCTGAAAGTATTTGGTCTCTAGAAGAAATGTTATACTCTGGCCATATGCACCCTGTTTTCAAGGAAGGCCTTTGCTCTTTGGAGGGTTAGTCACTGTTTTGCCCTATTGTAACAACATATGAAGGGATGCCCCCACCGAGGCAGATAAGAAAATTTGTTTCTGAAAAATTGGTGTTCCAGCAGAGGACTGTTAAAGTGGAAATTAGTATTTCTCTTAAGAGTGAAGCCTTACAGGAATGAAAACCAAAGAATGCAGTGGATAGAAAAACAGGTTACATGTGCTGGAGGCACTGCTTGGGAGGAGAAAGGACCTGTATGACAAACAGCAAAGGGGCCCTAGGGCAGAATAGGGAGCATGTTGTTTGAATTTCTGGATTTAGTTTAAAAAAATCTTCCAGGATACTGAGACAGTGTGAAGAGCCATCAGGAATGTAAATACAAAACTGAAAAAGACGTTGAAGAAGAAAATGTTTTAGAGAACAAGGACGTTCAAGGAGAATGCTTACAGATTTGAATAAAACAAAGGCTATGTGTTGGTACTCTTGAAGAAAGCCATGCAAAGCTCCAGGTTTTTAGTGGAGAAATGGCATCTCTCTGGTATCTTAGAAAGCCACATTTTCAAGTAGAATTGAGTTTGACTTGCTTTTGTTGTTTCTTTATGTTGTCAGCATTGAGTTGTGTGCTTATTGGATACATACTTCTCACACAGGACAGCTAAGATGTCACCAAGGATGGTATTCTGAAAAATATTTTCCATGTGATCCTAAAATAATACCTTTCGAAATGGAAAATGTTTTTTTTTTGTATTATTTTATAAGAATTTAAATCCTTCTCCCCTGCACCCCCTTCTTTCTTTCGCTAAAGTGCAGAACATAGGTCTACTGAAAGGCTGATTTTTAAGAATCAAATGAAATTTATGCATATTTTAAATAACTTCTCACATCAAGTTTCCAGAGATTTCTGTCTCTCTGCAGAAACGTCAGGGAAATTTGTCTTAGCCCAATATTTTACCAGGAAGACATTTCAAAAATGTATGCTTTCCCTTCACCCCCTTTTTAGTTCTGTGACAAGTTGTGTGTCTTCTCCCTTCCCCTGGGTGCTTCTTGCTAGTGCTGCTTGCCTGCATGAGTTTAGATTGGGATAGACAGGCATGTCTGCTTCCATCAGCCAGCTGTTACACTCCTGTGTGTGTATGGATTTGTGTTTGCAATAAACCAATTTGTTTATCATGCCTGATTTGCAAAGATTTGAGAAACTTCTTAGCGCTACATAATATTCTGTGCAAGGGAAGGTTGTTACAGTTAAGAATAACTAGTTCATAAAGTAGGACGAAGAAGCTGTTTTTACAGGAAAACTTGCTGTATTTTGCATCTGTTTCTTTTGAGTGATGAGTGAAGAAAATCATGGTTTTTGCTTTTAATTCTGTCAATTCCTGTAATGCTCAGGGAAAAAAGAGTGAATAGAATTTACAAGATTATTGCAAGATTATGCAATGGTCCCATATCTGTGAGCAGTTCAGTGAAAAAAAAAAGTCACTGTTACTTGTGCTGTCACTTAAATGTGATATGAGAGAGAGACACTTCCCTCCCCTGCTTCCTGCCTCCTTTTATGTTCTTTGCAGTATGAATATACTAACATCTATTTGAAAGTTATTTTTGTCACCGTCACCTAGGCCTTCTCCTTCACATCCAGCTCAGAAGCAATGCATACATCTCAAGAAAGAGCAAAGCTCATATTCAGATGACTGCAAAAGCACGAACAATTGTCTGAAAAGATGGTGGCCTCCATTTCGTTTTTAACTCAGCAATAAGATGTTTTGTAGTCGCTTCTTTTTCCAGATCAAAAAGATAATTTCCTAGAATATAATAATTAATAAATGCAAATACAGTGTGAATTTATCAGTCACCTTGTGCTACAATGAAGGAAGAAAAAGAAAATGGGTATAGATCCTTGTTCTGCAGTGTGTTGAGGGCCCTTGACTTGCCCTGAGGCAAACAAACAAAATGAGTAGATACAATAGAATGAAAATTCACTTTTACTCTTTCAGCTCCTCACCACTTCTGGTTTTGCATAGATGTGACGGAACTGTTGTTTTTGAGTGTTAAATAATATACATACTTATATAAGAAGAAGCTCTATCTCTTTTTTGTGGGAGTGGTACTGTGCGTTAAGATTTTTTTCAGATATACGACAGCAGCTTTAAGGGCTGCTGAGATTCTAACAAAAATTCTTTCTTAGAGTGCCATCCAGTGAAAGAGCGCAGGTGCTCAGTGTCTTGTTTGTTGTGCTAGAGGTGCATCGGGGACATTTGCTACATGCTACTCAGCTTTGACTACAGTGCTGGTTTTACTAGCACAAGGAACGCTTTGGTATGTTCAGAGGTCCTTCTAATTTAGTTATTTTTAATGGGTGGCTTGGTGTGGGTGGGCAGATTTACTTGTTTGGGCATAGGATGTGTTGGGGGGGTTTCAGGTGGGCGAGTGGGTTTTGTTTGTCTGAGCATTGGGTAAAACCCCAGAAGTGGCTCTCTCCGTGGTTCTCCAGCATAACAATGGAAAAGTATTGAATCTTTGATGTTTACTTTACAGAAATGTTTACCTCCTCTGCATTCAGCGCAGTTGCACCTGCCTTGTCACAGCCTGCTTTCTCGATACCTTCAAGAACTTGTAACGTCTTCACTAGCAATGTGTTGCTCTAACTGCCTATGTGTAAAACCAAATGACTGTATGGTCCCCCCAAAAAACTGTTGTTGGTTAGTTGTTTGAAAGGTTTAACTGCCAGTACTGCCAGTGGAATTTATGGAACAAACTGCAAAAGACAGCGTTAACAGTACGATGTTTTAAGTGATAGCCTGTTATAGTTGTCCTAAACTTAGGCTTCTGACCTGTCAGGTGATTTCATTAGGCTACATTTACAAACAGAAGAGATAAGGGAGCCCTTCTTTAGGGCAGCTCAGCAGCAGCTTAACTTTAGTGCTCTGGTCACTGTTTGGAGAATGTTGCTCTTTTCATCTGTTCTGTAGGAAACCTGGAGAGATGAGCCAGCCAAGCTGGTGGTGGGGTCAGTTGCACCCTCTTCCCAGGGTTGTCAGGTGGAAAATCCTCAGGAAGCAATACTGAAGGCATGATTTCGAAGCGCTGATGAAATAGTTCATCCGGTACATAATACTCTTTACAGCAAGGAGATAGCCTAGAAGAAATGCTGACATCTTCAAGCAACGTATTCCTGCATTTCTTGCTTTTATAAATGCAACTGACCATTGTGAATACGTAATGGTACGAGAACAGCTTCTAAAACTACCCACTGTTAAAAGAAAAATACAAAGTAGGACTGCTCATAGTCAAATGGGTTGCAGAACATAATGCATCATTTTTTTACTCCTTTCAGTTAAGTAGTAGTTAATATGTGAACATCTGTATACAAAAAGATTCCTTCTCCAGCACTAACAGCTTTTGATAGGCATTTTCTACTATTATAAGAAGCTGATTCAAAACATTCTCTTAAATAAATACTTAAAGTATTCTTTTAAGTATTTCTTCCTTAAATGACAAATCAGAGAGCAGGGAAGCATTTGAGATAGCATATGAGATTTTGACACAACCCTGTGAATTTCAAAAGATGGAAAGTTTTGTATCTGGAATGACTTGAAAAAGTTGCTAACATGGCCAAATTTATTTTGTTTTTATTTTAAAAATTGAATGAAAAATTGCTATAGGAATTTTCCCCTAAGAAGCTACATTTTTCAGTAAACGTGTAACAACTTGGACAGGGCTAGCAACTTGCTGATGGAAATGTAGTCTGTAAGAGGCTGTTGTCATTTGAATTAGTTGAGAGAAATAATGTGGTGAAATTGTATGCGACTCCCTTTACTGAACAAGCATATCTGCTTTTTATTGCTGGAGTTCATAATTCATTGTAATCTTTACAGTGGTTGTGAGAAAAGTCATGGATTTATCACTGGAGGAGGAAAAAAAGGATCTGTTTTTTGGGGAAGTTGTTTCTTGTTTTGTCATCTGAGGACTGCACGATGTGATCTGTGGGGAGCTGCACCTTAAACTGATCCCCAAACCAAATCTAGCTGCAAAGTAGAGGCCTCTACTTAAAAGGTTTACTTTTTGAACGCAAGGCCAGTTTGTGGTGACCTGCCTTGGTTTCAGAAAGACATTGCAGCCTCCATTTGGCACCTTAGTTGCATGTGACCTGCTTATGTGCGATAATTTTTCCCACATACGTACTTTTCCATTTCTCTGCTCTTCTTCCTCCATTCATCTCTCATGTCCTGCTCTAACTGCAAGTGGTAAAAAGGGTTCTGTCGGAGCAGACCCCAGCATTTCCTCTTAGAGCTCCTGTTCAGTTTGTCTGAAATCGGTAAATGCAGATTTGTTGAACATCCGAAACAGATTTCTGTTGGTTTTGAGGGTGTGCAGAACGTGCTTAATTTTATACTTTGATGGAATATGTATTACTGCTGAAATGAAAAGTATCTATATCTTAGAAAATGTGCTTATGTGTTTATTAAAAAGAGCTATTTTAGATGGTTCTTTTGTGCTAACTGTACTTGTCTTAGGAACAACATTTCTTTTTAAATTGAATCATATGCTTTCTTTCAGAATGCACTTAACATGATCATTATTCATTTGTACTATTTGTATCTTGTTTAATTATATAAGTTAACAAATCACTCTCAGATTACCTTTTCTTTATTTGCATTAGAAATTGCATCATGAGCAATGTTGTCATTGGACTGCCTACTGCTGAGGCAAGAGCTGTAAATAAAGTGGTTTCTGATGGAAATATAGGAGAACCACAGAACCACTATAATTAAAGTGCTCTGTTCTCTCTCTCGCTCTCTCTTTTAATTTCTACATATCTTTTTATAAAGTGTACCAAGTTTCTCTTCCTCCTAGCTATGCTTACCCTGAAATAGTCACTTGTTACTGACCCAAGTGACTGTTTGCTGCTCCCACCCTCTCTTTGACATTTATAGATTTTTGCTGGTCTGTCTCTCTCTGACATGCTCAGTGTTTCAGTACACTTTTCTGAGTGAGTGGATGGTATTGGGAAGCATACCTGAGTGCTTTTTTTTTTCTTTCTTTTTTTTTTTTTTAATACAGAATTCTTGTATGGACAAGAACATTTTTAGATAAGAATAATAAGATGGTGTTTTGTGGGGAAACATCCGTGTGAGCATCTTGTGATCTGCAGGCAAATGTTACTGAGAATTGAGTTGCTGTTTTTGACTGGGAGGGTGGGCACATTTTGCCACTTGTGTTGCAATGGAATACTCCATCTGCTGTCTAGCCAAATCTCTTTCTGAGTATGAAGATTTAGTGCCAAATCTAATATCAAGAGAAAAAAAGTGATGTATTTTCTTTAGTTCTCTGTAAATGCTAAAATCCAATGTATCTGAGAAAGTGGCCAAATCCAGATCTTTTTGTGTATCTGGTTCTTTGTTTCCTTCAGAGTGGCAAATACTTGTAATTCCAGTTGGTTGCTAATTTGGAGACACATAGGCAATGTATTCTTTTTTTTTTAAAAAAAGAAAAACACTGTTTTGTCAGTTTGTTAGTTAATTAATTTGATATTATCTGTTTTGTTTATAGAGTTTATAGAGAGAGTTCTCATCACAGACTATTTAATATATTGGATTCTTGTCTTTTGTGGTGAATGTTATTTTTAAAATTTTTGCAAAGGCTGATGCTATGCCACTATATATATCTATATATATATATATATATATATATATATACACACGTATATATATATATATATATATGTATGTATATATACACACACATTAAGGAGGTGCAGTCAGTGTGTCATCCATTCTTAAGACTCAGGATTCATAATACTCATGCACTTTGCTCCAATCATATGTAGTTATTTAATATTCTGATTCTGTTCACTGACAAAATATTTTTATTTGTTTGATACAATACTTATGAATCATTCTGCAAGTTACCTAATTCAGACTGATGATTTTTAAATGCACAGTGTGAAAAAACAGGAAACTTTTTTTCTCCCTGCTTCACAAAATCCAGAAGTGTGATCTATCAGCATCTCCTTTCCCTCTGCTTAATAGAAGCAAAGCAGATATTAGCAGCAATGTGAGGCCATAACTGGCCCTCTGTGGTGGGCCTTTAAGCGTGGGAATGGAGTCAAAAGCCTGAAGTGTGTCAGAGTTTCCGTCTTACTGAAAGTCTTTCAGTTTAGGACTGCCCAAAAGACATTAATTCAATGAAAATTGCAACATTTTGAAGTCTAGAGCAAGTTGCCTCTAATCTTAACTCGAAACTCAGGAGACGGTTTGTACATTTTGAAGACATTGCAAAAATTAGAACAGAAATGAGTTTACCATCTTGCTAAAGACTTTCCTTCTACTGAGCATCTTCTTGTTGTTAAGAGCCTATAAGAAGTCCAGAAATAGACATGAGACCTGGAAGAGGTAGGTGACTGATCTAACGGATCTGGAAATTTTCAGATAGTGTGAACTAGAAATCTCTTGCTGACAGTGTCCAGTGCCTGGGGGGGCATAAAAAATCTCTTCTGTGTGTGAAAGATCTATACCTTGGACAGCAGACCAATGAAGTTAAGTCCACAAGGTTATACTATCAGTTTTTCCCAGGTTAAATTAATTGTGTAACACTATAAGAAATAAAAACAGTGATCAAGCATAGGTTGTACAGTGAAGCTGTGTGATAATTATCAATGGTGAAGTTGTATAGGGTGCGCTTGGTATTCTTTTTAGCTCTAGAGGAGGGTGAAGACATGACAATTCTCAGCTGTCACCTTCCTTGACAAGTTCATCAGAAATCTCAAATTACAGAGATCTAAGGTCTATCAGTTTCAAGATTCCATGACTTAAATAGTTACATGTTGACCAGAGACAGTTACTAGTAATGTAAGTTTACTGTAAGAAATATTTTTTGGTTCAAGACTTTCTAGTTCAGACTACGAATACTCGCTGCATGTTCATAAATCACGTGAATCTCATTTTCAGGTCCTCCTGAGAGGAATGGACATAGCTATCAGAAATAAAGATATAATTGTTTTTCACATGGGTATTCAGGGCTCTGTTACAGACCACAGTGTCTAGGCCCTGGTTTACTGATAAACAGAGACAGACATCTCAGCAATGCATGCGCTTACCTGTGTACAGAAAGTACCAAAGAGTAGGAGATGTTTTTCCTCTTTTTCAAACATTGTAAGACTGTCTCAACCCATTGGGAACTCCTGATGCTATTCCTGATACATTCATGGCCTGCTGAGTCCCAGTCACTGCCATTTGTCCTTTGTGCTGCAACTCTACCAGTATACCAGGGACATAGCCCAGATATCAAGAGAGAGAAGACGAAAAGTGTCTAGAATTAAGGTGCATCAGACTAGGTCTTCTCAGTGTTCAGTGGCTGTTTGCTCTGCATCATGCAGAACCACTGTAACCATGTATGTGAAAAGACAATTCTCTGTCTGTACATCGGTGGTTTGGCTTAATAGAAGGTCTGAGGGGAACAATGCCTCAGAGCCACAGAAGGTGTCAGAAAGTTTGATAACTCAGTCATAGGTCTATTTGCCTCAAAGAAAAATTGAGCAGTGAAAGCCTTTGTACGAAGATAAGACTTTATGCCATCCCTTTTACCTTTTTTGTGACAAGGACAGGAGATCTCAAAGACACTGGGCAAGTTCTCAGAGACGCTTGGCCCTTGTAGCCAAGAAGGCCAATGGTCTCCTGGGGTGCATTAGGAAGACTGTTGCCAGCAGGTTGAGGGAGGTGATCCTGCCCCTCTATTCAACCCTGCTGAGGCCTCATCTGGAGTACTGCATCCAGTTCTGGGCTCCCCAGGACAAGAGAGACATGAAGCTACTGGAGAGAGTCCAGCTTAGGGCTACAAAGATGATCAGAGGGCTGG
This sequence comes from Rhea pennata, assembly GCF_028389875.1. NCBI lineage: Eukaryota > Metazoa > Chordata > Aves > Rheiformes > Rheidae > Rhea > Rhea pennata. Next base: position 27,370,094 of record NC_084665.1, on the reverse strand, counting down.
AGCACCTGCCCTACGAGGAACGGCTGCGAGAGCTGGGCCTGTTCAGCCTGAGGAAGAGAAGACTGAGGGGGGATCTTATCAATGTCTATAAGTACTTTGAGGGTGGGTGTCAAGGGAATAGGGACAAACTCTTTTCAGTTGTCCCATGTGACAAGACAGGAGGCAATGGGCACAAACTAAAACATGGAAAGTTCTGTCTGAATATAAGGAAGAATTTCCCTGTGAGAGTGACAGAGCCCTGGCACAGGCTGCCTAGAGAGGTTGTGGAGTCTCCTTCTCTGGAGATCTTCAAGGCCCGCCTGGATGCAACCCTGTCTAACAAGCTCTAGGTGATGCTGCTTAAGCAGGGAGGTTGGAGTAGATGATCTCCAGAGGTCCCTTACAATCTTACCAATTCTGTGATAAGGACAGCCCATTCATACCATTCTGACCTTGTAGATCTCAGTACCTCAAATTAATGAGATTGCATACTGAAAATTTCAGTTGTAAAGGAATTTCCATCCATTAGTGAATCTAGAATTGGGTAGAACTAATATGGATTAGATGGAGAGAGATGCCATTTTTGAGATAGCTACAGATTCCTGGAATATATACCAGCAGGACGTTATGGGATCACATAGAATCATTTGGGGTAAAAATTGATGCTTCCAGTGCTAGAGAAAGTGAGGTAAAGACTGCCTTACAGCTTCTGTAAGATAGGCTTCCTCCATGCCAAAGCTCTGAAGGGAAACCAAAATGAAAATCAAATATAGCAGGAATCTCAATTAAAAAAAGAATCAGTTCTATTAAAATTTTCCCTTTTCAAAAGCATTTGTTAGACTATCATGTTGTTATACTATAGTATAACATATATAGTGTACAGTGTAGTATAACATATATAGAGTGTAATGTAACTATATATAGTATAGTGTCTGGTAAACAGACTTTCCATAGCTTGAATTTACAGTCTAGGAATATTAAGAACACAGCAGAATATAATACTCTTCAAATTATCTTTTGTCTTTTACAGTAACTGCTTTTCTAGAAGAAGCCTCATCTGTGATTTTTCCATAAGGATAATTTGATCTTTTTGGAGTGTAGGTCCATTATTTTTAAAAAACAAAAGTACAAACCAAAATTATATTACTTATTGTTCTGGCCTAAACCTTAGCATCTACAGGAAAAAAAAAAGTTTGTAAATTGGGTATTTGGAGTTCAGTTAAAATTGTTTGCACAGTACCTTTATTATATGTTAGCAGTCTTTCTCATTGTTGTCTTTTAACTAAAGCATGTTAGTAAGAATTCCTTATCACAAGATAAAGGATTATCTGTATTGCTGAAGCTTGTAGATATTCTGGAGAAAATCTTAAAATAATATTGTAGGTCTCCCCATGAGGTCTGTGCTTGAGATAAATGTCCACTCATTGAACTGTAATCTTATGCTCGTGTATGTTGATGCTTTTCTCCCTTAGACATAGTCTTAGGGGAAGGCTATTTCAGAACGTCCCAGCTCTGTGTTTGGTTCAGTATTGTAAGCCATCTAAGTGTGAGCCTCAACTCGTGAATAGCATGGTACTAGGACATATGACCTGTTTTGCTTTTGAGAGAGGTATTTCATTTTGTCTTTTTATTTCATAAAATTGTATTCACATTGTATTCATTTTTCATGTAACTATTCAACTCATTATTCAAATAGATTCTCATAGATGCCTTTCTTGAACTATTGCAGCTTACATCAATGCTAAAAAAAGCAAAACAAAACAAAAAACAAAACAAAACTCTTTAGAAAGTGTTGCAGCCTACTTGTAAGTTAAGGACCATGGGATTTGACCTAGAGGAATAATGTTTCCTTAATACTGAGTGCTAGTGATGTACCACTGGAACTAAATGCATCTCTTTGAGTATTTTAAGTCACAAAGTGGTAATGCTAGCCTTCACTTTAAGTGTGCCACTGATGCTTTATCTGGGGATCTTCTTCACAGTGGGAGAGGTTCCCATGACTTGTACCTCTGCTAGCCTGCACACCTGAAGTTCTCACACATCTGCTTGCCTTGAAACTTCCAAGAGATCTTTAGTTGCTTCCTCTGGTCAAGGGAGACTGAAGTGCTACCTGCTCGTATTCAGTTGGTATTGTGTGAGTGGCTTTTACTTCTGACTTGTTAGGCGTATTTGTGATGTCTCCTGCCATTCATTTCTCTTGCAATTGTTTTTACCTCCTGTTTTAATTGTAATTTTAAAGTTGACTCACAGTACCACCTCCCCCGTCTTTCCCCTCTCCAGCCCCACCTTTGCTGGTATTTGCAGTGGTGAGGACTGTTAGAAATGGCATTACTTGTTGCCTACTTTAGTCATGAAGAAGTCCACAGTCGGAACTAAACGTACCTGAGGTTTGTGGCGTTATTTGACAATCTTCTGGTCACATCACTTGTAGCCAGTGTTTCTTAGGCAGTTTCTAAGGGTGCATCAGCGAGGAGGATAGCCATTCACCCTGCATTAAGTCACAAATTTTTCTTCCAGACAGATCTCTTGGGTAGATAGAAACTCCAGAGAGCCCTGAATCTGTGTAAGTGAAAAGTGAATAGAAGGGAAACCGTGAGCATGTCAGCACCACCACCACCTTCTTTGCAGAATCCCATGATAAATCAGATAATACCATTCTGAGAATTACTTGCTTACTAATTACTGAAATAACATTACCTTTCTTTGTGTTCTTAATTAACGTTTCAACTCAAGTCTGGGACTTGGTGATAAATGAGCCTTGAATTCCATGGGTTCAGTAAATTATGCAAAACTAAAGTCTGCTGACTTTTTCCTCCATAAAACAAATACAACTGACCTGTTCTCTAAACAGAAATGGTCAGAAATGGTATATTCTAAAGGAGAAAGGTCCTTTTATTTATTTTTGTTCTCCATTTGCTGATCAGATGGCCACATGTGCATGTGAACAATGCAATAAATAAATATTCTGCTAAGTCCAATCTTAGCTAAGATAACCTTAGAAGGTCCTTTTGCAAACTTTTAAATTGGGAGAAAATACATTACTTAGAAATTGGTAAGAAAATCATAAACTCTGTAAAAGCTTGATCTGGAGCAGCCCAGATTTCCATATAGCGCACACTGAAACTTAATATCCACATAAAATAATCGATGAAAAATGTTGTTGTAAAAATATTGTGTACCAATTTGAGAGAACAGTCTGTTGAGAGAGAGTTGAAAAATGAAGGTGGGTTCTGTAAAATGATACTGAATTAGCCAATACTGGCCTCACAAATGGTTCTTTCTACTATACTGGCTTTCAAAGCTTGAGACTTCACTTTAGCTCACAACTTGGTATGTGGGTATCTAAAAAGCGTTGTGTCTGAGTGCGAGACTTATCTGAGCAGAATTTATGCTAGATGTGTTACCTGGTTTGTTTAAAGGTGTGAGAGTTTGTTCTGATGCTTTTGGAGGCCTTTTGCAGATAGATAATTTATAGGGGCTTGTTTAGATGACAGCAGATGAGAAAATTTGATATCTCAAGAAAAGGAAGAGAAACTGGTGAGCAAAATGTAGAAGGCCTTCCAGAAAGGAAACTGAATGGCTCAACTAAACAGGACCTTAGAATATCCACCACAATCTCCTAGCAACAAAAACTTCTATGAGGTGCAGTTGGCACACATCCACTTGCTCAGAGGACGATTATATGTCATTCCTGCTAGAATCAGGTCATTGTGACCTCAGACAGAAATGGAGCTAGAGGTTAGAGATGATACTTGGGCCCTCTGTTGTAGAGCACCTAATTCCACACCTCTGTGCAGCGTACCATGCCAGAACCCTGGATGGGCCGTGAGGAGAGGCAGGTCTGTGGATAAGGTCTATGAGCACATGCCAAGTGGTCCATAATGGAGCTAAAAATAGTAAGAAATAGTAAGGCACATAGTTCTTTCAATTAGAAGTGTGATGCTTGGCAACTTGCCAGGAATTTTGAAGGCTGATTTGGTCAGCTGGTATATAATTTAGAGCAATAAATGACAAGTATGTTTATTGATATCACCTTCTTCAAAGTTTTTCTGGCTTAATTCGTTCCCAGGAGAAGGTCCTATGAAACTATACTGTACTGGCCATTAAGAAGATTTCCTTTCTTGTTAGGTCCTCTCTGGAAACTTTTTTCTACCATTCTCCTAAGAAACTAGCTGGCAGTTTCATCAGAAGTAAAGCTTTAAGGACTAATTTACGTAAAAGGCCCTTCCTTAGGGCTCTCTTTAGCTCTTGTTTTTCCCGTTTGTCCAAAAAATCAAAACAAATCACTGGGAGGAAGAAACATTCTCCTTAGCTTACCTGGGAGGAAGGGAAAAAAATATTCTCATCTATATTTTCTTTGCTTATACTTTGCTCGGGATAAGCGTCAAGCAGGATGGACTTGTTCTTTATAGAATTACCTGTGTCTTTGTTGCTTTAATATCAACAAAATATGCTTGCAAGGTGTCCTGTGTGCTTTGTTATCATTTGGCAAAATTTGAGAGTGTTGTGCTGCTGGACCTGCATTTAGAGGGGGAAGTACCTTCTGAGCTGTTAGGGAGACTGGGAACATGCATGCTCTGAACTGGAGAAGCCCGTTTTCAAGGCTTGAAAGGCTGTATATCTGTACATTTATAGTAACCAGGCAAAATATTTGCAGGTTAACTAGAAAACCTTTTGGAACTGTTGCTGTTTTTGCAAGTATTAATTGCAAATTCTGTGTTATGTGTCCTGAATTTGTATTTGACCATTCTTCCCTGCCTGCAGATTAAAGGCACCATGCTATTAAAATGCATAGTCCTTCTCCCCTTTTTATGCTACTGTATTACATACTAGGAGAGGAAATAAGGAATGAGCAAATACCACCTTCTCTGCAGAAAAGTCTATACAAGGGAAAACAGATTTGAATAGAGATGGATAGGAGCTTTGAATGAATAAGAAGATACTGAGTGGAGCTAATACTTGTGGGGAATAAATTTATCACACACGATTAAGAAAGTTTCTAAGTGTCAATATTCCTTTGAAAACGGTAAAAGTAATTCTAAAAGTTGAATGGCGTGGCATTTAATTATGTAAGGAACCAGAGGGGCTAAAAAAATAATAACCTGGTATATCAGA